>NC_092744.1:31199570-31506544 GCF_047496795.1 Chiloscyllium punctatum
GCATCAGGAGTCGCTGTGCATGATAGGCTAGGTAGCTGACCAACCACACCATATCTCCACTCTCCTTGTAACCTGCACCTCACCATCTCAGCATTGTTTACACAATAGATATAGCATATGCAAAAATATTTGCATTTTTATGGTGCTTTTCACAAGTTTAGCTTGTTCAGAACCATTTTACAGCCAACTAAATCCTTGCGAAACTAATACCTTTCAGAAATACAGCTACCAATTTGTTCACAGCAAGGTCCAGAACCGCAGTTTAATAATTCTAAAATGGTCCGTATAGGTGCTGATTGAGGGTAAAGTCTTGGCCAAGAAAGTAGAGAGAATATTGTGTTTTGCACTGAGAAAAAAATAACATATCAGCTCAAAGCAGCCTTTATGTAACTACTTTATTTACATAACCCTAAAGGGAAGATAACAAAGGTGGTAATTTAACAAATCCTCAGATCTTGCAATGTTCTACCCTTTTTCCCCATTTAAAACAGCTCATACACTAAAATGCATAAGTGTACATAAGTTATTAGAACATAATATGAGTAAATAAGCCATCAAGAATATTTTAAATCTAACAGATTAGTTTGCATGGTTGCTAATTGTAGAGCAATTTACATGTCTTTCCTTAAAACTGGGTATTTAACAAAAACATAATTTGACAAGTAGTAATGAAAAGAATAATTTATTCTTCCTTCCTTTCAACATAATTTAGATTATGAACATTGAACTTTGACTTTGACTACCAACTTCACTTAATGCTTAGAAGAGTGACATTGAATGAGTAGCCTCAATGAAGAACACTAGGTTGCTTTGGGCGAATTCAATGAGACTAGTAAATTTCAGTTCCCCTATGATTTTCACTGTCTTGTTGACTTTCTCTTTAGCCTGTAAGAGCAATTTTGCAAGAGGTTTATCATGCTCTCACCTTTTCAGATCTCCTCTTTCAAGCAAATAATCTAGATGTTACTAACAGAGACTCTCCCTGATGCTCACTAGATTTGTAAATGCATCTATCTATTTTCAACAACTCTGTACATCTTTTTATCACCTCAGTGGTTTCTCACAATGATTTTCTGACTAGTGCTGAATTCTCTATATTTCATGCCTCATGCATCCTTTACTCATTGCCCACTAGGTCCTGTTTTCTCTTGCTTTACATTAATGTAGAATTAAACAAACTGAACAAAGTCCTAGCAGAGTGATTAACGCTAATTCAAATAAGGCAAGCAACCTTTTGTAGGTTGTGAGGTTATTTATAAGAGAACAGAACACTATTTCATCTATTTTGAACAGAAACATGGAAATTACTGTTCAGCTTGTCACTTAGTACCTCTGAGAAGGGGGAGGGGGGGCACGGTGTGGTGTGAGAGGGTCAGTTAGCTGGGATGGCCAGTTTGTGATGCAGAGTGATGCCAATATTGAGGGGTCTCCTTCTCAACCTGTCTTGAGACATGGTGACCTCTAGTTAAACCACAACCAGTCAAATCTCTCTAATGAGTGACCAGCCAATGGTCTGGTAAGACTATGGCTACTTTACCCTTAATCTAGTTTACATTCTGTGCAAGTCTTTTTGCAGCATCATGCAATACTGAGTGATATGTGACCTTAGAATGCATTTGACTCCGTTCTTTCTCAGAAATATTCAAATGCTTCTGGTGTAAGCTGTGGATCATTATCTGACACCAACACCTCTGGAAAACCCAATAACTGCAAACCAAATTCTCAAAACATCAATAGTGATTCACTATCATTTGAGGTATTGGACATAGACTCAATGGTTATCAATTTACTCAAATTGTTGATCAAAACAACTTGTGAGTGAATCTTTTGTGAATTTGATAAGGTATTTGAAACATATGCTACAGGCTTCTCTGCACCAGATTCCATTACCGTGAGATAATACCATACCTAAACATCTGTGGTGAGGTATCGCATACTGAAACCAATTGTGTCTTGGGATTATAATGCAGCATGCACTTTCTTCACTTCTCTGGAACAATCCGGAAGTAGTAAGCACTGCAAATGGTACAGTATCTCTTTGTATGCATGAATCATAAGCAGTTCATTACTTTTTTCAGTTATTTCTAATTTGACAACTATTTTAGTGAACACTTCTCCACTCACTACTTTTCAAAAATCCCTGGTAGACAGTGAGTACCTGTTTTCTCAATCCTTTATTTACTTTTTGCTTATCATCACCACAAATGCAAACAGAACTACCACAATGTGTATGGTCCATCCACTGCACCCCACCTTCTTAATTGCTGTTATTTCCAGCTTATTCATCTCTTACTGCTTCTAAGTGTTTAAAAGGTACTCACTTGTCCTTGTAAAATGTTATTTTTGCATTGCCCTTTATCTTAACTTTGACCTTCTGATGCCTAATTGTATCACTTTGTCAACCTTGCTCATAAACCAATTTGTGTTTTCTTAACACTTTCTTAATGTAAGGTATATGTTTACTGATCCCTATTGTAAGTAGCTCAGCCCAGATTAACACTATCATTACAGGTATTTCCTTCCCATCAGGGTGACTTTGTTGTCTTCTACAATGACTAATCATAAGTAATAAGTTATATCATTTTATGCCAAACTCTAACTTGACCTAATAGTGGAATATGGAAATCAGAATGGGTGGTCAATTTCATACCAGTTGTGTGCAAGGCAGTGTGACTGAGAGACTTTCTGTGTGCTTCTGAGAAAATAGACACTTGCAGCTATATCAATGATGAAAGTAAGTTGTGAGTCTCTGATTTTCACTTGTTCAGGTGGAATATGAATGATACCTTCAGCCTTATAACTTCCATCTTCCATATGCTGTTCCTCTTGCTCTCTGACTGAGTAGAACTGTTGATCTTCCTACTTGATAACATCAATTTCTCTTTTTATATTATATGTGCATTCAAAAATTTCAGACTCTGAACTAATTTAAGATTTTACCATGACCTTGACCCAGTGAACACCTATAACCTGGACATATACTATGTCTTGGAACAGCACTGCTTCCTTGACTCCTGCGTGCTATTGGAATATGATCAACAATCTCCCAGAATTAGCATTTTGACTGCAAATGAAGGCATTTTAAATTTGTTGGCTACCACAGCAATATTAACATCTAAATTTACGACTGCGATTCTGAATTTGATTGTCAGTGGATCTCTCCAACCAATTCAGAAGAAGAATTTCCTTGTAATTTGCAACTTTCTCTTCCTGCCATTTCCAAGGCTGTTACCTCATCAGAGGACTCTTTCACATTGTTTGTGGCCTCTGCTCAAAGGCTTTGTCTGGTTTTACTGATCTTTAAACCTTATACAAATGCATTTTGAATGTTGCATGAGGACAGAGCGCAGTAAGGTAAAGACTAACACCCTTACATCATCAGATTGCATGCCATGATATGATGATGATGTCATGAGCATGTCCCTTAAAGGTATATCATAAATTTGCTGCAAGGCAATATAACATGCCCCTTTTCCCAAAAAGAAATCCCAAACAAGAATACACCTTTCTACATGTTCATTCTGATGCAACCGAAACTCTTCTCTGGTCTCCCTCTCCACTCACACATTTTTTCTTGTTTGAAGTGTACCTTTGCAGAACATCTATGTCAGAACTACTAACGTCCGGTGTAGCCACTGCCCAGTTGGCCTTTGTCGGGTGGGATGGACTATTGTCTGTGGAACACCAGACCTTCCGCAGTCACTCAGTGGCCTGGAAGACATTCAGTTAGTGAAGCATCCCTGAACCCTGAGGACACTCACTGTCTGCTCTGAGGCCTGGCTGTGATGAAAAAGAGTGTCATTTCCTTCAGAAGGCAGGTAGACTGCTGCTCCTGTCTACTGGAAATGAAAGCCTCTTTGGGTGCTTTTTAAACATTGCATCCAGATCTTTGTCACTGTGAGGTAATGGTAGGGCATACATTTCCTTCCTGTCCTGAACACAAAGTTCACCAGGCTTCTCACTAATGAATCATTAATTAGTCAGCTATGGCAGGTTCCAGTGTAGCCAGCCACACTGCCTGAGAGCAGGAAGTGTTGTGGACTTACAGTCCCACAGACACACCTACATTACCAACAGGAGATGCTGCTCATGGGCTCACAGTTTGTGGCTATTCTTCAAATAATTTTATTCACTCCTTTCCAACAGAGAGGGCAACGTAATAAAATGCTCAGATCTTGCAATATACAGACATTACATATATTGTTCTTTAAAGCAGTACCATCTACCTCCTTGAGTTGCCAACACATTGTTCAAATGGCTTATCTGAGGGTCAGTACTTCTGACATTGCAGTCCTCCTTCAGCAGTACACTAGAACATCAGCTTAAATCATGTGCTCAAAATCAGAAGTGAGATTTGTCTCCAAAACATTACGGTTAAAAAGCTCATTGCTCAGTCCTTTGAGTTTGAGACGTTATATTGAGGTTGCTCAGGACAATGGTGAGACCTCTTCCGGAATACTGTGTTCAGTTCTGGTCGCCCAGCTAAAGGAAGGATATTATCAAGCTGGAGAGGGTTCAGGAGAGATTTACCAGGATGTTGCTGGGTATGGAAGGTTTGAATTATTAAGAAAGGCTGAGACTTTTTTCACTGGTGTGTAGAAGGTTGAGAGGTGACCTGATAGAAGTTTATCTAATAATGAGAGGTGTGGATAGAGTTGATGGCAGTTGTCTTTTCCCTAAGATGGGGAATTTCAAGACTAGGGGCACATTTTTAAGGTGAGAAGAGAGAGATTTAAAGAAGACATGAGGGGTAAATCTTATACAAAGAAGGTGGTTTGTGTGCAGAATGAATGTCCTGAGGAAGTGGTGGATGTGGCGATAATTACAATATTTAAAAGACATTTGGATGGTTACATGAATATGAATGGTTTGGAGGGATATGGGCCAGGAGCAGGCAGGTGGATTATATTTGGCATGAATTGGTTGGACTGAAGAGTCTGTTTCCCTGCTGTATGACTCTATGATTCTATGACTCTAAATCTGTGACCATGAACTGAACATTTCTGTAGGCCATGGAATACACGTTGATTTCCTATGGCACAATATTACAGTGGGCTCTGCATTGTTCAATGGTCATGGTAGAGGTATTCCTTAAAGAGAGAGATATTCACCATCAAAGAATCTAATGTGAGAAAGTGAGTGAACTTACACAGGAGTTCTCCCAATTGTCTTTTGTAACCCCAACAGAAGACCTGCAAATGCCATTGAGAAATAGTCTACATGTTGTCAATGCCAGTTTTCCAGGATTTTCCCAATTCCCCCATCAAGATTGCATCAGATGAATGGGAAATTTCCTCTGTCAAATATCACAAATGACTAGAATTGAATTCAAAATGCTCCTTCTATGTGTTTGCAATTTATGTTTCAAACAGTTAATGCTGATTAGCAAAATAGGTCTTGAGCTGTTATTGAACCTGACAATGTGAGTAAAACTAATTATCAACCACTTTAACTGAAATTATTGCAATATATTTATATAATTGCAGCACATTACTGAATCATGCAATTGATATGGTCACTGCTGCATTTTGATTTAGGTTAATTCATATTTCATCCACCAATTGAAACATTAGCTACAAAAATCAGAAGAATGAATTCACTCCAGAAACACTATATAATTTATATATTAGCACAAGGACACGGGATAATTATTGATAATGGGATTTTTAAATTGCTTCATTTGCATTCTGACATTGCATGAAGTTTCTGAGATGCTGGGTTTGCTAGAAAATATAAAATAATTTTGATGAGTGTTTGAATTCCATTGTTGTTAATGTTTGATGTCCTAGGTCACTGCTTTGCAATGTACTAAGAGAAATCTTGGAGAGTACTTGCTATGTAATGGGAGAAAAGGTCAAAAGAATTGGCTCTCTCTTCTCGATGTTAGGTCCAGTGATGAGACGCGGAGTGCCTACTTCAGCAAACCCCACCACCACCTTCCCAGAACCAACTCCATTGAGTTTGCTTTTTGGATTTGTACATGTTGATCCCCCTGCCAGCTACTAGACAAAGGATGGTGGTGATGAAGCCCTCAACTGGCCATTAACAACACACTTAAGGTTTCGATAAGCATCTGACTGGAAGCCTCCTTGCCCCAGATGGAGGTGGAAAGGCAATGTTGGCCAGACTCTGCACTCACACATCCCTGACCTCCAAACATACAGCCCTGAGTGGCATTCAATTCCAGTGACACAGTGAGCTTCAGGCACCTATCTGAGTCTTACTGGTAGGATTCAAAATCCTGCCCAAAGAACCACTCTATTTCTGAGAAAGAACATATTTTAAATTTGAATTTTACATTTAAGGCCTGTTGCTCTGATTGTTCTTGCATTTCAATGAGCTATACAGCCTACAGTGACAGTACAATAATCCATAATCTGTTTATGTGGCATAACTTGCTGTGCCTGGCTAAACACTTTGTGCCTGTCCCTTCAGGGATAGCAGTTCCTTCTGTTTGCTATTGCAGAACATCAAGTGCAAAACCTGTCAACCATAATCAGCCTGTGTGCTCCAACAGAATGTCTGTGCAACCTCAGGTAAAACCTTTCCTAGCAGCTTTGCAGTATGCAGGAATTTTGAAATTTATATCTGTGCTTGATATTCAATCTCAGATGAGTATCTTGTTCAAATAGCAAACATACAATTGCAGTTCGCAAACTTGCTTTTGACCATCCACGAAATATCCTCTGCATTTTATCACATCTTAGAGTGTGGTAAATGACTCCAAATCGAGAAGATGATTTCTTTTAGACAAAAGGAAAAGTCTTTGGTCATATTTTGGATTCTTGCAGAATAAGAAATCTCTACTTGCATTTCTGACCATATCCCTTCCAACAGGATGACACTAAAAATTTCATCAGCAAAGAATTAACAAATGCACTCAGCAGTTACTTTGATGTATTCTGATTTAGCTTCCTAACTGCCAAGTATAAATGTGTTGGCATATGTAAACTGTGAGTTAGAATGCAGGAGACAACTGGAGGTTAGAGGCAGGTCAGGTGGGTCAACAGACAGAGTACAAACAAGATTCAATCTGGATAAATATGAGATACTAAACTTAGGATAGTGTATAAAGAATGGAAATAATGTGTGACGTTCTCCACAGAACGTAGGGTAAAGGAGATTACACAAATGTTTTGAAAATGGTATGGCAGGTGGATAGAAATAGATGAAAGGTTTCAGTAAGTCCTATTTCACATTTGCACTTTAGGGAATTAAGTGACAGATAATTTTGAAAATTCTGAAAGTTTAGCTTTTATCCAAGTCACCAAAATTGAGTTCATCTTGTACTAGCCTGTCAATTTGGTATGCAAAAACAGATTCCAAAGAACACAGACAGTCCAGGATACGAAAACGATCTTGATTTTTGGCATAAAATACTTTACATTTTTCATAAATAATCAATAGGTAGTTGCAGATGTGCCAAAGAAAAGTGTCAGAAAAACAAATGAAAAACAAAGAACTGTGGATGTTGGAAATCCGAAGCAAAAGAAGCAATTGCTGGAGAAACTCAGCAAGTCTGGCAGCATTTGTAGAGAGAAAGCAGAGTTAAAACCTTTAAGATTTGGGTCACTGAACCCAAAGCATTGACCCTGCTTTCTCTCCATAGATGCTGCCCTATCTGCTGAGTTTCTCCAGCAATTTCTGGTTTCATGTTGGAAAAACAGACCATTAAAATAGGCAGAAGGCCAGGAGATGAAGGTGTTCCAGTCTATATACATGGATAAAGCCCCTCCTCCTAGTTCACAGAGCTGGTGACTATCATTTTGATCAAGTCTTTCTTTTTGAAAGATTTGGAAAGAAGCTGGCAATGTGGCCCAATTAGTTTGCAAACAGTTAAGAACATGAGAGGCAGTGAGAAGGCAAGGGACCTAGCAAATTGTTAAAGAGACTGAAAGGGGAGTGAACCCATGTGTAGGTAAGAATGGTGAGAGAGGAATGATCCTGCCAGTAGTTAAGGAGAGCAGGAAGGGATTAACCCCACAAGTAGTTAAGGTGAGTAAGAGAAGAGTGACCTGGTGAATAGGTAAAGAGGGTGTGGCCTGGTGGTTGGTTAAGGAACGTGAGGAGGGAGTGACCTGGTGATTAGTTAAGGAGAGTGAGAAGGGAGTGACCTGGTAATTAGTTAAGGAAAGAGAGGAGGAAATGACCTGGTGATTAGTTAAGGAAGGAGTGACCTTGTGAGCAGTTAAGCAGACCGAGGGGGAGTGACCCAGTGAATAGTTAAAGAGGATGGGAAAAAAAGAATGCAATTTCATTGCTTGTTTTTTTCATAGATTACAAACTAGTAGAGCAGTGAATTTTCAAGGAACTTAGAGAGAGGTTTGAAAATGGTGGAGGAGTTAGAATGGGGGTCTTTAATTATCTGAATATAGACTGAGAATGAGATAGTAGTGGTGTAAAGGACAGAGATTGGTCAGACTTCCCAGGGAGTATTCAGGTGTACTTTCCCTGTGCAATGAGAAAAGAAACACTGGTAGACCTGGTTCTTGGGAATGAGTTGGGCCAAATAGATCCTGTATTATTAGGAGAGTATCTTGCAAATTGTTACCCTTGTATCATAATGTTACAGGTAGCCATGGAAAAGGATACTGGACAATCCAGGACAACATGAATTGAACGGAACCCCTTCCTGTTGATGAATTCCACAGCTTTCTTATATGCGTGTCACGCATGTACAGTCAATGGCACCCTGCACTTGGGAGAACGTCAGCTATGTTTTCATATCCTACAACCCAGGCTGCAGGCCTGACCTTCTCAGGGGGAAACTAAATGAATTGCTGTGATCTTGCCCAAATGGCAGCAGTCGCTGTTCTGATCATGTGTGGATTCATGACTGAGCGATCCCACATTGGTCACCCATCAGTCCCTGGAAGCAGCAGTCACATAGCAATGACCTTCACAGCCAGAGGAGAGAATGGCCTCCCATTCCTGAAGGCCTCAGGCTCCATTCCAGCATCCAGCAGAGTGCCCCAGGACATCTTGATCCTGAAATAACACTGGGCATTGTACATGCCCAGGAAATTGCCTCAGGGCTGAAAAATTCTCAGCTTCCTGTCAATTCCACGCATCATGAGGGGTTCTGAGACTGCAGCTTCTCCCTGAGCTGGGAGCTCCTTGTTATTTGTGGGAATCTGCTGCTGCTCCTGGCCTTACCAATATTCCTGTTCCTCCTGTATCTGTCTTTGCCTCCTTAGCTACACAGCCAAAGCAACCAACATGCCACCAGCAGAAGGGCCCAGCACATTTGATGAAAATGGTCCAAGATGGAACAGAAGGAGCAAAAGACATTTTTTTAAAATTTCTGAGTAGCCCTACCTTGCATGAGGGCTGAGCACACTTCTCCACACGATGAGACATACTGCATTCTGATAATGGGAGATGTGTTTCTATCCATGTTCAGGCTCAGTATGTGCAGCGTCTTGGAGAACGAGCCACACTGACTGAGCAACCAGCCAATGTAATCAAAGAGGGAGAGCCTACAGTGCTCCAATACCCATCCTATCCCAGACCCATATCAACCTCTCACTGCATTCAATACAGACTATCATTATGCTCAATGACAGATGATGAAGCGATATTATGTGCTCACATGGGTTCCTTGGAGGTTGCACAAATAATGGTTTCCCTTCATCCAGTATTGGCCTTTTATAACATCATTACTACTCACTTCAGCATCATTGAGTTACATTAACAAGCACCAAAAACATGTTGCAACATCACCTTTGACCAGCATCTGACCCCAAATACCTTCCATCTAAGTGCATAGCAAATGGGCAATGAAATGGATGCAAATTAAAAGTAGCTGGGATTTGCAAATTACTGTATTTGTTGCTACAAAATCCCTACATCAAGCAAGCGGGGATCCTACACTTTCACCCATCAAATTGACTTATTCTGCCCACCCTGGGCATTGTCCCAGCTGTTTTCTAGTAGCACTTTTTACCTAGAATACTGAAAATTATTGCAGTTTGTGATGTAAACCATCAGTAGTGAGCCTCCAAAGCCTTCATGTCCCCTCTTTCCTTGCATGACTTCGACAATCCATTTACATTCATCCTTCCCATGTGGAGACCCAGCAGACTGGACATTGCCTACATTGACCCCCTGACCCCTGAACCCTGGCATTTGATCTTGGTAATGTCCATCATGTTCCTTTACACTCCCCTGTGGAACCACTGTGGTGGTCACTGCCATTAATTCCAATCCTCAAATGCCATCTGACACTCTTCCGCACAGCCCCCATTCACTTTGAGTTTCCCCTCCTCATTACTGTCCTTATCCCCACCTTTACAAATATCTTTAACAACACAAAAAACTGTAAGAACCGCAGATGCAGGAAATTAGAAACAAAAACAGAAATTGCTGAAATATCTCAGCAGCATTTGTGGAAAAATATCAGAGTTAACATTTCAGGTCCAGTGACTTTTCTTCAGAAGGTTTTTTTTACAAATATCTTTGTTGTCCTGCTTCCTCAAACTTTGACTCCCCAATCTTTTCAGCAGTGGTTCCTCTCTACTCCTTCAGACCCTCCTCGAGCCCTCCTGAACAACTCCCAGGACTGTCTTCAGCCCAGGCTCCTGACCACTGTCTTTGCTGTGCTCTGTCTGATGGTACACAATTCCCCTGACTGCTGTTGCTGGCCCAACACGACTGACTGCTGAACACACTCCAAACTGCACTGTGACAGTTCCCTGCCTGTGAGCTGACCTGGTGGAAAACTGACCATTGTCTAGCCCCAGCACTGAGTGCTGACTGTGCCTGTGACAGATGGTATTAGAACCCCTTTAGTGACATCTGCACTGCTAAAAATAAACACAGGAATTGTTCCCACTCAGTTTCTGACACGGTCATTTGGTTGCAAAGACACGTTACGTGTTTGATGCGCAGGCAGCTGGCACATGCTGTAGGTGTTAGATTGATGTCTCAGTGCGTCTTACAGCAAAACGTCCCTGCGCCCCTCTCCCCCCCCCCGCCCCCCCCCCCCCCCCCCCCACCCACTGCCCCAGGCAAATTCTTACTGACCAGCAGCAGTGTCTGTGTGTCAGCCCAAAGGAGCACATCATTACGTTAGTAATGGTAACCTTTGGCTCTGTCTGAAGTGCCTGTGTGCTAACAAGCATGGCACATCATGGTAAGGCATGATGCTGCAAATTTGCTGGTAGGTGCAAAGTGAGCAAGTACTAAGAGGAGCAAATGTGCAGCCATGAGATACAGTCTGGTCCAGTCTGTGAACAGGGTATCTGTCACATGTACAGGGTGTCCCTGCTGCAGCCATTCATTGCCAGTCACCAATACACATGACAATGCAAGTCTGTGCTTCGTGAGCAGCCTGCAAGTGGATTGAAGAGGTGACATCATGATCAGGACTGCAGACGCTGCTGCCAACATCCGTGGACCAGAAGCACATGTGACTGGCAAGTGCAGATTGTGCCTTGAGATGTTGTTTGTTTGTAGGGAACCTGGAGTGCCTTCTCAACACTATCAATACAAAATATTTTGTAACAGACAATTAAGGTATTGCCCACAATTGTGTCTGAGTCCTTTAGTCTCCCATTTGCACATCATAAAAATGTCATTGAGACTTAACACAGAAACCACCGACTTAACTGCTGGAAAATCAGCCAAGGTTGGTGTGAATAGCATGGTCTTCTCAATTCTAACTGTGACATTTTAGTGGATAGCTTTGTTGTGAATTAGTCCCAAAAGGTCCAAGAGACTAATAGTAGTAAATAGTTCTATTAAAATTACGTCAGAATTGAATGTTTTGTAGTTTAATTTATAGTCCTGATTAAATACCAGCAGAAGGCTTGCAGCACTTTTTCAGTAAATTAAAGAATTCTGAAATGTACTAACTGAAGTGCGGTAGGATGTAAGATTGATGGTGATAGAAATTGTGCAGTATACACAAGCTTTCAAGATATGATTGAGGGCTGTGTGTGGTATTGTCATTGGTTTTCTTGAGTTTTCTTCATGGACTGGATTATATGCTCCCCATTGGTAGTTAGACATACAGAGATTCCAGCAGACTAGGGCCCACCACCATTTTATCAGCTGTGAGGGTGCCACCAGTGGGACAATTAAATTGGAATCAGTTAATGTGTAGTCCATGCCCAATGAATATCACTGGCAGGATTTAAAGGGGCAGGAGAGGCCCATGTAGATCAGAATGTGCTGTAGTAGTCCAGGGATTTTCCTCTATAATACCCAACTCTCCTCAACCCTCAAACAGTTACCAAGCTCCTGTGCAGCTTGCTTTTTCTAGCCATTACCAGCTGTGGTCATCATTCCTGGTTTCACTGCCAGTACTGGAAATACAGTCTCTTATGGGGTTGCAGATCTTTGAAAGGAAATGTCCTGACCTGGAGAGGCATAAATTCTCTCCAGGCTATCAAGAACCATTGATTGTTAAATAGCACCATGGCAGCTATTCATCCCCTTGTTGGGCTCCCCACTCCTGCATCTTAGCTGGGCCCATGACCTCTTGTAAAACCCTGGCCCATATTTCAGAATTTATTTCTGTCTCACAGTGTTGACGTTTCCCTCTATATACTGGCGTCCTAGAAAATATTTATTCCTAAATTAACATCACTAAAAATCAAACATGCTGCAATTATCTAACATCAGGGCTTGGTCTGTGCAAGATAGCTCCTATGTTTCTTGAATTATAACATGAGAAATATTTAATTAGCTGTGTAGCATTTTAACACATCCTGAGATTGTGAATGGTTTGGAGATAGTTTTTGTGTTGGTAATGTCACTGGAGTAGAAATCCAGAAGGTCAGGCCATTGCTTTGATGGTAGCAGTTCAGACAAAATTCTTGATTCTAATTCTGGAATGGCATCAATCATGGCAACCAGGAATCTACCATCAATTCCACTAGTGGTTCACCAATGCCATTTAGGGAAGGGAATCTGTTGTCTTTACTTGGTTTGACCTACATGTGACTCCAGGCTGACAGCAATGTAGTTGACTCTTAAAGCTCTGGAACTACCCGGGCAAGGCACTCAGTTCAAAGGTAATTAGGGATGGGGAACAAGTGTCAAAGATGCTTGCATCCTGTGAAAGAATACTAATGTAAATGCTGGATATACTCAGCAGGACTTTGAGCATCGGTGGGGAGAGAAACAGGGTTGACATTTCAGGTCATTGATGTTTCAACAGAATGTGAAGTCAATCTGCTCATCAAGTTCGAATGAAAAGTCGTTAACCGGACAAATTAACTGTTGCCCTTTCCACAAGATGCTCCAAGACCTGCTGAACATTTCCAGCAATTCCTTCTTTGATTTCAAGTACTTAGCATTCACAGTATTTTGCTTTTGCAAAGGAATTTAACAGTTTTCTCATTGCCAGCAACCATCACTTCAATTAATTTGTCTAAAGGGCAAAGTTTCAAAATGAATGCTTTCTATCTTTTACTTCTCTCTTGTGATCTTTTAAATATCAGTCTTATTCGAGAATGCTCATTTTATTCCCATTTGTCATTGCAGTCTTTTTGTTTGTTGCTTTTACTAAGTGGGAAGTGTTGTGTAGTGTGACAGAGCTAGGCAAGGCCAGAGGGTAGAACTTGAGGCCTAGTCTTCAGCAAAAACCAACCCAGGGCCTGGAGTGCAGTTTTGGGCAGTGATAGGAAGGGGTGAAAACAAGACATAAGGCACTTATGACTGAACTATAATTGGCACCTCCCTAACCTGCAATCTTCTTCCTGACCTCTCCGCCACCACCCCCACTCCAGCCTATCACCCTCACCTTAACCTCCTTCCACCTATCACATTTCCAACACCCCTCCCCCAAGTCCCTCCACCCTACCTTTTATCTTAGCCTGCTTGGCACACTCTCCTCATTCCTGAAGAAGGGCTCATGCCCAAAATTTTGATTCTCCTGCTCCTTGGATGCTGCCTGACCTGCTGCGCTTTTCCAGCAACATATTTTCAGCTATAATTTGATCAGTATGTTATTTCTCCCATCAAACTGCCATTAGGGTCGCTGTATGTGGTAGTGGCCTTCACTATTACTTTTGCTGTTATATCTCTTGTCAGCTGATGCCATTTCTTCCTTTCCCAATTCCAAATTGTTTCAATTCCAACACCTTACTTTCATCCAGTCCTGGAGTCAACCCAATAATTTCACATTTGCACCATACATTCTGATTTGTGGTCAAAAGTAAAGTACATGACATTATAGAGGGTTATGGAAACAGAAGAAAATCTAGCCAAGGTATGGTGGTCTCCTTAACTACTCATTCACATTCTACTGTTAAAGATTACATTGAGTTGCTTCTAACTCCCCAGTCAGTCATCACATCTGAACATATATCAACTTTTTGGGGGGTAAAGCGTGGAGACCTGTTCAAATTAGGTCTCTCAAAGAGAAATTATTGTCATAAATTGTTAATTATTTGTATTAAATTCCATGTATTTTTGCCTCCAGTGGATTCCTTGTGTTTTTTTTTCAATAATTTCCTTTCACTCAGTTATTGCTGCTATTTAAAGAATATCAAAGTATTAAGTCTGGAAATTCCTTCAGGAATTTCTATAATTCTATGCATTTCTATGTTATGGTTTAGAAAAGCAAGTGAAGGTTTAGGGTTGGGCACAAAAGTCACATCAATAAGTGTCAGAGTGCAACGTATGAAGATCCTTTCACACACATCTATCAGATCTGTTTGACATAGATTAAAAGTTTATTCCTGGGGGATTCTATCTGAAGAGAAAAATGGATTGCAACTGCCCTTAATTCTTGGTAAAATCAAATAATTTCATCAGTACCATTTAAAATAAAAGGTCTGAATTATTACGAAGTCAGATTTAATTCCACTTGGCAATAATAGAAACGGGATTTACCACAACGTAGGAAATGCTGGATATACTCAGCAGGGCTTTGAGCATCAGTGGGGAGAGAAACAGAGTTGACATTTCAGGTCATTGACCTTTCAACAGAATGTGAAGTCAATCTGCTCATCAAGTTCTGATGAAAAGTCATTAACCGGATAAATTAACTGTTGCCCTCTCCACAAGATGCTCCAAGACCTGCTGAACATTTCCAGCAATTCCTTCTTCGATTTCAAGTATTTAGCATCCACAGTTTTTTGCTTTTGCAAAGGAATTTAACAATTTTCTCATTGCCAGCACCCATCGCTTCAATTAATTTGTCTAAAGGGCAAGTTTCAAAATGAATGCTTTCTATCTACAGAGAAAGAGACATCGCTTACTGCAGAGTCATTGCTAGCTGCCATCTGTCACCTGAAACTGATGATGCAATACCTGCTGCTGGTTTCATTTGTATGGAGATTTGTGGAAATTAACAATGATCGTCTTTATCTTTCACAGAGTTGGGAATGTACACTTACACACAAAATAAATTGTTTCAAAGGGGAAGAAAATGTATGGGGATTAAGAAAGACTTCAGCAGCAGCACAAAACTAGTAACAGCAAATTGACAGCCTGTTTTACACTACACTGACTTTCTTCTTCATTCATTAATAAAGGATCAGGCAGGGTGTAAGAGGCACTGTCAAATGCCTATGTCCAGCTTGTCACTTGCTTAGTGTTAGAAGCATGAATGGCATGTACAAGCATGGTACCCTGCAGCCAGAACACAAACTAGGCAAAGATTAAACTTCCTTTACACTGAATCAGTATTCCATTTTCCTTGTTGTTGCTCAGTGTCAATTCCATTCTTGAAACCTGCCGTGATCTGAAAAATATGCTGTCCTCAGTTTACTAATTTAATGATAAATAAAACCAAAACAACCTTATATGCTCCATACTTATACTTTTTCCACTCTCTTAATTAGTTAAAGAAGAGACCATCCTAATAGTGAATTTAGAGGGTCTAGTGATGGAATGGTAGTGCCCTTATCTCTTAAACAGAAGGCCCAGCTTGAAGTTCCACCTAACCCAAAAGTGTACCATAACACATCTGATCAGGTTGGTTGAAAATTTCTGAAATGAAAGAATGTTCAGGTTGATACGCAGATAATCTGTGTAGTGTCTTCTGTCATTTATTCAATTCAGGATGAGGGAGTCACTAGCTAGGTCCGTATTTATTGCCCATCCCTAATTGCCCACAATGCAGTTCAGAGTCAATCATATTGCTGTATGTCTGGAGTCACATGTAAGCCAGAACAGGTAAGGATGGCATGTTCCCTCCTTGAAGGACATTCGTGAATCAGATGGATTTTTCCAACAATTGATAATGCACATTGTTAGGTTCTTAATTCCAGATTTTTAAAAAAATTCAAATTCCACCACTCCACACCAGGTTCCCAGCATAACTTGGGTCTCTGGGTTAATAGTCAGTGGTATTACCACTAGGCCATTGCCTCTCCTTAAATCCAATGATGATAAAACTGATTCTTAGTGCTTACACCAATAGCAGCAATTTCTCTCTATCTACTCTGTACCGTGCTAGGTTTGAAAAGCAATGATTTTCCCCTGTACGCTGATAGCATCCAACTCTACCTCAACACCAGCTCTCATGATTCATCCATGTTACTAAATTATCAAACTGCATTTCCAATATCCAATAATGAATGAGCAGAAATATCCTCCAATTAAATATTAGCATAACTGAAGCCAATGTTTTTGTTTCCTGCTTCAAACTCCATTCTTAATTGCCAACCCCATCCTTTTCCCTGGCAACAGCTTGAGACTAAACCAGTTTGTTCTCAATCTTAGTGCTACATTTGATCGAGAAGTGAACTCCTGGCCTTATATTTCTGCCATGTCTAAGCCCATCCTTTTACCATCTCAGTAACATTGCTCAACTTCATCCCTGTCTCTCTTTGTCTGCTGCTGAAACACTCCAGCTTGCTTGAATAAACGTGACTCACCTAGTGTGCTCCTGGCTGGTCTTCCACATTCTACTCTACATAGAGTTGAGGTCATTTTAAACTCTGCTCTTTACCTCTTATCTCACAACAAAGCCTATCCCCCTATTCCCCCTTGTGCTCGCTAATCCTTGCTGGTTTTCAGTCAAACAATATTTTCATTTTAAGCTCGCCATCCTGACTTGGAAATACACTACCGTTCCTACAGTGTCGCTGTGCCAACATCCTGGAACTGCATCTCCCAATGCCCAAACAGCATTGTGGATGTCCTATAGCACTTGGGCTGCAGCAGTTCAAGAAGGCAGTTCACCATTACCTTCTCAAGGACAACTTGATGTGGACAATAAATGCTGGCACAGGTAGCAGTGACCACATGCCATGAGTAAATTAAAATAAATCCGTGTTTTTAAATTCCTCCATAGCCTTGTCCCTTCCTAATCTATATTCTCTTCCAACTCCACACTGCTCTTGAGAAATCAGTGGTTATCTAATTCTGGTCCTCATGAGCATTCCCAATCATAATTCTGCACCTACTGGTAGCTGTACTTCGAGGATCAAGGCTCTGGAATTCTCTCCTAATACCTCTCCACCTCTCTACTTCACTTTTAAACAAATACTTTTTAAAACATACTTTAATCATCTAGCTTGTAATCTCCTTATGGGATTCGCTGTCACACTTTAGTGCTCCTGTGTAGGACCTTTGGGATGTTTAACTACATTAAAGGGCTATGCTCAGGTTATTGTTGTTGTTTAGGTTCCTCATGATTTTGAAAACCTGTATCAAATGTCCACTCCATCTTCTCTTTGTTAAGGAGAATAACTCCAGATTCTACATTCTCAACACATAACTGAAATGGATAATTCCTGAAACTCAGTTTCATAAACCTTTCCTCACCCTTTCTGAAGATTTCACATCCTTTCTAAACTATGGAGCTCGGGATTGGGCACAATTTGCCACTGAGGCTGAACCAGCATTGTAAATATATTAATCTTAACTTGCTGCTTTTGTACTTTACAACTCTAGATTTAATCCTCAGGATCCTAATTAACTGCTTTCACAGCCTGTCCTGCCACCTTCAATGAGTTTTTCACATATAACCCAGTCTCTCTGTTCCTGTTTACCAAAATAATCACTTTACAGAGTCTCTCCACTATTAACAGGTGTTCATATTGTGCTAATATATTAAGGCTAACATTGATATGACACCGTAATCTCGGCACTGTGTATTTGTTAAATTTTGGGACTCATGCCTAACCCAGCACCCACATGGTTTTGTCCACCTTTATTTTCAAAGATCTGTACAATTGCACCTATCATTTCTAGTACAATAAGAGTGTTGCCGAATGTTTTCAACAGATAGTCTGAAGGTCACATAGCTCAGATTACACAATATTACCATAAATACCATATGTTACTATCACATAGAAGGTTACAGAATCCCATTACTTGGTGCAAGCAATTTCAAGATGTGAAGTGCTTTGAAGAATGCACCATCAAACCAATTGGATTGCTGAGAAGATTGGATGATAATGCATTTCATTACATAGTAATATGATGTAGGATCCTTTCAAGACCACATAACAATATTATTCGGATCAACTCAAAGATTGCACGCTGAGGTATTTTGCCTTGCAGTGATTCAATAAATGTGTCTAACGTGGTGCTGTGTGAGGAAACAATGCTACACCATTCAGGGAAGAAAACATTTCCTACTACATCCAAATGGCCTGTTCCCCCTCACAAAAACCTTCAGGATACATCTGTGTGAAGCAATTTGAGCCTTTTCAGCGACATATAATGCAGCTCTGAACTCAAAAGCTGCACATCCAATCTTGGAACCTAGGTTTAATAAAGCCACACACTCAATTCAGTGCCTGCATAAATCCCAGATCTTTAATCAAAATTTGGAACTATGGTTCAAATTGATATCCTTGTCAAAAATCAAAGTATTTTGCCTATTTATATTTTCCCCTATTCCATTGAAATTGATTCACTTGAACAAGTTGTATTTACATAGTGCCTTCAACATATGTACTGCCGGTAGGCGTCTCACAGCAGTGTAATTAGGCTACAGTGATTTCATGGTTATGTTGCTGGACCAGTATTCAAGGGAGCTGAACTAATGATTCAGCAACATCAATTCAAATCTGACCATGGCATTTAAGGAATTTAAATTCAATCAATTAATAAAACTGAAATAAAAAAAATGCAGTCACTGTTATGGCGACCATCAAATGACTGCATTTCGGAATGTAAACTAAAATAGCCAACGTCTTTTTTCTAGAGTAGGGGAGTCCAAAACTAGAAGCATAGGTTGTAGGTGAGAAAGGAAAGATTTAAAAAGGACCCGAGTGTAACATTTTTTATGCATGTATGGAATGAGCTGTCAGAGGAAGTGGTGAAGGCAGATACAAATACAACATTTAAAGGCATCTGAATGTGTATATGAATAGGAAGGGTTTAGAAGGATATGGGCCAAATGCTGGCAAATCAGACTAGGTCAGATTGGGATGTTTGGACAGCTCAGACGAGTTGGACTGAAGGGTCTGTTTCAGTGTTGTATGGCCCTATGACTCTAAAACAAAGAACAGAGGATGTTGAACATCTGAAATAAAAACAGAAAGTGCTGGAGAAGCTGATTAGGTCTTGGAGAATCTATGGAGAGAAAGCATGGTTTGCATTTTGAGTCTATTGACCTTCTTCAGGACAGATTGTAGATAGGAAAAGGTGATATTTATGCTGTTGACAGGGCATGGGGAAGATAAAGGAGTTGACAGATAGGTGGAGACAGAGTCCAGAGAGAGCCTGTGGAAATTGGGCCAACAAAGGGGTGATTGATAGTAAGCCTGGGAAGGAGAAAATAAGATAATGGGGTCAATGAGTAGGTGAAGATGGCTTTCCAACTCATTGTTTCTATTGTCAGTTTTTCTCCTTCCCTGGATTACTATCAACCATCCTTTTGTCTGCCCCCTTTCTTTCTCTCTCCCTGGACTCCATCTCCACCCATCCACTCACTCACTATTCCTCATCATTCACAGTCATCAGCATTAATTCCACCTTTTTCTAGCTATGATCAGTTCTAAAGAAAGGTCACCAGACTTGAAATGTTAACTCTGCTTTCTGTCCACAGAAACTGCTGGACCTGCTGAGTTTCTCCAGCAATTTCTGTTTTCAAAAGAATGTAACAAGCTCATTAATGCCCTGTAGTTAAGGAAATTTGTCACCTAATCTCTCTATAACTGGCTGCAAACCTATTGAATGCAGTGGTAGTTTTGAAGAAGTAGCAAAGAGGATTGATGAGGGCAGAGCAGTAGATGTGATCTGTATGGACTTCAGTAAGGCGTTTGACAAGGCTCCCCATGGGACACTGGTGAGCAAGGTCTCATGGAATACAGGGAGAACTAGCCATTTGGATACAGAACTGGCTCAAAGGTAGAAGACAGAGGGTGGTGGTGGAGGAGTGTTTTTCAGACTAGAGGCCTGTGACCAGTGGAGTGCCACAAGGATCAATGCTGGATCCATTACTTTTCATCATTTATGTAAATAATTTGGATGCAAGCATAAGAGGTACAGTTAGTAAGTTTGCAGATGACACCAAAATTGGAGGTGTAGTGGAGGTGTAGCAAAGAAGGTTACCTCAGGTTACAACAGGATCTTGATCAGATGGGGCAATGTGCTGAGAAGTGTGAGATGGAGTTTAATTCAGATAAATGCAAGGTGCTGCATTTTGGGAAAGCAAACCTTAGCAGGACTTATACACATAATGATAAGGTCCTAGGGAGTGTTGCTGAACAAAGAGACCTTGGAGTACAGGTTCATAGCTCCTTGAAAGTGGAGTCGCGGGTAGATAGGAAAGTGAAGAAGGCAGTTGGTATGCTTTCCTTTATCAGTCAGAGTATTGAGTACAGGAGTTGGGAGGTCATGTTGCAGCTGTACAGGACATCAGTTAGACCACTGTTGGAATACTGCGTGCAATTCTGGTCTCCTTCCTATTGGAAGGATGTTGTGAAACATGAAAGAGTTCAGAAAAGATTTACAAGGATGTTGCCAGGGTTGAAAGATTTGAGCTATAGGGAGAGGCTGAACAGGCTGGGGCTGTTTTCTCTGGAGCGTCGGAGGCTGAGGGGTGACCTTATAGAGGTTTACAAAATTATGAGGGGCATGGATAGGATAAGTAGACAAAGCCTTTTCCCTGGGATGGGGAAATCCAGAACTAGAGGGCATAGGTTTAGGGTGAGAGGGGAAAGATATAAAAGAGACCTAAGGGGCAATTTTTTCACACAGTGGGTGGTACATGTATGGAATGAGCTGCCAGAGGAAGTGGTGGAGGCTGGTACAATTGCAACATTTAAAAGGCATTTTTATGGGTATATGAATAGGAAGGGTTTAGAAGGATATGGGCCGGGTGCTGGCAGGTGGGACTAGATTGGGTTAGGAGATCTGGTTGGCATGGACTGGTTGGACCAAAGGGTCTGTTTCAGTGCTGTACATCTCTATGACTTTATAACTTGTGAAATGGTCTAGCAAGTTACTTAGACATATACAAATGATTAATAATAATAAAATTAGATAGACATCCAACATTGAACATGGTAACAACTGATGACATGATAAAGGCACACTATACTGATTCATTCTTGATAAATCCTTCTCATTAAGATCTTCAAACTTGAGCCATAATTGGAAAAGCTGTCTGACAGACCAGTTAGTCAACAGTCTGATATATTCTCATGGAATCAAACTCTTACAATCAAGGATCCAGATTCTTCTATCACAATCTGACGTAGTACCAAGTCAGGATACTGTGTGGTTCAAAGGGCAACTTGCATGTGGTGATGTTCCCACGTATCTAATGCCATTGTCCTTCTAGATGGTTGAGGTTGCAAATTTGGAAGGTGCCATTGCAGGATAGTTACTGCAGTGCATTTTGTAGATTTTACGCACTGCTGCCACTGTGCATCAGTGCGAAGATAGTGAATGTTGAAGGTGGTGAGTGATGTGCCAATCAAATGCTTGCTTCAGATTTTCCTTACTTTTTGTTCTTTTTTAGCCTTTCTGTCCTGGACAGTGTTAAGGTTTTTCAGTGTTGTTGGAGCTGAACTCATCCAGGCAAGTGAACATCACATTCGTTGTGCCTTGTGGATGTGCAATGGGGAGATAGAAGATGATTTATTTTCCACAGAATTTCTGACCTGCTGTTGTAGCCACATTATAGCTTGTCTCATTCAAATTCTTGTCAATGATAATCCCCAAGATGTTGATACTGAGAGATTCAGAGATGGTAATGGCATTGAATGACAAAGGATGATGAATAGATTCTCTCATTTGGAGATGGCCATTGTGTGGTGCTAATATTACTTTCAACTTATCAGCCCAAGCCTGGATATTGCCTAGGCTTTACTGAATATGGGTGTAAACTGCCTGAAGCCTGAGGAATTAAAAATGGTGCTAAACATTTTGTAATCATTAGCAAATATCTCCATGTATGACTTCATGAAAGATGCAAGTTCATTAATGAAGCACCTGATATAACCCAAGGGATTCCTGCAGTTGAGATGACTGATTTTCAACAATCACAACAATTTTCTCTGTGCTAGGCATTACTTCAATCAGTAGAGTATTTGCCTACTGATTCCCATTGACTGTAGTTTCACAAGAGGATGCCACACTCAGTCAAACATTGCTTGAGCTGAGGTGACAGTGGCATCAGAAGAAGAGTCAGAAGAAGAATTATACCAGACTGTTAACTCTATTTCTTTCTCCACAAATGCTGTCAGCCCTGTTGAGTTTCTCCGGTGTTCTTTATACTTATTTCTAGTATAAAAGAAGATGGGTGTGAGAAGTTAAACATCTTAATCCCATGCCATCAGTGGAGTTGTTCTTCAGGGTGGTATCTTAAGACCAAAAGACTGCAGCAACTCAAGGCAGCAGCTCACTACCACTTCTCCAGGGCAAATAGGGATGGGCAACAAATGTTGACTAGGCCACTGGTAACCACATCCCAGGAATGAATAAAAAGTAAAGTGGGCTGCATGCATCCACCGCCAGTGGAGATGTAGTGTGTGTGTGTGTGGGTTGTCAAACGATGTGAGCATTCAGGATAGCTCAGGGACCAGGGCTTGAAGCATTGATAATCAGTTGCAGCACTTGATGCCCTGGTGGAGGAGTACAGAGGACAATGGGTGCCCACAGAGCTCACTGAAGCCAACTCATCTTCTCCACAGCATTTGATGCAGCTCTACTTGACCTCCAGCACCCCCTTCAAATGCTCCTGCAAACCAAGGGGGAGCCCCAAGGAAGATGTCTATGAATAAGCACTCCAGGGTTCTGGTGGCTTCCATGGAGTACCCTACTGGGTAAAATAGCACAGCACTCACCCTTTTAAGGCAAAGTTTACTCAACAGTAAAAGACAATTACTAAGTACTATCCACCAAAATAGTGTGAAGCCTCTAATGTATATGAACAGGAAATTTAAATTTGGCCTATCTCTTAACAATCCTCTGGAAGGGCTCTTGTTGTATCCCAATTTCTGAGTGAGAAAGCCCAGGTCAAAATCCCGCCTATTCCAGAGGTGTGAACAGGTTGATTAAAAAGCTTTAAAACTTCCTCTGGTCCCCCAATTTTCATGTCCCTGCCCCTGGACAAGAGCGCCCAGGTTCAAATCCTGCCTTCCCCAGAGAGGCATCATAACATGTCTGAACGGGGTCATTTAAAACAAAAATCCTCTGGATGGCTGGCCTAAGCACCACTTCAATTCTTCTGCTGAGCATGAGCTGAACTGACTTTTCAATCAAGAGCCCATGTGAAACACTTTGGGGAATCTTTAATACCTAACAGATCTAGAAAATCTCTTTATTCTTAAGCTGTTCTATACCAGTATGAACATTGTCAGAGGCTTGGCAGAGTTTGTGCTCTGGTCCACTTCTTGAATTTTGTGGTTTGTGGGTTAATGGATATTTTTGTTAGCAGCAGATCAATGTAATTCCCAATATGAATCTGTAGCAATTCAGTAGCTGATCCTGTAAGACTACACAAGTAATTGCTGAGCTCATTAGCTGATCTAACGTAAAAAAGAGTTTGTCAATCTAGCTTTGGAGTGTGCTTGTCTAATTGTTAATGGTTCAAGGTACATAGAGTTTCACCCACAAAGTCTCTGTATGTCATGATCAAAATTGGTTTGAAGCATTGTTCCTATTGTTATATAATGTATTCAAATGGCAAACAGATCCTTGACATACTGGGGATATTGAAACGAAGAATCACGTTAACTCTGTAACAGTTCTGTGTTTTCTTTTATCCCCTAGTTTTGACTGGATTGATTGTCTGAATTTTAGTGTGTGCAGTCCTGCTCTTCATTTTATTGGTATTTGCTATTTCAACAGTTTGGAGACTGCTCCTGAACATTACTGTGACAGGGTTTATCACTAACATCCACTCAGATATCTACAGCTTTCAAGAACAAAGCTTGGAGTCATAGTCATAGAGATGTACAGCACAAAAACAGATCCTTCAGTCCAACTTGTCCATGCTGACCAGATATCCAAAATTAATCTAGCCCCATTTGCCAACACTTGGCGGTTTCCCTCTAAAC
The DNA here is from genome assembly GCF_047496795.1 of Chiloscyllium punctatum. Taxonomy (NCBI): domain Eukaryota; kingdom Metazoa; phylum Chordata; class Chondrichthyes; order Orectolobiformes; family Hemiscylliidae; genus Chiloscyllium; species Chiloscyllium punctatum. Next base: position 31,223,996 of record NC_092744.1, read on the forward strand.
CCTTCCGATTCATGTACCCATCCAGAAGCCTTTTAAAAGCTGCAATTGAATCAGGCTCCACTACTTCCTCTGGTAGCTTATTCCATACAAGCACCCACCCTTTGCGTGAAATCATTGCCCCCTAGGTCCCTTTTAAATCTTTTTCCTCTCACCCTAAACCTATGTCCTGTAGTCTAGACTCCCCCATCCCAGGGAAAAGACCTTGTCTATTTACCCTATCCATGCCCCTCATGATTTTATAAACCTCTACAAGGTCACCCCTCAGCCTCCAACCCTCCAGAGAAAGTAGCCCCAGCATATTCACTTCTCTCTAACCCTGCAACCCTTGTAAATCTTTTCTGAACCCTTTCAAGTTTCACAGCATCATTCCGATTGGAGGGAGACCAGAATTACAAACAATATTCCAAAAGTGACCTAACCAATGTCCTGTACAGCCACAACATGTCCTCCCACTCCTATACGATGCTCTAACTAATAAAGGAAAACATACCAAATGCTTTCTTCATGATTCTATCTACCTGTGACTCCACTTGCAAGGAACTGTGCACCTGCATTCCAAGGTCTTCTTGTTCAGCAACACACCCCAGGACCTTGCCATTAAGTGTATAAGTCCTGCCCTGATTTGCCTTTCGAAAATGGAGCACCTCACATTTAGCTAAATTAAACTCCATCTTCCACTCTACGACCCATTGGCCCATCTGATCAAGATCCCGTTGTACTCTGAGGTAATCTTCTTTGCTATCTACTCCACCTCCCATTTTGGTGTCATCTGCAAACATACTAACCGTACCTCGTATTTTCACATCCAAATCATATGAATAAATGATGAAAAGCAGTGGACCCAGCACTTATCCCTGTGGCACAATATTGGTGACAGGTTTCCAGTCTGAAAAGCAATACTTTACCACCATCCTCTGTCTTCCTCCTTCAAGCTATTTCTGTATCCAAATGGTTAGTTCTCCCTGTATTCCATGTGATCTAATCTGCTAACCAGTCTCACATAAGAAATCTTGTCGAATGCCTTACTAAAGTCCATATAGATCACATCCACTGCTCTACCCTCATCAATCCTCTTCATTACTTCTACAAAAAACTCAATCAAGTTAGTGAGACATGATTTCCCATGCACAAAGCCTTCAATTAACTTTTAATTCAAGGAGAAAATGAGATTGGATAGTTTTGTATAAATCAATACAAATGAATAGGACATAGTTTTAATTTGAGAAACTGAAAATATTGTAATATTAGACAGTCTTTCACACCTGGAATTTAATTTTAATTATTTTTATTTTGCAATATTGTTACTAAAGGGGTAAATAATAATGTTAATAAGTCAAATATAGAGTAGTTTAAGACCACTCAACCTCATTTTCAACAAACCCACCCATTGCAAAATACTAAATTACATTAAAAATACTGTATATTTTCCACTAATACCTAAAGAAATAAATTATGTTTTTTGCTTCTTTAATCTGCTGAGAAAATATTGTTAAAATTTCAAGAGGCATCAATATTATGAGAATAGGAAACATTTTATTCAAGACTTTTGTCTTTTATTAAAATTATAGATTCAAATATTTCAATGACAAATATTTCATTTGGGGAAAATGGTGCAACATATTTCTAATATTGAGGGCTTCCAGTGATATTTTTAGATGTCATTCTCATTCTCTCATTCTAATCTGTCACCAAAACTTCCCTGACAGTGGATTGTTGTCCAAAGCACTAGTAAAGGGGAAAAAAACTTTTCTAACTACATCAGTACAGTTGCAAGCTTACTCCAACTGTTGTGAGTTGGTACCACCAGAATTTTTGATGGACTGACAAGTCCAAAAACAATTTCCCATTCTATTCAAACAAAATACTTCCAGGGCTAGAAGTCCACGCTTATCAAAGTAGTCAAGATGGATAACAGCCCCATCAAAGCTAATAGACTTCCAACTATAATAGGAGATACCTTTTCATGAACCTACTCTTTTGGAAGGAAACGTAATATGGATGTGACACCAAGACAGAGGAGTAATTCTCCAGAAAAATGACAATTGGCAGAGATCTTATTTAATACAGAGTTAGTACAGAAAATACTATAAGTAGAAACATGAGAAATCTTATTTCTATGAAGCAAAGACACCAATTGCTTTTAAACAATTGCACAAACCAGATGTTGATCCTGAAATTCATGAATCACAATACAACGAGAAATCTCAACGAAGACTATCCAAAGAGTGAGAGATCAAAGAAGGGCAACCTATCTTATCCTTCAAGTGCGACAAGTACACCCTCAGACAAAGTTTTGAAGCCTCCTGACAGAGTGAATCTGTGATCGGGGTTTGGAGGATGATGGGGTAGCAGGTAAATATGAATGCTAAAAATGTGGACAAAGATTTGGAGGAAAATATAGTATGACGATCTTAAGGGTTTATATCTGGAACTGATTCAATGGCACCTCGTGTTAATGTGAAAGAAGACATAGCTGAGAAGAGAATCATCAGGGCTACAGCAGAGTAAAACATAGATCAAGAGTTTCCCCTCTGAGGAAGTGTGGGAGGAAATGGCAGAAATCTGATACAGATTGCAGATGTGATGCATACTACTCAATGGAATCCATCAGTGAGAGGGCCAGCATCACCAAAGCAAGAACTATATTCAGTTCAAGAAAATCCTCTAAACAAATTTCCTGATGATAGCTGAGACAGACTGAGGCCTTCAGCTAATAACTATTGGCAAATGATGAAATTGACACAATAAATTCTCTTTTTATGAAGAGGCAGAATCTTTGTACCACAACTTGAGGGACTCCTACTGTGCTTCAACTGTTGTTAAAGTGAGTAGCAGAAGTAGGGGCAGAAGAGAAACAAAATTGTCTAACACTTCTCACAATATAGGGATATCCTAAAGTACCTTATGACCAATGAGGACATTTGAAGAGTAGTCACTATTGTAATGTAGAAAACCATTCACACCTGCTCCACTGGTCCCACAGATGTCAAAGACACATCTCAGGTTTGATAAGTTCAGTTATGCATCACAGGATTGACACATTCCAATGGGCTCACACTTAAAACTGACCACCATTTCAGGTGTCCATTTGGCATCCCAAAGCAAGAGGGTGGTTAGTGATTGAACATCATTTTCAGGACTCCATTGTCTGATTCTCATCAAGTTGAGGCACTGAAAGTCAGCAAATAGTTGACTCAGCATATAAACCGAACATTGAAGATTCAAAAAGCAACCATTACTCAAAATATAATCAGATTTCCTTCATGATTTCTCAAGGCTGTTCTGTTATGCAAGGACTATGATGTATATCTAACAGATAAATCCAATTAGGGCGTACATAATTGTTCACAGGCTTCATGTTGACATTTTCGTTTTAAAGATTCATGCAGTGGGGACATTATAAAATGTGAGAAACTTTCAAGGTTGTGAAAGTCAACATTCTATACTTTTTTTATTATTATCCTAATATAAACAGCGCTCATTGAAAGGTTAACAGCATGATACACAAAAAACTGCAAACTTAGTCTCCAAGGCTACCATTTCAAGGCTATCAAACTATCAATTTATTATCAAAACCCCACTTCTAAAAGAATGAAACATTTCAAACAAGAGACAAAAATGTTCAAAAGTTAAATATTTGATCTCTATGAGCAAGACATAAAGTCAGTTTCAAGCCTTCATTTGCCAACAGCAATGCAAATTGCAGTAGGATTTCACTAACAGCTCCTACTTTATATTTGAGGAACAAAGCGACATATGGCATAGAAATAATGTTCATTTCTGAATATTGAGAACTGATACTTGGGCTGGTCTTTGTAGAATACTTTGTAACTAACTGTTTTTTTTAAACTGGTGTTCTTATAATTAAACGAATCCAGTGTAACTATATTAAAGCAATCTGAGATCCATCACATAAAAGCATTTTAAAAAGAAAAAAAACATTTGAATAAGTGAAATGGAACCATGCCTCACTGGGGTAATGATATTGAGTGTTATTTATCCAACATCAGCGGTGTTATTGTTCCACCATGCGCTAGCCCCCTCTCCTCCACATTCCCCCCATCCCACATTGACACAATATTTCACAGTTGGTACAGCAATTATTTAGAGAAATACTTATTCACTTCTGAAATTGATATCGTAAAAACAAATTGACCTTTAAACAAGAAATACAGGGCACAAACACACGTGCATGACTTGTACAATTTGTGAACCTAGTATGGTCAGTTATTGTTGATCTTTTGTTAAGGCAATAGCTTTTGCAAATTGTTCCTCATGCTGTGGCTCTCAGTTATAAGGCTGCACCTTATTGAACATCATGAGCTGCTCTTGAAAATGTGGTGATAGCGATTCTTGAGCCACTGCAATGTGTGTGGTCTAACAGTGCTGTTAGCAAGACAGCTCCATGATTTTAAACAATAACAATGAAGGAACAACAATATAATTCCCAGTCAGGATAGTGTGTCACTTGGAGGGAAACTTGATGTTTCTGTTCCCTTCTGCATCTTTCTCTGTACTTAGAGTCATAGTCATAGAGTCATAGAGATATACAGCACAGACCATTTGGTTCAACATGTCCATGGCGACCAGATATCCCAGCCGAATCGAATCCAATTTACCAGCACTTGGCCCATATCTCTCTAAACACGTCCTCTTCATATACCCATCCAGATGTCTTTTAAATGTTGCAGTTGTACCAACCCCCACCACTTCCTTCAGCAACTCATTCCATACATGCACCACCCTCTGTGTGAAAAAGTTGCCCCTTAGGTCCCTTTTAAACTTTTCCCCTCTAGCCCTAAACCTATACCCTCTAGTTCTGGACTCCCCCACCCCAGGGAAAAGGCTATGTCCATTTATCCTATCCTTGCCCCTCATGATTTTATAAACCTCTATGAGGTCACCCGTCAGCCTTTGACGCTCCCGGGAAAACAGCTCCAGCCTATCCAGCCTCTCCCTATAGCTCGAATCCTCCAACCCTGGCAACATCTTTGTAAATCTTTTCTGAACCCATTCAAGTTTCACAACATCCTTCCAATAGGAAGGAGGCGAGAAGATTCACACAACATTCCAAATGTAACTTAACAACATCCTGTACAGTCGCAATATGACCTCCCAACTCCTCTACTCAATATCCTGACCAATAAAGGAAAGCATACCAAGTGCCTCCTTCACTATCCTATCTACCTGTGACTCTACTTTCAAGGAGTTATGAAACTGCACTCCAAGGTCTTTTTTGTTCAGCAAAACTCCCTAGGACCTTACCATTAAGTCCTGCTAAGATTTGCTTTCCCAAAATGCAGCACCTTGCAGTTACTCTACAAACAGTTGGCTTTCTATTTTTTGAAGATGTCGCTTAAGAAGCCGAAGAAATATACTCCAGTTCATCCTAAAGTTCATTGACAAAATTCTGGAAAATGTGAACAATTCTCTGTGTCTTGGAAGCCTTCTCTCAACATGGCAGACATAGATGACAAAATCCATCATCAGCTCTTTTGTACCAACTCATCCTCTGGAAAAGACTAATTGGAGGTCAAAAAATGAAACTCAAGAATAAGGTCAAAGCTTACAGGACACAGTGATCCTCATAACACTACATGTTATAGGAACTTGAGATACCTCCAGTAGGCACCTCAAAGTTCTGAAAAGGTATCCCTGGGGCATCTCCACAAGATCCTCCAAGTCTAAAGGCAAGGAAGTTGAACGATGTCAAGCTCCCTATTTAATTTTGTATTTTATTTGGCCCATTTGTAACTGCATATAATATAGACTACAATATTTAATGCCATATATTTTGATCTAAATATTTATTTTTATTGTTTGGGGGATTGCAATTTTGTAGCAATAGCAGTGCTCCAGCTCTGTGCTACAAGAGTGTTCTGTGTTTTGGTAGAATTCAACTTTTATGGCTAAAATGGAGGCTTCCTGCCTCTGAATGAATTCTGCAACTTATAGCCTAAATAAATGATTCCCATTTCCATGCCTGCAACTTTAAGAATGATGCCCACTTTTGTCACTGTTATGTTTTTTGCGATTAATTTCCACTGTTTGTAGCTGTGATAATGATCATTATTTATTTCACGTTTTTTCCTGAATAATCCTGTTGTCTGTGGTTTGCCTTCATGATGATTCTAATCATGGATCTCTCAACTTTTCTGTAAACTTGTATCCTTATTAAAAACTCCTAACTTTCAATTTCTGTTAAATCTGGTCTGCTTTGGCTTTGAATCAGCTCATTCATCACTAATTTTGGTTTTGTGATGTCTTCTGGTCTGCAGAAAATTTGGTTTAAATTGCTTCTGTGACTGTTGTGAAATAGCTTCATAAAGGTCAGTACTTCATTACCAAGTCACCCTTTATTTACACATGAACAGACCTTGACTATATTACGGTCTCACACACAGCCAGGCACCAGAGTATTCCTGGCACTCAATCTTTTTATGTCAGCCATGGCTCCCTGATTGGACCATACGAAATCATATTCTATGAAGCCCAGTCGGCTGGCCAGCCTCGTTATACCTGGATTTTCCCCTATAGGAGCTGTGTCTGGTGGTGTCCATTGATCTGGTGGTGACACTTGACCTGAGCTACTAGTCATTTTCTTTACCTTTTCTAAACTGTAATTTTGCACCATTTTGTAAAGCTTTCCTGGCCCACCAAAGATTTTAACTACTATTGTGTGTTGACTCTCTGACTGGGGATGAGTACTCCAGCTCCAGGGAACTTTGAACACTCTCTTTCTGTTTTATGTGTCTTAACAGAATTGAGTTCTTTTTTCTGCTTTGCTAAATCTTGCCACAAGGGCTTTCTTCTGCAGGGCTCTTGAATTTTCAGCTCTTCCTGTTGCTGGATGTCTGCATGAGCAGACTACTTAAAGTAGTTCCTGAAGAAATATTCAGACCTCCGTCACTGCTAATATTTGATGTGAGCCAGCGAATGTAATCTACATCACTGCTCACCATGTTTTATGAGCACTATGCACCACTGACCAACAAGATCTAGTTCATTGCATCTTAGCAACCAAATATAACATACACTGATATGATAGCTATTGTTACAGAGACAGTAAGATCCGAATGGGAAATCTTACTCCCTCAAGCTCATTAGCTATTCTCCCAGTTTGAATGACAATGCCAAAGGAACTCCTCACTATTACCCTGATACAATATAATGAATAATTAAGTCTGGGCCTCAAAGACAGAAATGTAAGTGAAAGAAAAAATTAAGAGAAAACCCAGCAATTACTGAAGGAGGAGAGAAGATCATGTTTGATTTGAGCACCAGTGACAATGATCCTGTGAAAATGAAGTAAAAGCTTGTCAGCTTATATTTAACTTAATTGGAACAAGGGAGGAAGATTATGGAGTCAGCAGAAGGAGTTAACAGAATCCTTTTAGCTGTGATATTGTGTCATGGAATGGTCTCTGGAAATCTAGTGGACACATCCATTTTGGTTAACAAATCCTGATTTTTGTTTTAAATGGGGGTCCTACACAGTCAATTAAGACTCTTGTAAAAGGTTCCTCAAATGCAGGAATAGGTATTAAAGATGCAGGTTTTATTCCTGCCTGTGGTTTTCCAATTCCCTGACATGTATGACACGTCTGGCAAAATTCAACTACATCCTTGTGCAGTCCAGGCCAGTGAAAGCGTTTTGTATTTTAGCTTGAGTTTTTCTCACCCCTAAATGACCCCCATATGGCAATTCATGCGCCACTTGGAACACTTCCATTCTATAACCCACTGGCAATACGATTTGATGAAATTCTGCCCATTTCTCATCTGCCTGAATATGTGATGGTCTCCATTTCCTTATTAAGACCTCATTTTTAAGATAGTGGCATTCAGGGATACATTCAGATTATTTTTCCAAGTGTGTCTTTTGATACAATTGCTTTAAATTTTCATCTTTCTGCTGTAACTCAGTTAATTTATCTGAGTTAAAGATACCTGCTCTTGGTTTACGTCAACCATCTGATCAAACAGAGTCTTTGACCATTCCACTTCAACTTTCTTATCTGTACTCTTTGATCTCTCCTGTTTCAACTGGTCACTTTGTGACTTGTTACCACACAGTCCAGAAAAATCCCAGGATATGTGTCCTGCAATAGTACAGTTGCCTGAGTTTCCACTGGGTTTTCAACCACAGTAGTGAGTACTCCTACCTGTGAACTAGCTATATCGTTAACAAGGACAAATTGTATTCCTGGAGCTGAGAGTTTGTCCAGTGCCCTTACCATGACTTCTCCACTCTTCACTGGACACTCTAACCTTACTTTACATAATTGACCACTTCTTTTTTTACTGTAAATTCCCATTACTAGTATCTTTCCTAGCAATAGTCTTTCAGAGGTACATATCTCCTCTTCTTTCAATATCAAAGATTGAGAGGATCCTGTATCACTTAATATTGTAACCTCTTTACCCGTTGTTCCTGGCCTATGTAAGTTAACTTTACCTTTGCGGGAATATAACTTAAGAAGATCTGTCACTTCCTCTGTAACCAACCACTGACCAGGTTGTACATTCTGGTGCAGCTTTCTAGCCTCCACTGTGTTTTTCATTACCACTTCAACAACATTCACTGGCTTATTCTGATTTCCTACATCTGGCTTCCCAGTGCTTTTCCTAACTCACCAACAATGTGATTTCATGTGGCTTACTTTATTGCAGTGAAAACACTAGAGCTTTTAAAATTCTCTTTCCCCTTCAAGGATTTTCTTTTTACTCCGTGATAAGTTTTCCTTATGATCTTCACCGGCCTCTATCTTTCCCTTTCCATGTGAACATTTTGCTTTTCTCCAATTTCTATCTCTCACAGATTGAAATTGATTTTGGAAGCCAAACTTTGATTTATGACCAATTCATAATTATTAGCCATTTCAGCTGCTAATGTTGCCATTTTAACTCTCTGCTCTTCTACATGAGTTCTCATTGCGTTAGGAAGTGAATTTCTGAACGCCTCCAAAAATAATTGTTTCTCTAAGAGTATTGAAGGTTTGCTCTATTTTTAATGTCGTTATCCACCTATCAGAATTACTTTGTCTGATCCTTTCAAATTCAATGTAGGTTTGACCAGGGTCCCTTCTTAGATTCCTGAAACATGGTCTATAGGCTTCTGGCACAAGCTTGTATACACTTAAAATGATTTTCTTCACCTCCTCATATGCCCCAGATATCTCCCCTAATAGTGATCTGAATACCTCACTAGCTCTACTTTCATGTTTTGTTTGGATCAACAAAACCCACACGGTCACTGGCCCCTACATTTGTTTAGCCACCTTTTCAAATGAGATGAAAATGGCTTTGACATCCTTCTTACCAAATTTAGGCAATGCCTGAATATATCTAAACAGTTTTTCACTAGGCCTTTGACTACCCTGGGTTTGCTCATCTTCACTCTCTTTCTTCACTAAGCTTACCTTCAGCCTTCATCTCCATCCTTTTAAGCTGACTTTCCTGTCTCAGTGCCAATTTCTAAAGTTCAAACTCCCTCTTTCTCCCTTTCCACGCTCTCCTTTTCTCTCTCTCCCTTTCTCTCCCTTCTCTCTCTTTCCTGTGCTTTTAATCATAATTCAAACCATTTCATTTCTGTTGGCCTTTCCTTGTCTTTTGCCTCCAACTCAAGCTGCTTCATTTTCAATTAAATTTTAGCCATCTCTAAAGATTGTCATGGCATTTCCAGCACGTTTAATTGCTGAACTGTTGCTGTTATGATAGCCCCTTTCCTCACGGAAGAAGGCAGCTCCAGCTCCAGCTTGTCTGCTAATTCCCGCAGCTTGGCCTTAATCACCTTTTGCAATTCCTCCAAAGTCACTACTTCCACCTTCAGAAAACTCATGGTGACTGAAAGAGCCATTGCTATCCCATGCACTATTTAAACCAACCAAAATCAACACTCAGAGCAAAAGACAATATCATCTACCACTCGCAGCCTTTGAGTCCAACAACTCTAATCCCAGTTTGGAACTACAGAACAAATTTTGCTAAGAGCCCCCATCCTGTTATGGACCAGGTCAGACCCCCTCAAAACATTTCAAGAAAGTAGCCCAGACCCTAACTTTGCTAGCTGTTTTAAGCAGGTGTAACGTGGATATTCCAGGAGAGATGCAGCTGGTCAAACCACTTAGTTTTAAACAAAACAGAATTTATTTGCAATATTACTGAATGAAACACAAACAAAAGAGAACAGAATGTAAAATAACCCAGCCTATCTGAAAACCCCACAGATTATCCCAATTTAATGATGCTGTTCTAAATGCTTGCGACACTCCCCATAAACAGCAGAAAAGGTAAAATCAAACCCAGGGACTTACAGGAGAGATGTCAGAGAGGGGGAGGATCAGCAAGGACCTGCTTCTTTGGGTCCAGCAGCTTCACAACAACTGCCTGCTTTCGGTGAATAGCCAGACTACTAAAGCCAAATCAAACCAAACCCAAACCAGAGAAAAGCTGAGCCGGGAGAACTGGCCACTCCCCTTTCATTGGACAAGTGTTTTATTTTAAAACTGCCTGAGGCAGTATCTGTTAGCTATAATCAAACTGGCCCTAAAATCATTCAAATCTAGACTTTTGAAATCCCTGCTTTTATGACTTCTCTGAAAAAAAAACAAGGACAGCATAACCTTGTTAAAGGACTCGTATCACCGTACCACTCAAATCCACCCCATCCCTGTCATCCCACAGCTAATCCACTTAAATTGCATACTTTTCGACTATAGGAGGAAACCCATGCAGACACCAGGAGAATGTGCAAACTCCACACAGAGAGTCATCCAAGGCTGGAATCAAATCCAGGACACTACTGTTGTGAGGCAGCAGTGCTAACCACTGAGCCACCATGTCATTCATGCTACTTATTCATCTCCCAGCAGTATTTCAACAGATGTGTTGTGCAGGCCTGAAGCAAATACCTTAGCTTTCCACTTTGCCATGTATAAATACACTCATGACAGAGGGATTTATGATAAATGAATAGTTGTAGCCCATTCAGCCCACACAGCCTGTTCTGCCAATCTGTCATGGCTTGGCCAGTGGGTCTTGGCTGGTCATTCATTTTAATGCCTTCTTCTCACATGAACAGATTGAGAGCTAAGGGAGAAAAAGTTAGTAAGTTTGCAGAAGACACTAGAATTGGAGATGCTGTGGACAGCGAAGAAGGTTGCCTCAGTGTACAACAGGACCTTCATCAGATGGGCCAATGGGTTGAGAAGTAGCAGACGGAGTTTAATTCAGTCAAATGTGAGGTGCTGCATTTTGGAAAGGCAAATTAGGACAGGATTTATACACTTAATGGTAAAGTCCTGGGGAGTGTTGGCTGAACAAAGAGACCTTGGAGTGGAGGTTAATAGCTCCTTGAAAATGGAGTCTCAAGTAGACAGGATAGTGAAGAAGGTGTTCGGTATGCTTTCCTTTATTGGTCAGACTGTAGGAGTTGTGAGGTCATGTTGTGGCTGTACAGGACATTAGTTCAGCCACATTTGGAATATTGTGTACAATTCTGGTCTCTGTCCTATCGGAAGGATGTTGTGAAATGTGAAAGGCTTTTGAAAAGATTTACAGGGATGTTGCCAGGGTTGGAGAGTTTGAGCTATAGGGAGAGGTTGAATAGGCTGTGGCTGTTTTTCCTGGAGCATCGAAGGCATGGATAGGGTAACTAGACAAGGTCTTTTCCCTGGGTTGTGGGAGTCCAGAACTAGAGGGCATAAGTTTAGGGTGAGAGGTGGAAAGTTTAAAAGGGGCCTAAGGGGCAACTTTTTCACACAGACAGTGGTGTGTGTATAGAATGAGCTGCTGGAGGAGGTGGTGGAGGCTGGTACAATTACAACATTTAAATGGCATCTGAATGGGTATATGAACAGAAAGTGCTGGCAAATGGGACTAGATTAGTTAAGGATATCTGGTCGGCATGGATGAGTTGGACTGAGGGATCTGTTTCCATGCTGTACATCCCTATGACTCTGACTCTGAAATAAAAATGACTCCCTTGACATTCAAGAAACTTTGAAAATTTTGTAGTCGGGTATTCATTTTATCTCTTGCTGAATAATTACAAATTGTATTAGTCATGCCTGAAAATTACCTCCAGCAACTCTGAGAAATGTGTCCCATCCAGTTAATCAGCTGTTGTGATGAACAATAACAGACAGTTCATTAAAATAAAATACTTGGCATTTCAAGAAATATGATCCTTATTAATAATAAACTATAGCAAAAAAGAAATTATATCTTCATGTACAACACTAGTCACGTAATGACTCATAATCCAAGTGCAAATACTGCCAGCTCTAAAATTCCAGGAAAGCCAAATTTAAAGAAATTAAGGCAATTAAAGTGAAGAGTCATAATGACAGGGATAAAAATAAATGCAGCCTTGGAAAGCTTTAAAAATGACATTAATTCATAAGCAATTTTTCCGAAAGGGCTATGAAATCATGGAATTAAGCAGTAGTGGATAATACTGACCTTTAGATCCAGGCAGGAGTCTGAAAATAAGTGACTTTTGATGGCAGCTAAACTTAAAGAAGTGTATGAGATGTTTGAGTTTTCCTCCATACCTCTTCACAGCTTCATCTATACTGGTCCAAGTCTACAGCAATGCTGTTTCTTGTCACCATAGCAGCTGAAGAAATATAATTCCCTTCCTTGTGATCTATTCTCCAGGATCTTGTGTTGCAGTATGCAAGATACCCTCTATGTAACTTGCACAAGGAGGGATATGAAGTGGTCTAATGACCAACATATTCATTGGCTGTATATTGCAGACAAATGTTGTTACTGCCACCTTATGGATTCTGGAATGGTGCTGAGGTTTAAGTGTTCTGAACCACAGATACATTCATGGCCTCATTGGACTTGTAGCTGCGTTACGGTTGGTGTTGAAGCGTGTATCATAGTTCCCATTCCTCCACAAGCTCCCAGGGCTGCAGGGTGCTGTGGCCTCATCACGTGTAGCTCATATCTTAACAATGGGTATGAAGTTCTCAACATATGCACTCTTCCTTGGTTCTCCCCATGCCTGGGGGCACATAAGGCAGACAAAGCAAATGGAAAAATGGTTTCTACGTTTACTGTCAAATTGCTTCATCGTCTTATAACAAGTATTAAGTTATCCATCAGCCTTCTTTTTTCCATGGATAAGACAGTCACCATTTTCAGTCTCTCAGGACAGTTCTGGCATTATCCTTATAAATCTTCTTAGCATTCTTTAATTTTTAAATAATAATAATGTTAATCTGAGTTTCATAGACTGCTTGTTGGTAAATTACATTTAGTCTGACTTGTTCAACAGATGAAATAATGTTTCACATGTTGTCACATGTACCTGAGTACAATGAAAAGTTTTGTTTTGCGTGCAGTACAGGCATATCATAACACACAAGGTGATACGGATCATTGGATGATTGAACGGAGTGGGGCATACAGAGTTACAGCTGCTTTGAAGGTGTACAAAAAGCAAGATCAACATTAGATTTGAAATTTATAGAGGTTTACAAAATTATGAGGGGCACGGATAAGATAAATAGACAAAGTCTTTTCCCTGGGGTCGGGGAGTCCAGAACTAGAGGGCATAGGTTTAGGGTGAGAGGGAAAGATAAAAAAGAGACCTAAGGGGCAACTTTTTCACACAGAGGGTTGTACAGGTATGGAATGAGCTGCCAGAGGATGTGGTGGAGGCTGGTACAATTGCAACATTTAAGAGGCTTTTGGATGGGTATATGAATAGGAAGGGTTTTGGAGGGATGTGGGCCGGGTGCTGGCAGGTGGGACTAGATTGGATTGGGTTATCTGGTTGACAGGGATGAGTTGGACCAAAGGGCCTGTTTCCATGCCGTACATCTTTATGACTCTATGACTGTATTTGAGATATCCATTCTGAAGTCTAGTAATAGTGGGAAATAAGCTGTTCTTGAATCTGTTGTTATGTGTTTTTAAGCTTTTGTATCTTCAGCTTGATGCAATAGGTTGGAAGAGATTTAAATTGGGGCTGGATGAGTCTTTGATGATGTTGGCTGTCTCTCTGTGGCATTGAAAAATGTAGGTGGTATCAATGGATAGGAGCTTGGTTTATGTGATGCTCTGGGCTGTGTTCACGACTTTCTACAGTGTCTTATGGTCCTGGGAGAGCAGTTGCCGCACCAAGCTATGATGCATCCAGGTAGTATACTTTCTTTGATGCATCTGTAAAAGTTGCTGAGAATCCTTATGGACATGTCAAATTTCCTTCGCCTCATTGTGCCTTCTTGACAATCGTATCCACGTGGGTGGTCCAGGACAGATTGTTGGTTATCGTCACTCCTAGTAACTTCTGTTATTCTTTATTCATTTAGCTTTTGAGAGGGCTTTTCAGCCAATGATTCCTTTAAATAAATTTAGAAGTTTCATTGTCCTGGCTGTTACTGTCCATAATTCGATCAACTGTAGAATGAATGAGTGCTATGCTGACATTTGTGTGTATAAAACAGATGCTCATTGAATTCAGGCAGGCATGTTGGTTCAACCAAAGATTTCATTTGGTTCATTTCCTGTAGGAGACGCTGAGCTGATATTCAGGGCTCCAGTGCCAATATTACCCATGTCAAATGAGCAGCTGTCAGTTGAAAATCACAGCAAATGTGCCTGGACTCAACATACTGAGATTGTTTCTCCTCTGTACTAGGTATAATTGCAAAAAGAGATGTAAATTAACAGTGCATCCACAGCAAAAAAAGAAACAGTGCCTTACAGTTTCTCTTCCATATGAAGCAGTGTCAATGCAGATTAACCAAAATTAATGAATTCTTTAAAATCCTGTTGAAGGATTTGTGAAGAACAATTGACCACAACTTGTAGTTATACAGTGCGTTAAAAGTAAAAAATGTCACAAGTTACACAAACAGAATTGAGGGCTGAGCCCAGGAGTCTCAGGGAACTTTGTGGGTTTGTCAGTTGGATTTCAGATGCTGTCTTGTCCACCAGAAAGTAACTATGCACTCATTCTTATTTCAGGAAATCCCGCAGTTAATTGTACATTGTACATGGCAACCCAAAGCTGCCGTACAAACATAACTATTGAAGGCCAACTCTTCTCAAAACTCACTGATGTATCCAAGTATAGAGTAGTGGGCCTTACTGAATTATTTTTTCCTCTTGTTTGTATGCATTGATTAACCAAGTTAATGTTAGCCTCAACTACTTCTTGAATCTTGGAATCCCAAGCATTCAGAGCAGCGTTGGGAATATTTATGAGTTTTATATACATTTACATATATATATGTATATGTATATATATGTATATATACAACTGCTATTGGTGCTGAGGTTACAATTTATGCTATTGCCTGCATTATGTCAGACTGCAGTGTAAACAAATTATCATCTGTTCCATGTTGGTCAAATAATTTTTGACACTATCCAAATACTGTAATATCCTCTTGTGAAAAACAGTGAAGTGTTTGTGCTGGGTTGCTCACAAAGACATTGAGTGTGTTGAAACCCCTGCCCAAATCTACTGCCTGCACACCAGTCATAACCACTGTTGATCCTCAGCTCAGAGAGGATCGAAGAGGGACGTTCACAACAGTATTGACTGCTTTCTTTTCAGCACCAGTAATGGGTGTTCAGGGGATATTTTACAGAATGAACACTTCCAACAAAATCTTTGTCTGTCAGGTTTATTACGCCCATTATCTAGAATGGATCACAGTCATGAGCATAGTGATATTTGATTTCTATAACTGATCCGCATAGCTGTCAATAGCACAAACTCTTACAATGTCTACACTATAGTTGCTAATATTTACAAATCCCGTTGGTAACAATCATTACTATGGTGAATGTCCTTCTACCTTTTGAAAAGTATTAAAGTTTCTCAACAATATGAAGAAGACACTTGGGATGTTAACAGCACTTAAGTACACTCAGTCATTTCAATATTTTGTTTGCATTATATTAAGCATGAAGGACTTGTACTTAAATAGCGTCCATCAGGGTGTAAGTCAGGGAATACCTGAGAAATGTGCTATATGCAAGATGGTCTGTACAATCCTCCAAACTCCTAAGAACTTGAGCTTCTATGACCTCTTTCTTGTGAAGTGGTTTATATGTTGCTTATACACTTCCTGACACAGCCACATCTGTTCCACTTCTTTACTTGCAAGTTCAGCACTGCAGTGTGAATTAATAAGAAAAGGCTAATGTGCTGCCTGGCACTAAACCAACTGCAAATGTTTCTTTGACTGTATTAATATTTTGATGAGACAGACTTAGTGGCATCATTCATTTTTGCTCTTTATGTTCACATTAAAACAAACTGGACACTATCTTGGCTTCTCTAATTTGCTCTAGTAACGGCAATGCTATTTCTGACTTAGAATGCTCTGGGTTGCACCCACAACTTTTAAACTTTAACATTTTTTTTAGATTAGATTACTTACAGTGTGGAAAAAGGCCCTTCGGCCCAACAAGTCCACACCGACCTGCCGAAGCGCAACCCACCCAGACCCATTCCCCTACATTTACCCCTTCACCTAACACTACGGGCAATTTAGCATGGCCAATGTACCTAACCTGCATATTTTTGGACTGTGGGAGGAAACCGGAGCACCCGGAGGAAACCCGGGCCCACACTGACCTTCCGAGGGGAGAGTCAAACCTGGGTTATGGCACTATGAAGCAGCAGTACTAACCACTGAACCCCTGTGACATCCTGAGAATACATCATTACAGTGGTGTCTTGCCTTAAATTACCAACTTGCTATCCAGGCATCAACCACTATTGCAAATCAATCACCTGTTATAGAGACAACATGATTTTACTTTCTATTGAAATTAATGTAATCATTATTGGGTAGTTCCAATACTAGGTGATTGATTTGCAATTCTGGTTTTACACCTAAGGGAAGTTGGAAGTGTATCACGTTCCAAACAAAATGTTAAATTTATAATATTTGCCTGACTATTCTCTTGTGAAATAGCTGGGAATGCCTTCATACATTAAAGGTGCTAAATGAATCGAATAGAATCCTTACAACGTGGAAACAGGCCCTTTGGCCCAACAAGTTCACACTGATCATTTGAAGAGTATCCCACCCAAACCCATTGCTCTACATTTACCCCTGACTAATGCACCTAACCTACACATTCCTGAGCACAGCAGGCAATTTAGCATGGCCTTTGGACTGTGGGAGGAAACCCACACAGACACAGGGAGAATGTGCAAACTCCGTGCACACAGTTGCCCGAGGCTGGATGCAAGCCCAGATCCCTGATGCTATAAGGCAGTAGTGCTAACCACTGAGCCACCATGCCACCCATGATGCAAGGTGATAGTGTAGACATTAGGTTCCCAATATCATGGCTTATATTCATTCCTCAAACAATATAGATTACCTCATCACTTGTACATTTCCTATTTGTGGCACACTGACTTTGTGCAGATTGTCAGAAATTCATCTGTCAAACAGTTTTTGTACTCTTAAGAAGTACATTCATTGGACAGAAAGATGTTTTGGACATAGAATCCCCACAGTGTGGAAGCAGGACATTTGGCCCATCGAGTCCACACTGACCTTCCGAGGGGAGAGTCAAACCTGGGTTCTGGCACTCTGAAGCAGCAGTGCTAACCACTGAACCCCTGTGACATCCTGAGAATATGAAAGGCATTATGGGTTGAATTTTTAATTCTTGAACTCACTAACAGCAGAGGAGGCCACCAGTGGATCAGGAACCTGAAAACTCATGAGATAGGGTTCTCGCTGCATGTTTAACCGAACTATGGCACTACAATCTCAGTTCTGGGTTCGCTGAAAAATTGGTCGGGGTGAGCGCCATGATGATGGGTAGTTTACTATTCCAGTTTCAGTGACTGAGAAAAGATCCTAGCAAGGGATGGAAGCATTCCACATAAGCAACTGACACAATGGAGTCTCAAAAAGAGAAGGCTTCCCTCTGTGCATGCTTACTTCTTGGAAGCATCCTTGGAGATCATGCAGCAAGCTGTAGGGGCCTACAGAGAAATGAATCTCCCAGTTGATCGTAAGATGAATCCTGCCAGTGAGTGAGGTTAGTAGTGGCCAAGATGGTGAGCAGCACAAGTATGGTCCCTCATTCAGAAAGATAATTCTGAAAAGGGTTCACTGGCCTAATCTGGTCAGGAGAGATGTGGGATTGCTATCTGTAAGGCAACCCAGACACTTTGATTTCCTCAGCATTCTCCTCAGACCAACACATTTCTTTCTCTCAAGTGTCATGCTCCAGCATATTACTAGCCTTCAGACAACAGTTTAACATTTTGAACAAAAACAGATTGTTAAAATGGCCTCTGCAAATCTGCTCACCTTTGGCAATATCAGCTCTGGTCAATTCTGAGACTAAGCAAGTACTTAATTAAATATGGGTCATCCTGGAAATTCATTTTATTGTAACACTGACAAAGGCACAATAGAATTGAGGGAATACCACCACCTACACATTCCCCACCAAACAACTCACCATCGTGCCTTGGAAATACATTGTTGTTTCTTTCACTGTCACTCAGTCAAAATTCTGGAAACCTTTCCTAACAGAGAGCTGTCAGATTTCAGTTCTTTAGAAACTTTTCCTGCCTGTCAATTTCTCAGCTCCATCAATCCCCACTGTGCTCTTAGCCTATTTAGGAAGCTTGGTTTCAGATAGCTTGGGAAATCTACGTGCCAGTAATTAAAGCCAGAACCCAATGTTAAAGACGCAATCATTTGTGTTTTAGGATATGCTAATCACAGACTGGCTTGCCACTCTGGGTTTCCTGTGCACCAACAAGCATTCACCAGTTAACCGTGGAAATCAGTAGGTTCTTGCTGAGTTCCTGACATTCCAGCACTTTTCCAGCACTTTAATTTCTCACAAACACTGACCCTCGGTCAATATGGCAGGTTAAAATTCAGCTCTAGCATTGCAACTCCTTTCTGGGACAATTGATGAGCAGTAGAGGACGTTCAAAGCAACTTTTCAAAGTGCTCAGCAAAAGTATATTCCAGTGAAAAGGAAGGACTGTAAGAACTGGAGTAGTCTGCCATGGGTGTCTAAGGAAACAGAGGCTACCAAATTAAAACAGACGGCATACAAAGTGGTCAAGAAAAGCTTGGAACTAGAAGATTGGGAAAACTTTAAAGATCAACAGAAAGCCATAAAAGGAGCTGTAAAGAAAAGTAAGATAGAACATGAGAAAAAATTAGCACTGAATATAAAGACAGATAGCACAAGGTTCTATAAATATATAAAATGAGAAAAAAAAGTGGCTAAAGTAAACATTGGTCCTTTAGAGGATGAGAAGGGACACTTACTTATGGGATATGATGAAATGGCCGAGGTAATGAACAGGTATTTTGTGTTGGTCTTCACAGTGGAGGACACTAATAACATGTCAGTAATTGACAAAGAGATGAAGGTAGTTGAGGACCTGGAAACAATCATTCTTTCAGAAGATGTAGTATTGGGCAAGCTAATGGAGCTAAGGATAGACAAGTCTCCTGGTCCTGATTGAATACATCCCAGGACACTAAAAGAGAGAAATAGCAAGTGCACCGGTGGTAAGTTTCCAAAACTTGCTGGACTCTGAGGCAGTCCCAGCAGATTGGGAAACAGCAAATGTGATGTCACTGTTTAAAAAGGGAGGTAGACAAAAGATGGGGAATTATAGACTAGTTAGCTTAACCTCTGTAGTGGGGAAGATGCTTGAGTTTATTATCAAGGAAGAAATAGCAAGGCATCTCGATAGAAATTGTCCCATTGGGCAGATGCAGCATGGGTTCATGAAGGGCAGGCCATGCTTAACAAATCTTTTGGAATGCTATGAAGGCATAATGAGCAAGGTGGACAAAGGGGATCCAGCAGATGTGATGTACCTAGATTTCCAAAAGGCCTTTGACAAGGTGCTGCAGAAGAGGCTGCTGCATAGGATGAAGATGAATGATGCTACCGGTAATGGATTTGCATGGATAGAGGATTGATTGACTAACAGGAAGCAAAGAGTGGGGATAAATGCATGTTCTTCTGGGTGGCAATCAGTGATGAGTGGTGTCCCTCAAGGATCAGTGTTGGGACTGCAATTATTCACAATTTATATAGATGATTTAGAGTCAGGGACCACATATAGTGTGTCAACGTTTGCAGACGACACTAACTGAGTGGCAGAGCAAAGTGTGCAGAGGACTGTGAAACCTTGCAGAGGAACATAGATACTTTAAGTGAGTGGGCAAAGGTCTGGCAGATGGAATACAATGTTAGTAAATATGAGGTTATCCATTTTGATCAGAGTAACAGTAAAAAGGATTATTACTTGAATGGTAAAAAGTTGCAGCATGCTGCTATGCAAAGGGTTCTGGGTGTCCTTGTGCATGAATCACAGAAGTTTGGTCTACAGGTTCAACAAGTAATTGGGAAGGCAAATGGAATTTTGTCCTTCGTTGCTAAAGGTATTGAGTTTAAAAGCAGGGGGGTTATGTTGCATTTGTACAAGATGCTAGTGAAGCCATACCTGGAGTACTGTGTGCTGTTTTGGCCTTCTTACTTAAGAAAGGATGTAATGGCACTGGAGGGGGTGCAGAGGACGTTCACTTGGTTGATTCCGGCTTTGAGGGGGGTTGGCTTATGAGGAGAGGCTGAGTAGACTGGGATTATATTAATTGGAATTCAGAAGATTGAGGGTGGAGTCTTATAGAAATATATAAAATTATGAAGGGAATAGATAGGACAGAAGTAGAGGATGTTTCCACTGGCAGGTGAAACTAGGACAAGAGGACATAGCCTCAAACTTAGAGGGAGCAGATTTAGAACAGAATTGAGAAGGAACTTCTTCACCCAGAGGGTTGTAAATCTATGGAATTCCCTGTCCAGTGAAGTAGTTGACTTTACTCCATTAAACGTTTTTAAAGCTAAAATAGCTTTTTTTGGACAATAAAGGAATTAAGGGATACAGTTAGAGGGTGGGTAAGTGGGGTTGAGTTCACAAAAAGATCAGCCATGATTTTATTGAATGGCAGAGCAGGCTCAAAGAGTCAGATGGCCTACTCCTGCTCCGAGTTCTTATGTCCTTATGTACTTGCTTTACTTTCCTTCGTATGTCAGAAATGATAAAAAGTGAAAGCAGCTTTCCATATATCATTCAACACAAGGCACTGCTTGTCTTTGATGTTTGATGCTCTTTGTTCAGTTAAGTTTCTCACAATTTCAAACCCACTTAGCAGTGTGCTGACATAGTCTTTGAGTTGGCTAAAGTTTGATGCAAAGGATTCACAGCAACCCAGCACACCACACGTTGTAACAAAATGCCTTGAAGCTGAAGAAAAGGAATGAAACCAGATGCAGCACTCGGTATCAAACTAGGCATTCACAACAACAACTCAGCCTGTCGACTGTTCAAAATCCTCCTTACTAACACCTGGGGACTTGAGCCAAAATTGGGAGAGCTGTCTCACAGATCAGCCAATTAACAGCCTGACATAGACATATTCACAGAATAATACTGACGGATAATGTCCCAGACATCACCATCCCTCACAATCTCCTATCCCAGCAGCAGCAGACACTGTAGTTGTGTTGTGGCAGCACGGTGGTATGCAGTCAGGAAGGAGTTGCCCTGGGAATCCTCAAGAATGACACCAGACCCCATGAAGTCTCATGGCATCAGGTTGATCATGGTCACTGATTCCAACCTATTGATGGGAGTAATTACCCTTTACTTTGAGGGTATTATTGGTCATGCCGTATGGCACTAATAAGGTACTAAACAGAATAGATCCAACCATCTTCAACTACTTCATTAATGACTGACCCTCTGTTGTAAGGTCAGAATTGGGGATGTTTGCTGATGACTGCACAACATTCAGCACCATTCACAGTTCTTCAGATGCCGATGCATCCCACATTCATTTTCAAAAAGACTCTAACACCACCCAGGCTTGGGCTGACAAGTGACATTGATTAATTCCCCTGTATCAACATCCTAGGGATTACTGGACTAGTTATTTAAACACAGTGGGTACAGGGCAGTGACTAAGAATTCTGTGACAAACAATTCACCCACAAAATGCACTGGTCTGGTTGATTGTGGAGGTTGTGAATGTGAAAGGTGGTCGATGACTATTTTTTAGATACTGACATGCATTGGAGAGACAGAAGATGCATTGCTTGTCACAGAATTCCTAGCCTTTGACCTGCTCTTGCACTGTTGTAACTCATTAAGGCTTCTTAGAAATTTCCAAACCTGAGACCTCTACCACTTACCAGGGTGTGGGCAGCAGGTGCAGAAGAGCAACATCACTTGCAAGTTCCTCATTCACCATCCTGACTGGAAAATTGTTGCTTCTCTTCCTTTGTCACTGGGTCAACATTCTGGAATTCTCTTAGACTTAGGCCAGTTAACTGGCAATTTATTTGTATGAGAAGTCACACGGTTGCATCAAACATCAGAAAATTAAACAGTAATGTTATTCTGTCCCAGCTACTTGACTTTTTGTCTTATTTAATTTTCTTCATAATACAAAGACAATCCATTTTCCATTCTGACAATCAGGTCACCATATTTACCACATGGCACAAAACATATGTGATATCAATACATCAAACGTGTAAAACCTCAAACATGTAGGTTTGAGATTTTAAAATCTTTAGCTATTAAGGTCAATGTACTTATTTCCAGAACCTGGAGATCAGCTTCAGAAAGGTTTTCTCATTGCAGTGTTTGTCAGACTAACGTACTCTGTACACTCTCAAAGCATGAAGAGAATCTGCAAACTCAAATGTTCTGTTTCTGACAGCATGCTCCTTTCTACTTAAAAAAGACATGTTTTTCAAAGGGTAAAATCTTAATATATTCATGTATCAGGAGATATGGTGAGGAGCATTAATAAATCACTGAAACTAGAGATATTTACCAAAGATTTGTTTTGTACTCAGCAGGAAAAACATAAAAATGCCAAATTTCAGGTGACAATGATAATTCATACTACAGGGAAAGAAGATATGGATTAATTAGTAAGTTGATGCCGATTGGAGCTACCGCAATGGAGGAAGCATTGGGGAGCTATAAACTCTCCAATCTCCTCAACAATTAAAACATGCGTGAAGCTTGAACATCTCCCTTTTGTTTATAAAGCGTGGTTTCTTATGTATGAACATATGCCTTTCCTAGCTAGCGTTAATGATCCATAACATATTAATGAACTCCACTGATTATGTTAGCATGGCTGTTAGTATAGCTATTGGCAGACTCAGGATTGTTCAGGAAGTGCTGCCCAATCATGGAGTTCTAGAGACCATTGGTTCATGACCAACCTTCTGTAATCTTTCTATTTATACCAATAGAGCCCTGTTTCTTTCAATTGGATGTTCCCATTTAAGATGATGTCTGAACCCATTTGAATGTTGCTAAACTGCTCCAGTTTGCTCGAATTGTACATTCCAACCCTCAATGGTAGCTATGCAATGCTATCCATCACTCACACACCTCAACTGTTTTGCAAACGCCACCAACTACCAAATGAACAGATGATGAATATATTAGTTAATGAATAATTAGATGTAAATTGATGGTAAAAGTATAACTGGTAGGGTGAGAGTTTTCATGAATATGCTTAAACTGAAATAATGCTCTCACCAAAAGAGTGGAATTGCCTCTGTTTCAATACAGTTAAATTCTAGTGTATGACAGTATGTACCACTGCAACTTTAACACAAGCAGCATTATGTGGCTCTAAAAATGCAAAGTATAAATTTGCCACAGGCCAGTGGCAAAATCGTCGCATGTAGATAATATTGGTTAGAAGCAGGAATACATATCTCATTGCTTTATTTCACTTGTGATTAGCTTTTTTAATGTTTGGTGTTTCTATGTAGTTGATACATCAGTAAAATTAAATATTGATTGGAAACTATTAGTAGTATTTATTCCATGGTGTCATTCAGTGATCCCATTTGGATTCTTGCTATTGCAAACAAAGTGTTTTAGGTTTTTCTTAATGTAACTATATCAATCTCTTTTAAATTTTGTTTGAATACAGATGTTCTGGAAATTCTAGTGTTTAATTTATTTAAGACATTTTTTGCTTGCAGTTTGTATAATTGAAATCATAAAGCTGTTTAATCATATTGTCAAGAAAACAGACAACTCGCTTGACTCAGATTAAAATCAACTTTCAATGATGTGGTAGGCTATTTTGTATATCTTTTGAATGCTTCCACTTCTGTTTCTGGAACCATCTCATAAGAACATTGAACTCTGAAGGAGTGACCAGATAAATGGTGAATGATTAAAGATGTTAGTGGCACACATTCTCACTTTCTATCTGGAGTTCAGTTCTTCTGTCATTGTTTGAACCAAGGCTGTAATGAGGTGAGGAGCTGAGTGATCCTGGTGCAACCCAAACTGAGTTTTAGTGAGCAAGTGACCAGGGTCAATCCCCTGGCTCAATGACAATGTTAGATGGGGTATATGCCAGACTGTTAGGGTGCAGCTTGTGTTGGAATTCAGCTCTGCTGCTGCTGATGGCCCACAGTGCCTCATGGACAACTAGTCTCGAGTTAGCGGATCTGTGTAGCACAGTGGTAATACCAAACAACATAATGGAGGGTATCCTCAATGTGAAGATGGTACTTTGTGTCCACAAGGACAGTATGGTGGTGACTCCTACTGATATTGTCATGGACAAACACATCTGTAGCAGGCAGACTGATAAAGTTGAGGTCAAATATGTTTCTCCCTCTGACTGGTTCCTTCAGGACTTTTGCAGATTCAATTTAGTAGCTATGTCCTTGAAGACTCAATCAAGTCAGACAATTCTTTGGAATTGCACTCCAGACATTGGTACATGCTTGACTGTATCATCATCTGAATGAGGGAATGGTGTTGGAATGTACACCACCATGACTCCAGCGCATAACAGTTGGATTAACGATCATCAAATGGGTAAAAACAATGACTGCAGATGCTGGAAACCAGATTTTGGATTAGAGTGGTGCTGGAAGAGCACAGCAGTTCAGGCAACATCCAAGGAGCAGTAAAATCAACGTTTCAGGCAAAAGCCCTTCATCAGGAATACAGGCAGAGAGGCTGAAGGGTAAGAGATAAGTGAGAGGAGGGTGGAGGTGGGGAGAAAGTAGCATGGATTACAATAGGTCAGTGGGGGAGGGGATGAAGGTGATAGGTCGGGGGGAGGGTGGAGTGGACAGGTGGAAAAGAAGATAGGCAGGTAGGACAAGTCATGGGGACAGTGCTCAGCTGGAAGTTTGGAACTGGGGTGAGGTGGAGGAAGGGGAAATGAGAAACTGTTGAAGTCCACATTGATGCCCTGGGGTTGAAGTGTTCCGAGTCGGAAGATGAGGCGTTCTTCCTCCAGGCGTCTGGTGGTGAGGGAGCGGCGGTGAAGGAGGCCCAGGACCTCCATGTCCTCAGCAGAGTGGGAGGGGGAGTTGAAATGTTGGGCCACAGGGCGGTCTGGTTGATTGGTGAGGGTGTCCCGGAGATGTTCCCTAAAATACTCTGCTAGGAGGCGTCCAGTCTCCCCAATGTAGAGGAGACCGCATCGGGAGCAACAGATACAATAAATGATATTGGTGGATGTGCAGGTAAAGCTTTGATGGATGTGGAAGGCTCCTTTAGGGCCTTGGATGGAAGTGAGGGAGGAGGTGTGGGCGCAGATTTTGCAATTCTTGCGGTGGCAGGGGAAGGTGCCAGGATGGGAGGGTGGGTTGTTGGGGGACGTAGACCTGACCAGGTAGTCACGGAGGGAACGGTCTTTGTGGAAGGTGGAAAGGGTTGGGGAGGAAATATATCCCTGGTGGTGGGGTCTGTTTGGAGGTGGCGGAAATGTCAGCGGATGATTTGGTTTATGTGAAGTTTGGTAGGGTGGAAAGTGAGCACCAGGGGTGTTCTGTCCTTGTTACGGTTGGAGGAGTGGGGTCTGAGGGCGGAGGTGCAGGATGCGTTGGAGGGCATCTTTAACCACGTGGGAAGGGAAATTGCGGTCTCTAAAGAAGGAGGCCATCTGGTGTGTTCTGTGGTGGAACTGGTCCTCCTGGGAGCAGATACGGAAGAGACGGAAGAGGCAGAGGAAATGGGAATGCGGGATGGCATTTTTGCAGGAGGTAGGGTGGGAAGAGGTGTAATCCTGGTAGCTGTGGGAGTCGGAGGGTTTGTAAAAAATGTCGGTGTCAAGTCGGTCATCATTAATGGAGATGTAGAGGTCCAGGAAAGGGAGGGAGGTGTCAGAGATGGTCCAGGTAAATTTAAGGTCAGGGTGGAATGTGTTGGTGAAGTTGATGAATTGATCAACCTCCTCGCGGGAGCACGAGGTGGCGCCAACCTTCTCCATCAATATGGCTTGAAAATGGCAATAGAAATATGCCACAAGAGAATATCTATGTCTGTTACTGTGTCAATATCAATGCACTTCAGAATTATGTGAAGAACGAGCGACTCACAATCAACCTGTGCTCAAGTAGACTTGTGAAGGCAGAGTGAAAGTTTAGCATATTATCAACATATTTCAGTATATAGTTGGGTGCTCTGTGCTCAGACATTCTGCTCTACTCAGGTCATTAACCTGCTCTCAGCTTTGAATCTATGGGTGCAGTGCTACCACCTTGTTGCTGACAGCATGCATTATATGTGACTCCATCTGTGTAGTTTCATTGACTGGCTTCTTCTTCACTTGGTGCCTCATAGCATCTCATCACAGCACTAAAGCAAGGTACAGCCTTTGAGCATTATATTTGTTATGGACCAGACCACACTCCCAAAGTATGTTATGGATAGCTTAGATCCTAACTTTTTTTGAAAGGCATGGTGTTCCAGATAAAATTCAATTGGTCCACGACTAAGCTTTAATAAAAACACTTTATACTTACAACACAGTTAAAATACAACAAAAAAAGAATTGGAATAATGTTAACTCTGTTGAAATACTTAGCAAGATAATGCTTTATTTAACCATTTTGGTAAAACAAACAAGGGCAGGACCTATAGAGTTAAATGTAGGGTCCTGGCTAGCGTTGATGAACAGAAAGGCTGAGGGGTCCAGGTACATAGTTCTTCAATAGTTGCATCACAGGTAGACAGGGTGGTTAAGAAGGCATTTAGCATGCTTGCCTTCACTGCTCAGACCATTAAATATGGGAGTTAGGATGTCATGTTGAAGTTGTATGCACATTGGTGAGCTCAAGTTTGGAGTACTGTATACAGTTCTGATCACCATGCAATAAAAAGAGTATTATTAAATTGGAGATGGTTCATAAAAGATTTACCAGAATGTTACAGGGACTGGAGGGTTTGAATTATAAGGAGAGGCTTGGGACTTTTTTCACAGTAGCGTAGGAGATTGAGAGGTGACTTGAAAGGGGTTTATAAAATTATGAGGGGCATGGATAAGGTGACTAGCACCCTAGGGTGGATGAGTTCAAAACTGGGAGATATATTCTTAAGGTGAGAGGAGAAAGATTTAAAAAGGACCTGAGGGACAACTTTTAATGAACTTGGAAGACCCTATACAGACAACAAACAAAACTAATGTCATTTACAAAATACCATGCAAGAACTGTAACAAACACTACATTGGACAAACAGGCAGAAAACTAGCCACCAGGATACATGAACATCAACTCGCCACAAAAAGACATAACCCACTCTCACTAGTATCCATACATATGGATAAGGAAGGACACCACTTCGACTGGGTCAACACATCCATCCTAGGGCAAGCCAAACACAGCCATGCATGAGAATTCCTAGAAGCATGGTATTCCAACTGGAACTCTATCAACAAACACATTGACTTGGATCCCATTTACCACCCCCTGAGAAAAAGAACAGGAAATGACATCACCATAGGAAATGGCATCCCCACAGGAAATGACATCACCAACACAAGGAAACCCAAACATATGAATAGAAAGTGGGCTACACCACCAGTGCTTCATCCGGAGTCTCACTGATGATGTTACCTAGTATGGTGACGAAAAGTGTGAAAATGAACCTTCCAGCTCAGTGAGCAAACCTATATCCAGAACATCAACCTGGGCTACAAATCTTCTCAAACTTGCCAGAAGAAATGGTAGATGCAGGCACAATTACAACATTTAAAAGACATTTGAATAGGTACATGAATAGGAAAAATTTAGAAGGGTATGGGCCAAAGGCAGGTGAGTGGGGTTAATGTAGTTTGGGACACTGGTCAGCATGGACAAACTGGACCGAAGGGTCTGTTTCTATGCTGTATGAGTCTGTGACTCTATAACCATAAATCATCAACTGTTCCAATATAGGTAGCATCCCATAAGCAATTTGGTACACTCTCTGGTCCAGTAAAAAGAAAACCCATACAAAACAATCTTGCCCCTTTGATTTTTAAGAGAAAGCCTCTCTGTCTAAGACTTCATTCTCACAGAAGAGAACTCAAGCTACCAGCTTCAGCAGTGAGTAAAAACCCATCAATGAACTGAAAGCAAAACTAAAGACTTCTGGATCTGTGTGAGCGTGCCCCCATCCTTTCATGATACTTTTACTTTTAAAAAAATCCTGGGAGAACACAAAGCTGTTTACCAACTGCCTGTTTGAAGGAGACATTTTGGCGCCACTGTGATAAGATTCCTGTGCAAGAGAAACAGGAGAGAACACACCTCTTAAAGGCACAGTATCATCACGTTCTCCAATATGCTATCACTTCTGCTTTGTTTTTAACACCAGCATCTATTCAGTTTAAGACTTGCAAGGCAATGGTGTGTAACCCAACTCCTGTGGGTAACTAATGCCATTTAAACAAGTTAATTGAGAAACCCAGAAATAATGTGTTAATGCAGTGGCTAAGAGCTTCTTCTACTTCCAGGTAACCCGGCTGTTATCAGACACCACCAAAACCTCCATTTCCCACTTCTGGCACATCAGCATTTTAAAACCTGCTCAATTAGTTAATTCTGATTTGGCAATTAGTTGATTCTGATTTGGCACTTCCAATTGTTTTGTGCTTGTGGAATATTCCACCTGAAATTGGAATGATGGACGTTACCTACTGCTTAGCAAAAGTGAGGCCTGCAGATGTTGGAAACCAGAGTTTAGATCAGAGTGGTGCTGGAAAAGCACAGTAGGTAAGGCAGCATCAGAGGAGCAGGAAAATCGATGTTTCGGGCAAAAGCCCTTCATCATTGCCTCCTGCTCGTGTAAAAGGCTAAGTCATGGGTTTTCAAAATCTTTGACAGTGGGCAGTGATATTTGAAAGGGTTCTGTTCTGGGACTCACTTTGTTCACTATGAGTATCAATGACTTTAAATCGAAAGTACAGCTCGTTCTACTATAACGTGCGTTTCGTCAACGCGAACGACAAATTGGGGACGCTGTTCTAAAGCATGAAGTTTTAAAATGTATGTTGATTCTAACTCGATTACATCACCAATGCTTTAGTGCTGTTTCTAAAGCGTGATTGTTGTATAATGCAGGGCTGCCCAAGAACACAATCATCAGGTTTTTTTTAGATTAGATTCCCTACAGTGTGGAAACAGGCCCTTCAGCCCAATAAGTCCACACCAACCCTCCGAAGAGCAACCCACCCAGACCCATTTCCTTCTGACTAATGCACCTAACACTATGGGCAATTTAGAATGGCCAATTCACCTGGCCTGCATAAAGAAACTGGAGCACCCGAAGGAACCCATGCAGACATGGGGAGAATGTGCAAACTCCACAGACAGTCACCCAAGGCTGGAATCGAATCTGGGTTGAAAATGTGTTGCTGGAAAAGCGCAGCAGGTCAGGCAGCATCCAAGGAGGAGGAGAATCGATGTTTCGGGCATGAGCCCTTCACCAAATCTGGGTCCCTAGTACTGTGAGGCAGCAGTGCTAACCACTGAGCCACCCTGCCACCCAGTATAGAGGAACCGACTATAAAAGGAATGATGTTACAATTAATAGATTACGTTTAACTCTAAAGAGTAGTGCTTTCTCACCACCAGTACTAATGTAGAGGAAAATTCTGCTTTCTTCTTAGTAAAATGGAAAACAATTTTGTAAACAGATTTGAAGAAATTTTTATGAAACTTATTTAATGTGCAGGCTAATTTCCATGGAGTCGCTCCTAATTGATTTATGTATCTGAGGGGAAAGATTAGAAGAATCTTTCAGGCACTTGCAAGTCCAACTAGATTTGATGTGAACTTTCTTATCTTCTATTGAGATATGAAAATCTGTTTATTTCATTCTCCTTGCATGGTTCTTTCTAGAGCAACTAAAAAATGGCCTAACATTTAAAAAGAATTGAAAGCTCCGAGGCAAAGATTAAATTTTAAATTCCTTTCTGCTTCTTGCTCCTAAGCAATGCTGGGTAAGAGCAAGAAATCACTGCCCTTCATCCAGCGTTGCCATGGCTGCAAATAGACCATGTGCTGTAATTGTTCTAACATTTGAATACGCCTACAGATTTCTGAGCAGACATACTCAATTTCTTCAACAAAATACTGAAAGTGAGAGCAACTAACAGGAGTTACCTCAGGGCCGTCCTCAACTTATTGAAGTTTAAATCTTCTCAAGCAACTTCAACTTCCAAAAACCAGTTATAAGCCATGAAATTCTATGGAATATGTTATTTCATTCAATGGAACAGTGTTTCAAACATCACAACACCAAATACAATTGTTAAAAAAAATGTAATGGGCTTTAAAGTGTTCTGGGAAAGATTGAGTTTGTGAAAAATGCTATAGAAATGGAAATCTTTTAAACCTTTTTTTATATATCATAATATTCAGAGTTAAACAGTTTCAGTACTGGAAATGAATTGCTTGTTTGACCTTTGCTAATGGGTTTAATTTACCTTCAGCTGTTATCAACTGAACCAAAATATCTTCACAAAGTTATTAGTCACGTTTCATGGAGCTTAAGCTTCATATTTCAAAGAAGGAATTCACTAAAAGGAGTGAGAAAATTATGAGCATAAAGATGATCTTAAGTGTCAAAATGTCAAAAGAAAATTACACTACTAATTCTGGAAATGTCAAAAAGAAATCAAGAGGGATGTAGAAGTCTGCAAAAAAGATGAATGACCTCAAAACATATGTGGCAAAGAGGAAATGAAGTATTAACAATTATGGTGGACAAATGTTGAATATGTTCATATGACATTTCTGTAATATTTATGTTTATATCAAATGAACCGCCGCATCTGCCAAAATAGTCAACAAAAACACGTGTCAAATGATTGTTCATTGACCTTTCTGAGCTCTATATTTTTAGTTGACTATCTGGTTAAAAATTACATATGCATAATGTTCAGTTTTTTAAGCTGCATTTTCATAAAGGTATTTAACTGCTCCTGAAATATAGTGTGGTATGATGCAGGGTGTTCACAAATCACACTTGCTTCGCACCAAAAGGTATACTCCCATCCTAAACCATTGTAGATTTCCAAAAAAAACGGAAATAGTTGCCTTATCTGAGAAGCAGGAGGGTCAAGAGGTAGGGACCAGTGACATCAGGGAATGTCATCTAGCTATAATTAAATACACAGATTGACAAAAGGTGGCAGAAGCTCAGAGACCTTTTATTGTCCTGAACAAGGATACTATGGCAAACGGTTAAGATCCTTGGACATAAAGGTAAAATGAAGGAAACTATCACTTACAATAATCTTAGGTTTAATGAAAGGCTCTTATCCATATTTTGAGACAGCAAGCACCCTGACAGGGGTCAAATCACAGAACTGTTTTCTCGTCTTGGGTATTAGAAACACTACATTTTCTGCATAACATACAATATTGAGGATACAGTTGATGGTATGTCCAACAGGGCAGGCAAGAAGGCAAGTCAGTAGGAGTTGGAATTGAATTGATGCTGTCAGGGTTATTCTGAACTACATTCTTGCTAATCTAACCAATTGAGACATCATCAGTTTATATTATTCTTGCCAAATCCGAAGTGTAAAACATGCAGGAAATGTATTTTATGATATTATAACCTTCAAAAACTTCCTTTCAAGTTGTTGTGATAAACACAAAGTTATGAAAGGTCATAAGATACAAGGAAATGATCATTTCAAAAGCCTTGAATAGGTAAAGAGAGATAAAGAATTACTTGTATTTACATCCCACATTGTCTTATCTTTCAGAAATACCCTGAAATCATCTTACATCAAATGAACTACTGTGAAATACAATGATGGAGTTCAATAAGAAATGCTGCATTGGGTTTTTTTGTTGGATTATTATGTCTCTGTTCAACTCAGGACTGAACGTTTCTGCTATTTTTGGTTTTGGCATGTATCATCTACAGAATGCATTACAGTAATTCATCAAGATTTCTTCAATAGCATTTTTTGGATGTGAGGCTGTCGAAGCCATGTTATGGATCACATGTTGTGAAGAAGGCAACATATAATCGATTGAACATTAGTTCAATTGTTCCCAAAGTCATTAGTTACCATCAACTTTGCTCCTTTGTCATCCCTCTTTTAGATCACTTGTTCAGCCTGAGCCAGACATTCTACGTTTTGCATTTCTTTTTATTTACAGGAAGGTTGCAAACCTTGTACTCTATTCATCACTAAGACTGCTTACTTTCACCTCTGAAATTAGCTATCATATCACTGAAAATAAAGAACTTCTCTCAGTCCCTGATCAGTAAACTATAACTTGTCCAGTGTTGTATGGAGTTCCACATACCATCAACTTCAGCCTCAATTGTATCCTCAATATTGTATTATTATATTATATTGTATTGTATTTTATAGTGGATAATTAACCATCCTGACAATTTCTTCTTTTCGTACATTCATTGAAAGTTCAAATCTCATGTTCGAATCTTTTCATGACCTTTACTGAATTGTATTCCTGAGTTTAATGAGGTAGCCAAAATTGTAGCGTAGTCCAATTTCAGAATTCCAGCTACCTAATCCAGCATCCACCATTTTCATCATGGGCATGGAATGGATAGGTGTTGAGGGTTGTCACACATCTGACAGTTCTGACTTGTAGCTTGTGATACTAAACATTTGATGAAAAGGATTAAACTTAATAAAGTCTATTTGAAAACAGGGTCCTTTTCTGTCCTAGAAATCACACTTAGGGCTCAGTCATTCTGTATGTTATGGGCTGGGGTCAATGGATTTCTAATATTCCAACAAAAGTGGATTGACTATTGCACAAGGAAATAGTATTGAAATAGAAAATCAGCCATGATCTCATCAAATGTTTAAAGGGATGAATTGCCTAGTTTTCCTCCTATTTCTTATGTTTAATGTACTTATATTATTCATTGTTAACAGTAAATATTATTGTGCACAAAAAGTGGATAAACTCAATCAGATTGTCAAATTGTCAAGTTATTTAAATACCCTCCTCTTTAAATTAAAGAAAGCTGCTGTATCTCATAGTTGAAAAAGGTGCTTTTCATTTCAATAGATGTTTGTTGACAGAGCCTGTGGAGTATCATTATAGAATTAATGCTACTTGATTGCTTCTAAAACCTCCAAAAAAGGAGCCAATATGTTCACTGCTTGATTGATATTCAATGTGTCTTTGATGTGGGGTTTATGAATACAAACATTTGGTTTATCAAGGATTAAAGAGATTTCAAAGTATTGAAAGGATTTATGTCAATGAGAATCTTAAAATATATGTCCTAAATATGAATATGTAGAACTTAATTCATTAAAGTTATCTCAATATGTAAAATAACTCCTGAGATCTGCCCATAGTAGAAACTGGATGAGCAATCTTCGATGGTGTAAGGATAAAGAATGGTGGATGTAACAATATAGATTAGCATATGTTAGCACCACATTGGCATTGACTCTATAAAGAGTTATGGGATGAGTAGGAGTTTATGGGCTAGCATGAGAGTTTGAGGGGCCACAGCAGGATGAGTAGCGTGTGAATCCACATGAGTTGGCATAGATGGGGCACAGAGGGTTTGTGGGAGTGGTGGGGGGGGGGGGGGGTGAGGCGGTAAGAAGAGGAATTAGGACGAGAAAGTAGATTTTGGTTTATTTTATTCCGTTCATCAGAACTGTGACAAAGTGCCAAGGCACTGAAGAATGCTTTTTTGACTTATCGCTTTGTCACCTCTTGCTCCTTCTGCAATACCTCAGGGCATGGCAGGCCAAACTCTGGTTAGCATCTGCCCATTTCCACCCTGACCCTGGAGCAAAAATCGGTCCTCTCCTGGTACTTCCTCCTGATTTGAGCTTATGAAGTTGGGAAATTTCTCATTTCTGCATACCTGGCTCAGGAGCAAACACTCAGTCCTTAAGTCTACATTCCTTTATCTCTTCCACATTATAAAATACCACTATTATAATGTCGATTCTTTCTACATTAAAAGACCTGTTATTGCATTAATTCAAATGCTTATTTCTACATAACCAGCTTTGTTAAGCACCAACATCAATGAGAATGTCAATTTAATCTGAACTTTGTTTGAAGGCAAGCAGGAAGCATTCGCAGCCTTCTTACGGACTGCAAGTCTTCTTCAAACTAAATATTATGATACTGCCAATGAAGTACAATGAAATGCAGATAAAAATGTACAAATCACTCTCCTGAAGCACTCAAGGAAATGTGTTGACAGCAATAGCAACATTAAGACAAAACTGAGCTCATGGAGATAAAACAGAATTATTAATTAGGCTATCACAAATGAAGCTTGCGATGAAGTTATACGCATTAGCAATAAAATAGATAAGCAGTCACAAAATAACATTATGTTTATATTCCCTACAATTGCTGAGGTTAGTAAAACCATCAATTCAGTAAAGATTAGTAAAACACCGGGACTTTTTCCAATTCCTCCAGAGAATTGTAAATGCTGCTATAGACCTTTTACTGAGCAGTTATATGGACTCAGGCACCATTCCAAAAAATATTAACTGAGGTGAAGGCATTCCTTCAGTCAGCAAATATCAAAGATAGCACATCACTGATTTGGTAAAAAAAAACTTTGTTCATACAGAGACCTCTTGAGATGAACAATAAGGAGAAGGTAATGTCTGCACCATCTTTTAATTCTGCTGCTCTTCCTGCGTTGTTATAATAATATAGAATGACATGATAAGACCATAAGACAAAGGGGCAAAAGTAGGCCATTCAGCCCATTAAGGCTGACCTGCCTTTCAATGAGTTTGTGGCTAATCTAATAATCCTTGACTCCACTTTTCTGCCTTTTCCCCATAATCCTTGATTGCGTTATTGATTAAAAATCTATCTCAGCCTTGAACATTTTTAATGATCCACAGGCCTCTGTGATGAAGAATTACTTGACTTAAAACGGTCTGACAAAAGAGATTTCTCCTCATTTGTGTCTAAAATGCGTGACTGTTATTCTGAGATCACGCTCTCTAGTCCTCGATTCTCCCTACCTCACTACATCTAAGTCTTCTAAAATTTTGTCTGCTTCAATAAGGTTGCCCTCTCATTCTTCCACATACCAATGAGTATAGGCCCAATTTACTCAACTTCTCCTCAAAAGACTGTCCATCCATATCTGGTATCAGTCTAATGAACCTTCTCTGGACGATCTCTGATGCTAGTACTTTCTTTTTTTTCGATAAGGAGCCCAAAACTGTTTACAGTATTTCGGCTGTGATCTGGCGAATACCTTTGTATAACTTTAGCAAAACTTCCCTACTTTATACTCCATTCTACTCGAAATTAAGGCAAGCATTCCATTTGCCTTTCCTATTACTGGCTGAACTTGGATGCTAATTTCTTTTTATGATTCATGCAAGAGGACTCTCAAATTTCTTTGTTCTGTGGCTTTCTGCAGTCTTTCTCCATTCAAATAATATCCAACTCCTCTATTTTTCCTGTCAAAATACGCAACCTTATATTTCCCAATATTATATCTGCCAAGTTTTTGCCCATTCCCTTAACTTGCCTATCTTGCTCTGCAGACTCTTTGTGTCACCCTCACAAATTGTCTTCCAATCTATTTTTGTGTCATCTACAAACTTCGAGATAGTACACTCATTTTCCCCATCCAAGTCATATAATACACATTTTGTGAATAATTCTGGCCCCATAACAGATCCTTCTGACACACCACTAGTTACAGATTGCCAACCTGAAACTGCCCCTTATCCCAACTCTCTGTTTTCTATTAGTTAGCCAATCCTCTAGCCATGTTAATATACTACCTCCAAAACCATAGGCTCTTACCTTATTCAGGAGCCTAATGTGCAATACCTTATCAAACACATTCTAAAAATCCAAATATATTGCATCCATTGCTTCATTGTCATTTAACCTGCTTGTTACTTCCTTAAAAGATTCAAATAAATCTGTTAGCCATGATTTCCCTTTTGTGAAGACATGTTGACTCTGCTTAATTATATTATGTATTTCTAAAGTTCAAACGTTACATCCAGATGGTAAGATAACTGGCCTAGAGTTGGTACATATTGTTTCCTTCCCTTTTTGTAAATATGGCTGTTAAATTGAAAATTTTACAATCCTCTGGGGCCTTTTATAGATTCAAAGGATTTCTGGAAGATTACTACCAGTGCATCCACTACCTCGGTCTTCAGAAATAGCCTACCTGCATTTATTGCAGATTTTTGCCAGGGTTAGTGGGAGCAGGATGGAAAGGGGAAGGAATGAAGAATTGATAGAAAATCAATGTTGACTCTATGTAAGGCAAACAAAACCAAATACCTTTGAAGCATATTTTACATTGAAACATTGTAACAGAAAGTAAAATGTATTATGCTGCAAAAATCATAACAATACAAACAGATGCATCCTGTACATTGGACTAAATGTTGTGTGCAAATGGCAGAAAAGATTCTCCACAGCTTAGCCCTGTTTTCTCAAATCTCAAATGTCCAATATTCTAGGGGAGAGGACAAATAAAACACCATACAAACATTCTGGAGCTCTCCTTGATATTAATGACTG
The DNA here is from genome assembly GCF_047496795.1 of Chiloscyllium punctatum. Classification (NCBI taxonomy): domain Eukaryota; kingdom Metazoa; phylum Chordata; class Chondrichthyes; order Orectolobiformes; family Hemiscylliidae; genus Chiloscyllium; species Chiloscyllium punctatum. The sequence goes on from NC_092744.1 coordinate 31,260,878, forward strand.
GGAGGAAACTTCCTTCAAGTTGTTCAAAACAGCAACAACTTTTAAATCAAGCTGTACCATGCTTCTGAGTTCAAATGCCTTCATGATCAGGCAGAGGGGTGACAAAGTAGGAAAGAAAAACAAGCTAATCCTAAACTTCAAATCCTATCACATCATGAAACATCCTGCCCATGGTCCCAAAGATCTCTGGCTCAGAAATCAATTTGTTAAGAAAGGTGAAAACCAAGACAGCAACTTGTGATCCTGAAGAGATATTGTCCTCAAATCGTGAGACAGCTGAGGACAATGTCCAGCAAACATCCAGCTTGATCCAGTAACTTTGGCCATGGGAATCACAGTTACCCAGATTGCCTTAAAAACAGAATACAGCAAGGAATTCTATTGTCTTCATTCTAATATATACAACATATAAATCACGGAAAGAATTTTAAAAAGCACAATAAAAATCAGGAAAGCATTTTTTAACATTTATTTTTCTAATCGATCTATTCCAAGATGCTAATATACGCACCTCTGAAGAAGGTGGGCCTTGAACCTGACCTTCCTGGTCCATGGTTAGGGACACTCCCTCTGCACCATAAGAGGACGTTTCTTTCATGAGAGTTGGGCAGCAGGGGCTAAGACAGCAATTTTTGTTTTATGCCGGTTCAGGGGTAGGAAGACTACCCACTGTGCCACAAGAGAGATGGTGGTAAGCATTTTATAAATGTACAAGTGAAATGACTTGCATCTGAATTTCTTAACTTAATTTCAAGCGCTTTGGACTGAATTTCCATCTGTATGCAAAGGTGCATGGATAATGATAACTAGAATTATTTTTGGAGGAAATCATTATGCCTTGCAGTTAGTATGTTAGTGTACCTTTAAGAGACATGTGCTTGATGGTATAGAAGTCTCAGGGTCTATCTTCACCCTGGCCACTTGAAGCATGACATGCTGTTGGAAGCAATGCTACTTTGTGTAGGTGAATACCTTACTGTCAGCTCAGACATGGCTGTGCCTCTGAATATAATATTTGCATATATTAGTGAGTGTTAATAAGCATCTATTGGACATTTCAATACCATGTGACCCAAATGGATAACATAAGCAATGTCCCACCAGGGTTCCTCCGCGTGGGTTTCCTCCGGGTGCTCCAGTTTCCTCCCACAGTCACAAAGATGTGCAGGTTAGGTGAATTGGCTGTGCTAAATTGCCCATAGTGTTAGGCACATTAATCAGAGTTAATGTTGGGAATGGGTCTGGGTGGGTTACTCTTCAGAGGGTCAGTATGGACTTGTTGGGCCAAATGGCCAGTTTCCACCCTGTAGGGAATCCAATCTAATCTCAGCTGGCCCCACCATATAAAAACAGTGGCTACAAGAGCAGGTCAGAGGATAGGAACATTCCGGCAAGTGATTCACCTCCTGACTCCCCAAAACCTGATGACCGTCTATAAGGCACAGTGGCTTAATGATTGACACTGCTGCCTCAGAGTGCCAGGGACCTGGTTCAATTCTAGCCTCAGGTGACATGTGGAGTTTGCACATTCTAGGTAGTTTAGCCATATTAAATATGGGGTTATGGTGGTGAGTCTGGGTGGGATGCTCTTCTGAGGATCAGTGTAGACATAATGGGCCAAATGGCCTCTTTCTGCACTGCACAGATTCTATGATTCAAAGTCAGGAATTCTCCCACTTGGCTGGATGGGTGCAGGACCAAGAACAATCAATAAGTTTGACACATCTCGGACAAAGCGAATAGCTTCATTGGCAGCACATCCACTCCCTCCATCAGTAGCAGCAGTGTACAGTACCTAGAAGATGCACTACCGAAAATCAACATCCTTAGCCAACACCTTCCAAATCCACAACCACTTCCAACGAGAAGGACAAGGACAGTAGATACATGGGAACACCACCATCTGCAAGTTCGCTTCCAAGCCATGCACCATCTTGACTTGGAAATATATTGAAATTCCTCCACTGTCCCTGGGGCAAAATCCTGGAATTCCCTCCTTAAGGGCATTGTGGCTCAACCCACAGCAAGTGGACAGCAAATGTTCATGAAAGCAGCTCAACACCACCTTCTCAAGGGCAACTAGAGATGGCAATAAATGCTGGCCCAGCCAGTGTGCCCACATCCCACGAGTGAATACAAAATTCAAATTCACTAAAATTGAATCTAGACCAAGAAAGGACTTGAGGGTAAACATTTGTGATCCTTTCAGTGTTTATTAGGTTTGTGAGTGAACAAGAAATTACATCAGACTTATTTTGTGTTGTATGCTTATAAAAGTTTGAATAACTCTTGGATCAATAAGACCATCTGATGACCTGAAGCAGTTGAGACTGAGCCAAGCATTCATAACAGAACAGCCTTTGTTGCAAAAGATTCCAGAGGCACTGACAGAATAGATTTCTATTTCCATTTAGGTGTTCCTCTCAATCTATGGTGGCAGAGCAGGTACAGAACAGATTTTCTACCTTTAAAGTGTCTTTAATTAAACTGACATCGACCAGACCAATACAATCACTGCACAAAAATATGAAGTAGAAAATATTTATTATTACATATATTATTGTTCTTTCTCCATTGGAAAAGTAATGCAATGCATATCAGCAATTATAGAACAGTGGTCAATATAAGAGTCAACTTACCATTGCAATACAAATTTCTATGACAAATCGTTATATTAGTAGCACACTTACATTACAAGACAGCCCTTAATCATGACATTTGGAGACATCAAAACATTTTTCATTTTTGTTCCTAACTCCTAACACAACTTTTCATGTTCTTCATGAACTCTCATGTTTTAGATGGGTTTACAACCCCCAATAAGTACAGGCAAAAATAGTGTATGGAAGAAATCCAACTTTGCTCCCATTTTAAATGGGGGGAACGTGAATTCAGTAGAGGTGGGTTAGACACACTCGGCTTTCATCACCCTCAAAATTGCTGAAGAAAAATGGCACCGGGTCAGGAATGTTTATATCATGAGCCTAGTTAAGTTTCTGGTCAATGGTAACTCCCAGGATGTTGATAGTGGGAAATTTAGTGATGTTAACAGCACTGAATGTCAATGAACAGTGGGTGGATCATCTTATACTGGAGATGGTCATTGCCTGACATTTGTGTGGCGTGAATGTTACTTGCCAGTTGTCAGCCAAAGCCTGGATATTGTCCAGATCTTGTTGCATATCAACATGGACTGCTTCAGTATCTGAGGAGTCGCAATGGTGCTGAACATTGTACAATCATCAGCAAACATCTCCACTTCTGACCTTATGATGAAGGGAAGGTCATTGATGAAGCAGTTTGAAGATGGTCAGGCCTAGGACACTACCCTCTGGAACTCCTGAAGAAATGTCCTGGAGCTGAGATGACTGACCTCTACAACCACAACTATTTTTATATGCTAGGTATGATTCCAACCAGTGGAGATGTTTCCCCCAACTCCCAGTGACTCCAGTTTTGATAGGACGGTAATTGGCCGGGTTGAATTTGCCTTGCTTTTTGTGTACTGGACTTACTTGAGCAATTTCTGAATTGTCAGGACATACTGTAGAGGTAAAAACAATGACTGCAGATGCTGGAAACCAGATTCTGGATTAGTGGTGCTGGAAGAGCACAGCAGTTCAGGCAGCATCCAAATAGCTTCGAAATCGACGTTTCGGGCAAAAGCTCTTCATCAGGAATAAAGGCAGTGAGCCTGAAGCGTGGAGAGATAAGCTAGAGGAGGGTGGGGGTGGGGAGAAAGTAGCATAGAGTACAATGGGTGAGCGGGGGAGGGGATGAAGGTGATAGGTCAAGGAGGAGAGGGTGGAGTGGATAGGTGGAAAAGAAGATAGACAGGTAGGACAAGTCTGGACAAGTTATGGGGACAGTTACTGAGCTGGAAGTTTAGACCTAGGGTGAGGTGGGGGAAGGGGAAATGAGGAAACTGTTGAAGTCCACATTGATGCCCTGGGGTTGAAGTGTTCCGAGGTGGAAGATGAGGCGTTCTTCCTCCAGGCATCTGGTGGTGAGGGAGCGGCGGTGAAGGAGGCCCAGGACCTCTATGTCCTCGTCAGAGTGGGAGGGGGAGTTGAAATGTTGGGCCACAGGGTGGTCTGGTTGATTGGTGCGGGTGTCCCGGAGATGTTCCCTAAAGCGCTCTGCCATGAGGCGCCCAGTCTCCCCAATGTAGAGGAGACTGTATAGGCAGCAACGGATATAATAAATGATATTAGTGGATGTTCAAGTAAAACTTTAATGGATGTGGAAGGCTCCTTTAGGGCCTTGGATAGAGGTGAGGGAGGAGGTGTGGGAGCAGGTTTTACAGTTCCTGCGGTGGCAGGGGAAAGTGCCAGGATTGGAGGGTGGGTTGTTTGGGGACGTGGACCTGACCAGGTAGTCGCGGAGGGAAAGGTCTTTGTGGAAGGCGGAAAGGGGTGGGGAGGGAAATATATCCCTGGTAGTGGGGTCTGTTTGGAGGTGGCAGAAATGTCGGCGGATGATTTGGTTTATGCGAAGGTTGGTAGGGTAGAAGGTGAGCACCAGGGGCGTTCTATCCTTGTTACGGTTGGAGGGGTGGGGTCTGAGGACGGAGATGTGGGATGTAGATGAGATGCGTTGGAGGGCATCTTTAACCACGTGGGAAGGGAAATTGTGGTCTCTAAAGGAGGAGGCCATCTAGTGTGTTCTGTGGTGGAACTGGACCTCCTGGGAGCAGATCCGGCGGAGGCGGAGGAATTGGGAATACGGGATGGCATTTTTGCAAGAGGTAGGGTGGGAAGAGGTGTAATCCAGGTAGTTGTGGGAGTCGGTGGGTTTGTAAAAAATGTCAGTGTCAAGTCGGTAGTTATTAATGGAGATGGAGAGGTCCAGGAAGGGGAGGGAGGTCATACTGTAGTTATACTGGAAGAGCTTAGTTAGGGGAGTGGCATATTTTGGAGCACAAGTCTTCAGTGGTACTACTGGAATGTTGTCAGGACCATAGCCTTTGCAGTATCTAGTGCCTCCAAGCATTTCTTGATAACATGGGAAGTGAACACTGGCATCTGTGATGTTGGGCACCACTGGAGGAGACTGAGATGGATCATCCACTTGGCACATCTGGCTGAAAGTTGCAGTGAATGTTTCAGCTGTATCTTTTGCACTGATGTGCTGGGCTCTTCCATTATTGAGGATGGGGATTTTGATGGTCCCTCCTCCTCCAGCGATCTATTTCATTGTCCATCACCATTCACAACTCAATGTCGAAGGATTGTTGAGCTTAGATCGCATCCACTGGTTATGGGATTTCTTAGCTCTTGCTGCTTATGCTGTTTGGCAAGAAAATAGTTGTTTGATCGCTTATTCAGGTTGACATCTCGGTCTTCAGCGTGCCTGGTGCTGCTCCTGGCATGTCCTCCTGCACTCTCCATTGAACCAGAGTTGATCCCCTGGTTTGATGGTAATGGTTGAATGGGGGTATGCCAGATCATGAGATTGCAGCTTGTGTTGCAGTACAATACTGCTGCTGTTGATGCCCCACACAGCACCTTATGGATGCCCTGTCTTGCATTAGGAAATATGTACAAAGTCTGTCCCATTTAGCAAGGTGATAGTGCCAAACAATATAATGGAGGGTACTTTCAGTGAAGGTTGGATTTTGTCTCCACAAGGACTGTGCAGTGGTTAACCTTATCGATGTGGTCATAGATAGATGTATCCACAGTCAGCAGATTAGTAAGAATGAGGTCAAGTATGCTTTTATTTCTTGGAAACACCTTCAGCATTTTCTTATATTTTTGGAGGTCCAATGATTTTCTTATGGTTTGACAATAATTCTAATGTTATTGAATGGCCACTGAGCATTGCATATAATGCATACTGGACGAATGGCTATGAGGGATACATGGAAAATATGGTGGTGGTATGGAATGACAGAAAATTTGAGATGTCACAGGACATAGAGGTGTCATGTGGGAATGTGAGATGATATGGTGTGGCATGAGGGCATAGAGGTAGAATGGGAAATGTTTGATGGCATGGGTTGGCATTGAGTTTGGGATGAGGGAGTTAAATGTTGAGGTTTACTTTAAGCAATGTTGGAAGTTTTCCAACCAGCCCACCCCTGCACACACTCCTCATAGACTCCGTCTCACTGGCCACAAAAAGCAGACCTTACCGGCCCTTGGATGGGGAAGGGTGGTTAGATGGCCCGTCTTGATGTGTTGAGTCTTTTTCTCCATTTTATTAGAAACATTATCCCTCGTGCCCCCTTACTCCCCTGCCTCCCCATACATACTTCATGCCATATCCCGTAAACCTCGTGATCCCTCCATGATGAATCAATTCCACTTTATATCTCCACGCCTCCTCCAGAATCATACAGTGAGTAGCTACTATGAACAGATCTCAGGAACTATGTGGAGATGAAAAAAGTGAAACTTCTCATTCGTACAAAAACAGCATTGATAAAAAAAATCCCCTTCATGAAATACATTCAAAGATTTTAACTCCTTTCAAATATTTAGCAAACTTCTATCCACTCATCAGATCGATGACAAGTACTTTAACAGCCTTTTTGAACTCACAATCAAAATGCAAGTATAACTTTTGCAGATTGTGAAACTCATATTAGCATCACAATGATCTCTGCTGTCATCACAACCATTGAAAAATGTCAGCAAAGAATCCTAATTGAAACTACATGAACAAATGGAAATAGATTTTTCTAATCCAAAAGCCCATTGACTAACGCAGTCTAACAGCAAATTTGTTTTTACAGCAAGTCTATTTTTTAAGGTACGCATAACTGGACATTCAAACACTTCAACATATAACACCTACACAGGCTTCCTGAACATTTTTGGCTTCAGGAACTTTTATGCCTACTTCATAAACTTGGGATTCCTACTCCATGAGTTAAGACTCTTAGAACAGCAAAAATGTGGACTGTTTGAACTCATTATAGATGTAGAATGTTTCGGCTGAGTAGAACTTCCCACTTGTCTTGTTCATGCCTTCCTCTTTTCCATGTGCTTGGAAATAATGGAACCTTGATGAAATAAGGATGGGACATCTGCATCCAGGTCCTGCTCTCCATTTTGAGTTAGCCAATTTTGTGAAAATCCAGTCCTATTTCTAAAGCCTTTATCACGTATCCTTTACTGTCACACACCCAGAGAAATATAGAAGAGACTCCCATGTCCCATTCTCCATTCACTCTCTTTATGATTTTATTATTTTGACTGTGTCAATTCTCTTCATTCTTCCTAATATACTTTTTAGAATTAAGTTTCATCTTCCATGTTTCTGCCCATTCTACCTACTGGGCCACATCCTCCATTGTCAGCTTTCTTTCTGTTTCCTATACTTCCAAACTGAGCTGGATTCTCTCAAGTGCACAAAAGTTCAGAAATACAGTCAATTTCTGTATTTGCATGAGAAAACACTGATCAAAGAAATCACACCCCTTGCTCGCTCAAAGCCAATATTTCTCAAACTGTAATTCCTTTGCTGCTTATAAGTTTACAAGGATGTGGTATATGGAAAATATCACAATATTTCTCAGATTTACTCAAAAGTGTACTCCTTTTCTCTGCTACTGGATTTAAGAATCTGGAGTATGGGTCAGAATGTGATCTTGTTTTGTAACATGGAGCTGGGTCATAATGATAAACACGTATTCTGAATGTTGTAAAAGTTAACATTGGGATATATCCCAAGTATGATTCACAGAAAGAAACCTGTCAAACGTCCACCAAATTCAGGGAGTTGAAATGGCAAACATAAACAGTCATTAATAGATTCCCCCACCATAATCAGTTGTTAGTTGTAGCTTACAAATGACTGACAATTGAGTCGGAATTTGCTGTCAAAGTAACATCAGCTTCATGAAACTCACTTTAATTTGTAGCTGAATGGTATGTTGCTGCCTGAGTTGCTCCACTTTGGCATTAAATTTGTGAAAGCAGCATTGTGTTCTCAGTCACCTTTCTTTTTGAAATTTTTGATGCAATTGCCCATTCACCATGGAAAAATAAATTATGTTGTTACATGTATAGGTGCTCTTTCACAAATGTCACTAATGGTAATGCCTTCCAGTTAACTTGCATGTCAATGAAAATGAATTGTCAAAATTATGGAACCTACTCCTTTCAGATTTTTAACTTTTGCAGACAAGTTTAAAAATGTCAAACTTTTAATTTTTTTTTTGTTTAAACTTCCTTGTCTCACTTTGTTCTTTTTTAATCTGGCCTTTCCTTTCCCCTCATTTGATATTGAATTAACCCTCTTCCTTCAACCTCCATTTGCTAACTTCACAGTCCTTAAATCTCATTGATTTAAGTTATATCTTGTTGGATGCCCCATTCAGTCAGATTGTAAAAGCCCGAGTACTCTCACTGCAATGTTTTCAGCTCACGTCATGTGAAAAACGTTTTGAAGGGTAAAATCTAACTAACAGCATATGCAATTATATGTCCTGCTTCATCAAATCTTGGTTCAATTAGTCTCATCCTTAGTGAATACATTCACTCCTTCCATTTTATTTAAGTCTTATCTCTAAAAAAAATGTTTTTGTTTGTGCAGAACAGTGTTTCAGCTTTCTTTGGGGTCAACAATGAAATAGAGCTAATTATAGCGGTGACACTTTGTAATGCTTAGGTGCAGTCAGGATGAAGAAGTTACTATGGTTACAGATGGTATACACTGATGGGAAGATTTAATGTATAACTGAGAATTAATTCTGAAACTGCTGTGCCTGCTTGGAAACAAGGCATGGTTACATTATTCTGTGAAACATAAATGGAACATATTCCATGAAATGTCAGGGAGACAGAATTTTGTTTTGGACAACAGAGATTATGTATATATAGTTTGATGCACTGATGAAAGTGAACACATCTTTTGCCAGAAGTTGGGAAAATTCTTGTGAAGACCTACAGATAAATGTATACATACATGGATAGCCTTTGTACAGAGTTTAGCTGACAGGATGAATTTGTACAGCAGCTGTCCACTGATTGGCGCAAGTGAATAAGAAATATTGCACTAAATTAGATATATTAATCTAGTCACTTCATTACCTGTATTCTAATGAACACATTATTTCCTTATTTCAATAATGGCAGGCACCCATTTTCTTGCAAAAGAATGCGTTGTTCTGTAGACTTTTCTATGTTTTGAATTTCCAGGAATATACGAAAAATGGTTAATAACTGACTGCAACCTGAGAGTTTAACAATTTTGGGCATCCATTTCGAACAGGTTGGAGAACCTGAGGTCTGAGGGTAACACTTTCCCGCACATGTTGCAGACTAATTGGCACTGCAACCACTATCCCCGTAGAAATGGAAGGTAATATTATCTTTTGCCTTCCTGTAGTCAGCAAAAATACTCCAGCAATCAACACAGTGCTCTCACAATCTGCCTGAATAAGAAATAAGTTCAAAGCACCTCAGCTGCAACTTGTTGAGTAACCCTTTAAAGCCTTAGAGAAAAAGATCATCATTAGAAGTCTAGTGGTGCGATGGTAGTCTTCCTATCCCGGAACCTGGAGGCCCAGGTTCAAGTCCCACCTGTTCCAGAGGTGTGTAACAACATCTCTCAACAGGTTGATTGGAAAAATAAATGAAATAGCTTGAGATCTGGACGCAGCTTGCTTCATAATGTTGGTGCTTTGGAAGTGAATAAAGAATGTGTTGCCTGCAGGCGTGTTGACCAATTTTGGTATCCTGTCATTGCATTGCCATGTTTATGTGATTGACATCATTGTAGCATACTTTGAAAGCATGTAGGGAATGCAGTTGCACGTACCACTCCAGTAATGCATATGAAAACATCAGGTAGGCCTTCATAACAGCGAAAAATAAATTTCATGATATTACATGCAATGCAGGGTCCTGGGTAACCACATGCATTTAGGACTGTAAGCAGAGGCCAAGTGGGGAACATCAAACCCTTATGAGTGTAAAACCTACATTCATGGTCATTAATTAATTAATTAATAATTAACTAATTATAGTTTGAGAAGGCTCCTTGAAAATGGATGGAGGCATTATGTTAATAATTACACTAGGGACAGTGCCAGGTGTGAGCTTGCCTCTGCTTTGCTAGTTCACTCTATAGTGATTAAATTGCGTTTTTAATTGGTTGGGGTGTCTGTTCACCCCCAAGCGGTTTTACTTGGAGGCCTGGTGACTGGATGTCAGTAGGTGGAGGGGAGGAGATCTTTATCTGCCCATTGGTTATTTAAACACCTCAATTCATCCAGAATCAACTGTAAACTAAGTCTCTCCTCACAGCTAGTACCTTCCAAAGCAGGCAACATTCTGGAAAACTATCTCTGTACCCTTTCCAAAACAGGTAGCATCCTTCCGGTAGTGTTACAATCAGAATTATGCACAATATTACAAATGTGGCCCAGCTAAATTTCTATACAGCTGCAACATGATTTGACAATATTTATGCTCTATGCCCTGACTAATGGAGGTAAGCATGTCATACATATTCTTGACCACCTTATCCACTTTTAAGAAAATGGGGACCTGTATGTCTAGATCCCTCTGTATATTCATGTTTCTAAAGGTTCTGCCATTTACTGTATACTTACCTCCCTTATTAGATCATCTAAAATGTATCACCTCACATCTGTTAAGATTAAGTTCCATCTGGCGTTTCTCTGCCCAAGTCTCCAGCCTCTCTATATCCTTCTGTATCCTTTGGCAATCCTCCTCACTATCCACAGGTCCCCCAATCTTTGCATCGGCTGCAAACTTACTAATCAGGCCACCTGCATTCTTTTCCAAATCATTTATGTATATTGCAAACAACAGGGTTCCCTGCAGTGATCCCTGTGGAAAACCACTGGTCAGAGATCTCCAGTCAGAAAACATTCTTTCACCACTACTCTCAACTTCTATAACCAAGCAAGTTCTGCATCTATCTTACCAGTTCCCAGTGGATCCCATGCAATTTCACCTTCTGTATTAGTCTGCCATGAGGAACCTTGTCAAAGGCCTTGCTAAAGGCCATGTAGATAACATCCACCCCTCTGACCTTATCAATCAACTTTGTCACTTGTTCAAAAATCTCAATCACATTTATGAGGTAGGATCTCTCTCTGTCACGAATAAGTCCATATTTTTCCAAATGTAAGTAAATCCTGTCCCTAAGAAATCTCCTTCAGTAATTTCTCTAACACTGATGTAAGGCTCACTGATCTCAGATTATCCCTGTTCTCCTTCTTAAACAATTCTCTAGTCCTCTGGGACCTTTCCTATGACTGAAGAGGATATAAAAATTTCCCCCCTTACCTCACTCACTATTCTGGGGAAGATCCATCAGGTCCTGGGGCATATCTACCTTAATGCTTTTCAAAACACCCAACACCACCTTCTTTTTTATATTGATATGCGCTATAATATCACCAGACCCCTCTCCAGCCTTACTATCCACCATGTCCTTCACCTTAGTGAATACTGATGCAGAGTATTTGTAAAGGACCTCATCCACATCTACTTGCTCCATACATAAATTTCCTCTTTTACCATTGAGTAGGTCTCTCCTTTCTCTAGATACCCTTTTACTCTTTTTATACATATAAAAAGCCTTGGGATTTTCATTAATCTTGTTTTCTAAGGTCATTTGTTTGTACATTTTAGCCCTTGTTTAAATTCTTTCCTCTTTCTTTATATACCTTGAGCTCTCTGTCTGTCTTCAGTTTCTTAAAACTTATGTATGCCTTCTTTTCCTTTCTCAGCTCACAATTCTTTTTATCATCCATGGTGCCCAAATATTGCCATCCCTATACTTCATCTTCACAGGAACATGCTGGTTCTGAACTCTAAGCAACTGATTTCCACATGAATGGTAAAGTCCTAGGGAGTATTGCTGAACAAAAAGATCTTGGAGAGCAAGTTCATAGTTTCTTGAAAGTGGAGTCACAGATAGATTGGATAGTGAAGAAGGTGTTTGATACTCTTGTCTTTATTGGTCAGTGCATGGAGTTAAATATTGGGAGGTCATGTTGTGACTGTACAGGACATTGGTTAGGCCACTTTTGGAATATTGCATGCAGTTCTGGTCTCCCTCCTATAGGAAAGATGTTGTGAAAGGGTTCAGAAAAGATTTACAAGGATTTTGCCAGGGCTGGAAGGTTTGAGCTACAGGGAGAGGCTGAATAGGCTGGGGCTATTTTCTCTGGAGTATTGGAGGCTGGGAGGGTAACCTTATAGAAGTTTGTAAAATCATGAGGGCATGGGATAGCGTAAATAGACAAGGTATTTTCCCCAGAGTGAGGGAGTCCAAAACTAGACAACATAGGTTTAAGGCGAGAGGGGAAAGATTTAAAAGGGACCTAATGGGTAACCTTGAAAGGAAATTTTAAAGGAATCTAAATGGGTATATGAATAGGAAGGGTTTGGAGTGATATGTGCCAAATCTTGGCAAATGGGACTAGATTAATTTAGGATATCTGGTTGGCGTGCATGAGTTGGACTGAAGGGTCTGTTTTCATGCTGCACATCTATATGACTCAATGACAGATGTGGATTTACCCTCAAACAACTGCCCCAATCTACATGCCCCAGTTCCTACCCATTATTGTTGTAGTTAGCTTTCCCCCATTTTAGTAATTTTATCTGAGGATTACTCTTATCTTTATCCAGAAGTAACTTAGAACATACAAAATTATGGTCACTGTTACCAAAATGCTCTTCCTCTGAAATTTCAATCACTTGGCCTGGCTCATTCCCCAATACCATGTCTAGTTTGTCACCCCATTATTGGCAAGTTCATAATCCCCCAATCCACGCAGCCTGCTATACCTCCTTCCCAAAATCCATAAACAGGATTGCAAGGATAGACCCATTATTTCAGCATGCTCCTGCCCCATGGAACTCAAGGCTTCCTTTCTTCTCCACTTATCCAGTCCCTTCCCACTAATGACAGCGATTGTTCTGAAACTTTACAAGAGTTTCAGAATTTTCAGTTCATGGGCCCCAGTCACTTCCTTTTCACCAAGGATGTGTAATCCCTTCACATGTCCATCGGCTATCAGGGTGCTGTTAGGGCTGTCTGCATCTTTCTAAAGAAAAGGCCTGAACTGTCACCATCCTTCATCACCTTCCTCTGCTGCCTGAGCTCATCCTCATTTTGAACAACTTTTCCTTTAACTCCTCTCACTTGCTTCGCGTCAAAGGTGCAGCCATGGGTAGCCTCATGGGCCCTAGTTATGCCCGTGCCTTTGTTGGATACCTGGAACATTCTTTGTAGCAGCCCTACTCTGGCACCACCCACAATTCTTTCTCTGCCATATCGATGACATCACCTGTGCTGCTTCCCTCTCCCATCTGGAATTGGAAAGATTTACCAGTTTCACTTCCAATTTCCACCCCACTCTCAGCTTTAGGCCCATCTCTGACATCTCTGTTTTCAATTCTGGGAATAGGTTGGTCAGCAAAACCCACCACAAATCCATTAATTTCCACAGTTACCTTGACAATAAATCTTCACATCCTACTTCCTGTAAAGACTCTTATTCTATTCTCCCAGTTTCTCCGCCTCTATCAAATCTGTTCTGATGATTCCAGCTCCTAGAAGGGACCCTCAGTAATGTCCACCTTCTTCCTCAAATGAGGATTCCCCAGCACCATGGTTGACAGGGCCTTCAGCCATGTTTGGCCCATCTCCCGTACTTTGGCCATCACCCCTTCTCTTCCCTCCCACAACAGCGATAGGTTTTCCCTGGTCCTCATTTACCTTCCCATCAGTATCTACATCCAAAGGATCATTAGCTGCCATTTTCACCATTTCCAGAGGAATGCCACTACCAGATACATCTTCCCCTCTCCTCTCTTGCCAGCATTCCACAGGACACCTTGGTCCATTCCTATCCCCACTCCTAACAGTTCCCCAAACCCAAACTCACAGAAGGTGTAATGCTTATACACTTACTTCCTCCTTCCTTACTATCCAAGGCCCGAGACACACCTTTCAGGTGAAACAGCAATTTACCTGCACTTCACTCAATCTAGGTTACAGTATTCACAGCTCACAATGTGGTCTGCTCTACATTGGGAGACAAAGTGCAGACTGAGTGATCAGTTTGCAGAACACCAATTATTTTTTCTGTAAAAAAAGACCCTGAACTTCATGTTGCCTGCTACCTCAACACCCCACCTTGTGTCCTGGGCAATATCTCTGTCTCAGGCTTGCTGCAGTGCTCCAGGGAGGCTCAGAACAAGCTGGAAAGTTAGCGTCTCACTTGGGGACCCTGCAGCTTTCAGGACTCAATATCGAGTTCAAATTTTGGGGCCTGAGCACCTATACCCATATCCTCATCCCATCTCCACGCACCAGACCTTGTCATCACATGCGCTGCGACCACAACTATTCCATTGTCAGGTAGTAATGGTTCCAATTAGCAGCTTTTGATTCTCCCAGACTGACCTTTACCAATCCCTTTGTCTGCCCAACTGGTTCTCTCTCTCCCTGGGCTCCATCTCCACCTATAGTTTACTCTTCCCCCCTGCCCCACCATCTTCAGTGTATATACCAACATTTTCCTAACTACAATCAGTTCTGATGCAGGTTCACTGAATTAGAAATATTAACTCTGCTTTCTCTCCACAGGTGCTGCAGGATCTGCTGAGTTTTTCTCCCAATTTCAATTTGTGTTTCAGATTTCCAGCATCTGCAGTCCTTTGTTTTTTTTTGCCTAATATGGCCTCAACCCTAGTTGGACTGTTATATCTGCTCCTCTATCACCCACTAATTGTTGCAAGGCCTGTAGTATAATCGCAAAATGACTGTATCCTTCTTATTCCTGAGCTTTACCCATGTGGCCTCACTGGATGAGCCCTCCTCGGCATCCTCATTCAGTATAGCTGTGATATTCTCCCCAGTCAATAATGCAAATCCCTCACCTCTTCTACACCTCTCTCTATTTTACCTGAAACATCTAAATCCTGGAATGTTAAGCTGCCAGTCTTGTCCCTCTCGAAACCATGCCTCTGTAATAGCTGCAACATCATAGCTATATGTATTAATCCAAGCTCTAAGTTCATCTGCCTTAAATGTCATACACCTTGTCTTAAAACAAATACATTTCACTCTATTTATAAACTAAATGAATACATCTAAAATAATGAACTAGCTGCTTTTAAGTAATTGCTATTTAGTAACTCCGGAGCTTAATGATAAATTTAATGATTCTGATGCTGTCTAAATGGAAAATAATTTGTGATGTGACAATACAGATAGGTTGTGTGCAGGGTTCAAATTATCTACCTCACAGAGAACTTGTCAATCCAAATTTACTCATAAAAATTTCCTTTCAATAAACAATTAATTTTCCAGAATAATCTTTCATTTTAATGAGCATTTAATATTGTGGACAGTGGAACATCTGCGACAGTACGTTCACCACAGAATTCCCTCCTCATAGTTTAACATTATTAAGTGTTCATTACAGAGCAGTAGATAACTGGACTAATTTTGATGTACTTTTACTTTGCCTGAGACTCACACTAGTATTGCAGATTTGTAGTAGCATGGGTCTCATACAGAGGGATGAAAGCTGAATGTAAAACTGTTAGGATTTGCTGAGAGTATTGGCTCTGAAGAATCTCTAAAACAGGTCTTCGCATAACCAATTTCACTGACTGTCAAATACTCCCTCAAACATACTGGGAACAGAGTATCAAGTATAGTATGATTAGACTCAGTATCATGTTACTACTTAAATCGCTGGAACCTAACTGTAGAAATATTTTAAAACACTGACAGCTTTCTCTTTATTGTGAATGTAAGACCAATTTATTTAATAGATATCCAAAGCTTTCGTATGGATATATGTTGTCATATTCACATTTACATAATGTAGCTGGCAGAGCCAATACTTTCTGAAAAACTCAGATGTCAGGACCCTTTCTGGGCGCCATCCCTGCACAGGTTTGAGTTACCGGTCAACAGGAATCTTCTGGGAGACAGTCAATTAACAGACCTACACCTTGCTCAGAGTCTGAATAAAGACAGCAGGTAGGTTCCAGAGGTAATAGACCCTTAGGAGGACACACAGAACTAGATGGGTGGTAGACCCAGTGGTAAAGGCCGCTGCTGATGCTGAGGCAAGTAGTGGGTGGGAGGGCATTACAAAAGTATAGGTCCCTTCGGGAACCTGTTTAAAATCTGAATAAACAGCTCAACATGAGGCCTGACACTTTCCTGCATGCAAGCTCCTTCCAGTCTCCAATGGGGAATTGGTTCAACACTGGGACAATCCTGGTGGCGTTAACATCTTCCCTCAAATTGGTGCCTTTTTTTGGTCTAGCTGGCCACTACTTGCAGTGGAGGTAGCTGCTGCAACGTCATTTCCGTCTCCTGCTGTGGGAGCCAGGAACATGTCAGGAAGCTGTTCCAAAGCGTACATTTCCACCAGTGTTTTTAAATTGATATGACTTTATTCATTGATATACTTGACTTATAGCACTGTATAGTGCACAGTAAACTGACTGTGCAATACTCTTCAAGGGAATCATTTGAATCTCAGTTACCTGACAGAAAACTGTTGGAATTGAATCGCACACTAGTTTTGCATTGTCCACTTCCACTAATTTTATTTTTCATTTATGTCCAATGAAACGTAAAACCAAACTGGGTGAAAAAAGTGGTAAGACTCAGCAAATAATTTTTCTGCTCAGCAGGTAAGGTTCAAATTACTCCTGAATGTTCATTTGGGAATACTTGGTTGCATCCTTACCCCCCCCAAAATACAGAATCTTTGTAGGGTTTAAGTTGTATTCCAATAATTGAAATGGATACTTCAATGTAGAATTGAGGATGTGTGTGATACAGAAAATTCTGTGGCAGGACTCAAATTATTCATAGGGAATTCTCCTAGTGTCCTGGGCATCAGTTATCACTTAGCAAACTCAATAAAAAGTCAGAACTTATTTATTTTATTTATTTATGTAACAATGACAGCAAGTGATAAAGTAATTTACTGAATGTGAAACACATTGGACCTGATCTCTCCAGAAATAAAATCAAATGCTGTACATATAAGTGCAGGCTATTTCTCTCCTGCTGTGGACCTTGTTCTCTCCTATGATATTTTAGTGCTAACACTTTGCAGTTATGTTCCTGAAATGGGCATAATGGTGAATGTGGACAACTTGCATTTATGAAGTGCCTTTAACATAATAAGATATTCCAACACACCTCACTGGAGAGTCATCAAAGTAATTTTGACAATGAGCCACAAAGGCCACATTAGGACAGATGACCATAAGCTTGGTCCAAGTTCTGAAAGGAGAGAATTCCAGAATTCGGGTGGCACGGTGGCTCAGTGGTTAGCACTGCTGCCTCACAGCACCAGGGTCCCAGGTTCAATTCCAGCCTCGGATGACTGTCTGTGCGGAGTTTGCACTTTCTCCCAGTGCCTGCGTGGGTTTCCTCCAGGTGCGCCGGTTTCCTTCCACAGTCCAAAGATATGCAGGTCAGGTGAATTGGTCATGCTAAATTGCCCATAGTGTTAGGTGCATTAGTCAGAGGGAAATGGATCTGGGTGTGTTACTCTTCGGAGGGTCAGTGTGGGCTGGTTGGGCCGAAGGGCCTGTTTCCACACTGTAGGGAATCTAATCTAATTCTACAGTGCATGAAGAGGCCAGTCAGCCCATTGAGTCTGCATCAATCCTCCAAAAGCATCCTGCCCAGACACACCACCCTACATTTACCATGGCTAATCCACCAACGCAATTTAGCATTGCCAATCACCTAACCTGCGCATCTTTGCACCATGGGAGTAAACCAGAGGACTGGTAGAAACCCACACAGACACAGGGAGAACAAACAAACTCCACATAGACAGTTATCCAGGTTGGGATTGAACCCAGGTCTCCGACACTGTAAAGCAGCAGCTCTAACCACTAAGCTACTGTGCTACCCAGTGCTTATAATTTGATGACTAAAGTGCAGCCACAAATAGTGGAGTGATTTAAAATTAACAAAAAAAAACACACCAAGTCAGTACTGGAGGTCAGTAAATACCTTGTGTCTTGTCAATTTGTTGGAGATTACAATGACAGGGAGAGGCTGTGCCATGGTGGGAGCTGTGTGCAAGGATGAGAGTTTTAAAATCATGGAATTGCTGGTCTCGAAGCCAATGTAGATTATTGAAAACAGGGACGATGGGTGAAATTAACTTAATGTGCAGCATTTTGGAAATGCAAATCAGGGCAGGACTTATACACTTAATAGTAAGGTCCTGGGGAGTGTTGTTGAACAAAGAGACCTTGGAGTGCAGGTTCATAGTTCCTTGAAGGTAGATTCGCAGGTAGAAGGGAAAGCGAAGAAGGCATTTGGTAGGCTTGTTTTTATTAGTCAATGCATTGAGTAATAGAAGTGGTGAGGTCATGTTGTGACTGTACAGGACATTGATTAGGCCACTTTTGGAATACCATGTGTAATTCTGGTCTCCCTGCTATAGGAAGGATATTGTGAAACTTGAAAGGGTTCAGAAAAGATTTATAGGGTTGGAGGATTTGAGCTATAGGGAAAGACTGAATAAGCTGGGCCTATTTTCACTGAAGCATCAGAGGCTGAGGGGTGGCCTTATAGAGGTTTACAAAATCATAGGGGGCATGGATAGGGTGAATAGCTAAAGTCTTTTCCCCAGGTTGAGGGAGTCCAAAACTAGCTGATATAGGTTTAAGGTGAGAGGGGGAAGATTAAAAAGGGACCTAAGGAGCAACGTTTTGACATAGAGGGTAGCGCGTGTATGGAATGAGCAGCCAGAAGTTGGCAAAATTCCAACATTTAAAAGGAATCTGGATGGATGTATGAATAGGAAGGGTTTAGAGGGATATGAGCCAAATGCTGCAAATCGGACTAGATTAATTTAGGATATCTGGTCAGAATGGACAAGTTGGGCTGAAGGGTCTGTTTTCACACTGTACAGCTCTATGACTCTATATCAGCAACAGAGTTTGGATGTGTTCAAATTTACAAAGGTTGTTCGATAGTAAAACTTAGATAATCAAAGTCAAGACTGAGCACACAGAAAACCAGTTAAACTCAATGTAGAATCAACATCCAGATAGATAGGCAAAGCAGCTTATTAATTAAACATACAGACACGTGAAGAAGAAGAAAAAAATTTCAAACAAAAAGGAACTGAACTTCGACACTAAAACTCAAAATAACTTAGGCTTTACACAGAAAAAAAATCAGCAAAAGCACAGAATAGAAAATGTCAGTTTGCAACAACATAATAAGTCCTTTAATTCTATTGAAACAAACAATTAACATTTACTTATTTAAAACCTAATCACATATTGATAAAACTGTAGAACTATAAAACTGTATAAAATATGAAATTGGACTCAGGTATTATAAAATCACAGAGTGCACCTGCAAATTTTGTTCACTTGTAAATTTTGGTGAAAGCTATTGAATGGAACATTTCCGTCAGGCTGGCCAGCAGTTCGATCACATCACTTTGAGCAATTCTCAACAAGATCAAAACCAGTGGGAACAAAGAGGTATTAATTTGACAAAGAGTGGTCATATTGTGTGGAAGGTCGCAGTGTGCTGTTCTTGGAATCAAGGAAGTAGAAGATGCATTCTAAATGACAAATTGTGACATTCCAATGGGAAATAAAACATGTTGTTAGTACGTGAACCCTAGAATTGATAACAAAATTGATCCATGAATAAAAATATGCATTTATGATTTACTGTCCTCTGAAAACATGACAGAGAGATATAAGCGATTAATGATATTGTATACTTATAAAGAAAATTTAATCAAACTCCTTCAATGTATAAGCAGCCCATTTGGCCCATACTGACATCCAAACAGCATCCTACTCAGACCTATTCCTCTACAACCCTACATTGTCCCATGGCTAATCAACCTAGTCTGCACATCCCTGGACATTATGGGCAATTTAACCTGGCCAATCCACCTAACCCACACATCATTGGTCTGTAGGAGGAAACCAATGCAGACACCAGAAGAACGCGCAAACTCCATACCAACAGTCTCCTGAGGGTGGAATTGAACCCGGGTCCCTGGTCCTGTGAGGCAGCAGTGCAAACCACTGAGTCACCGTGCTGTCTAACTCCTAATCAGTATTTTCTAATCAGACAGAATCTGTAATTTATCTGAAATGAACCAATAATTTGACAATCAGACTTTTGTACTTGACAATTTTTGTGATAATTCTCATTAACAGACATATTTGACACGAATGTGTCATGTCAGGCAATTATTACATTCTTATTTGAAACACCAACTATTCTTTGTTCAAAAGGGATTTGTTTCCCCTGCTATGCAGTTTAATTAATTCAAAACTCTAATAGGTTAAGTGATTGATTCGTTTAAATCTTCCATGTGGCTTTTAAAGGCATTAATTCCCTTCATTTCTAAAAGCCCTGTGGGAAATCTTAAGCTTTAATTTACAACTATTAAAGAGTATAATGAGTTTGCCAGGCAAGAGTGAGATCTCTCTCCTACGCTAAATATGTTTGCTTTGCTAACTTCATCTATAGCTTAACAGTGGCCTAGTTGGTAGTTGTCTTGTTTCTGACTAAAACTTAAAGATAGTGTTCTTCTAGGACTTAGCACTAATATCAGGAAGTCACTGTCTTTTGGAAGAGGTCCTAACACAAGACCCCAACTTTCTCTTCAGATAGTTACAAAAGATGTTTTTAATAGAACACCTACAGTGTGGAAACAGGCCTTTAAGTCCAACAAGTTCACAGTGACCCTCCAAAGAGTATCCCACCAAGACCCATTTCTTACATTTACCTCTGACTAAGCACCTAACCTACACATCCCTGAATACTATGGACAATTCAGCATGGCCAATTCAACTAACCTGCACATCTTTGGATTGTAGGAGGAAACTGGAGCACACGGAGTAAACCCAGGCAGAAACCCACAAGAATGTCCAAATTCCACACAAACAGTAACCCAAGGCTGGAATTGAACCCAGGATCCTGATGCTGTGAGGCAGCAGTGCTAACCACTGAGCCACCATGCTGGTGGCCACATCTGTTAGACCAGAGACTGAGAATTTATTTCTGATATCATGATTGTTATTTCTCCTTTTATTGATGGAAACTTAGCACCTCAAAGCATTAACTGAAATTGAGATAAGCTCTGCCCATTAGAATATACTGATTATCCCGGATTTACAAATGCTTGTACTTTCCAACAGGATCCGATGTCCATATTCATTTTGAGGATCTGACATGCAAATGTTCGCTCGTATTTACAAGCAGCTATTTTATATTGTACTGTACGTGTTCTGACTTGTCTACAAATCCACTTGCAAACATACTCAGGAATGAAATCTGTTCATAACCCAGGGATTGTCTGTAAAGGACTATTTCTGAGAATATCTAATGAGTTGTTCAGTTATCTCAAGACTGTTATGACAATGTTTCAACGGTGGTATTGTGTACTTGCTCTCAAGTATAGCTTGAAGTCTTACAAATGACTCTTGTGACCCACAGAATATAATGTAACTAGCTATGTAATACATCTGTTCCTTTTATTAAGACTGAGCCTATACTCTGCTGCATCTTTCCCTACTTGATCCCCAATGGTTGTTTTTCAGACTGGAGGCCTGTGACCAGTGGAGTGCTACAAGGATCGGCGCTGGGTCCTCTACTTTTTGTCATTTACATAAATGATTTGGATGCGAGCCTAAGAGGTACAGTTAGTAAGTTTGCAGATGACACCAAAATTGGAGGTGTAGTAATTCAGATAAATGCGAGGTGCTGCATTTTGGAGAAGCAAATCTTAGCAGGACTTATACACTTAATGGTAAGATCTTAGGGAGTGTTGCTGAACAAAGTGACTTTGGAGTGCAGGTTCATAGCTCCTTGAAAGTGGAGTCACAGGTATATAGGATAGGGAAGAAGGCGTTTGGTATGCTTTCCTTTATTGGTCAGAGTATTGAGTACAGGAGTTGGGAGGTCATGTTGCAGCTGTACAGGACATTGGTTAGGCCAGTGTTGGAATATTGCGTGCAGTTTTGGTCTCCTTCCTATTGGAAAGATGTTGTGAAACTTGAAAGGGTTCAGAAAAGGTTTACAAGGGTGTTGCCAGGGTTGGAGGGTCTGAGCTACAAGGAGAGGCTGAACAGGCTGGGGCTGTTTTCCCTGGAGCGTCGGAGTCTGTGGGGTGACCTTATAGAGATTTACAAAATTATGAGGGGTATGAATAGAGCAAAAAGGCAAAGTCTTTTCCCTGGGGTCGGGGAGTCTAGAACAAGAGGGCATTGGTTTAGGGTGAGAGGGGAAAGATATAAAAGAGACGTACGGGGCAACTTTTTCACACAGAGGGTGGTACGTGTATGGAATGAACTGCCAGAGGGAATGGTGGAGGTTGGTACAATTGCAACATTTAAGAGGCATTTGGATGAGTATATGAATAGGAAGGGTTTGGAGGGATATGGGCCGTGTGCTGGCAGATGGGATTGGATTGGGTTGGGATATCTGGTCAGCATGGACCAGTTGGACCAAAGGGTCTGTGTCCATGCTGTACATCTCTATGACGCTATGACTCTAAATGCGTGAAATCTTTTCAGCAGAAATAGGCAGGTAAATTTGAAGTAAATTGGTGTTTTTCCAACTTTAATTACAGAAATTGAAGATAATTTCTGAAAAGGAAAATCAAAACATAGAATCTAAAAGAGATCATTTAAAACCAAACCTTCATAATGACAATTATCAGCAATTCAACTTCATTATTCAGTAATGAAAATAATTACAACATTCAAAATATCCATAACATTTTGTGAGGACTCAACATCTGATATAATGCAGTAACAGATTAATATGAAGGAGAATTTGGAGATGTGAATCTACCCAAGGCAATCAGGATAGTTCTAATGGATTAGGTCACAGTGTCGAGCACAGTGAACGGTGGAGCAGATGCGTGTCAGCCGAAAGAACCTCTCAGCTCTATAAAAGCTACAGTCATCCACAGAAATGAAAGAAGGAAAAGATTTAGTCAGAAAACTGCGAGCAGAGGCTAAATCTTTCATTATTTTGGCTAACTGTCAATTATGTCAAGTTTCCTAGTGGAATTCTCCTCATGAGGCCAAATGAGTTTTCACACTGTATTCTCCCAAATTCACCCCATTAACTACTTATCGTGCCCCTCCTGTCCGACGCCAGACCGATTCTGTGACTCATTGTAGCCTTGAGAATTGGAGACCCACTGATTTCCTGAAATGATGGGGATCTTTAGTGCTGTACCATCTTTAAAATGACATGGAGTACTCAGACGAGCACAGGCATTTGGAAGTTCCTGACATTTCCCTGGACATGACAGACAAAACTCAGTGCTCCATTTGTGAACAGGGACTGGTAAGGAAGGTCACAACACCTGACCCTGCCAGCCTTGTCCAAGGTTATCACCCGGGTTAGCGCTGTCTCAACCGTCTGAAGGAATGCCCAGCAGTGCCATTGAAAGGTTAATGAACTTTGCTGCTCTTCCAGGCTAAGTACCAACACCTTCTCTCATCCACTTAACACAAAATCTATCCCTGCTATGTGCTACTAACCTCACCTCCCACCGAGATTAATGTTCTCCCACTTTCATTACCACCTTCAACATTTGTCCTCACTCACAGCCCCTCCATACCAACCTCCCACACTATGAACCCTGCATGCCTTCTGCATTGCCTACTCATCTACTTAGGGCACTTCACCATGTTTTCCCCATCTTTACAAGCACTAACAGTTATGTCACCCCCATAACCACCTCAATTAATTCTACCCTTTCTCTTATTCCAGGAGAGGAAAGCCCACAATAGAATTGAAAGGTCATGGAGGTGCAGATGGGAGCCCAACATGAGGGCTCCTCAGTCTCCATGAGGATAAAACCCTGGCCCTTGCAGAAGGAGGTCAGGACCACTCCTACACAAATGCTGACACAACCATATCTTTCCAACCAAGTACCATTTTCAGTCCAATGCGACTCTCATATTAATCTCTTGGTCAGTATCATTCATTGCACACCACTTATAACCTTTGACCTTCTTCTCTCTGTCATGTCTTACAAGTACAAATGAAATATTCACCACCCTGGCAGTCAACCGGCTGCCTTGAAAGCAAGGTCATTCAGGACCTCTCAAGTGGACACCTCTCTGCCACATCTCTGCAGCTGGCCAATGATAAACGTTCCAGTCTGCTGGCAGATGGAACACTGCTGGGGACTAGATACTCACTCAGCCCAAGGTAGAAGAATATCCAGTGGCGTTGGCACTTAGAGATGTGTTACAAATGCACAAGTAGACACAGGAGCACTGGGCAAGCATGTGAAAGGCAATAGCCCTCATTGTACCGAAATGATAGAATTGCAACAAAGCCAAGGGGACCTGGCTGCCCCGATAGCACTCTCAGAGCCCACACTTCCTCACTCTGGCCATTGGGGCTCACCCGCAACAGCAAGGCGACAGAAGTACAGACCACCATGAACTCACACTGGATGAATTGTTCTCACAAAGAGACAGGGCAGTTCTATTAGGCACTCAGCTAGAAGTCAAACCAGGCACAGACTTCTCTGGGATCTTCTCTGAGGACACTCCAGAAGTGGCATGGCTTTCGAACATCACCCTCCCCATGACCCTTACAACTGGGGGGGAGACCAAGCCAATAACTTACCTTTGGCAAAGACACACTCAGCAAGTCTGGACCCTTTAGATGCAAATGTCCCTGCAGGCTGCCAGAACAACAAGCTCCACCATCCTAGGATTGTAGAGTGACCCAGACCACAGGTAAGTAATGTGGTAGAGTGTTGTTCATGTGCTGTGGTCGCACAGACAGGGATCAGCTGTCTGGAGCATATTCAAGGTACTGGTATGCAGTGGACCTCTTCTTTCCGATGTCCAGTCCCTTGAACAGGCACAGACTGCCTTTGAGTGAGGGATGCTCTAACTTCACCCTGCTCCCCCATTCTCCAGTTGGCAGCACAGTTGCCATGCATGCCACACAATGACAGGCCTAGGCCTAGACCCAGGCACAGGTTGGGTTAATCTGAGCAGCAGTTAGGTGCTAGAAGCAACAACAATACAAAATCACAAAGATCTTGGATCAATACCATTCACATGTTTGAGAAATATTGCATAAAAACCAGAAGCAAGGGTAGGAGTTTTCTTTAAAGATGGGAGGAATTAAGTTGAGAGCAGAAGAAATAGACCGATGTAGAAACAGTGAGGACAACCGATATATAAACATACTTTCCTCTAAACAGGGTATGAGGAAAATAGGAAGGGGAGAGTGAGAAAATAAAGCATGTAAATGTATATGTGAATGTGAATGAACCTATAGTTCCAAGGTCATTGTGACTTTGTGATGTTGTTGTTTCAATCACTGAAGCCCAATTTAACAACTTTCTCCCCTGCCACCTGAAAGTGAAGGCCTGGCATGTATTTAATACAGGATGGTTAGCTCAAGAAGCAGTTACATGGAGAACTGTTGGAATTCTTGTCCTCGTCATTTCAGGCCTGAGCAGTGTTTGCTGCAGGAGTAATAAATACAGAACATTGTCAATGCTGTGGTTGGAATGTTTAGCTTGTGTTAGAGGATTGGATTTAATACGATCAATGGTCTAAATGAAACTCTCTCTTGAAACTCAATACATGAATAACAGCTCTTGAATTGAAATTAAACCATATGAGAAAAACCAAGTATAAAATCCGAGTCATAAACACAGATAAAAGTAATGCCATCAGAAAATAAAGTGTTTCTAATCAGAACAATTTTGACCTTCAGATACACAATCATATTACAGCAGATGACACATACAACCAAATGTGAAGACATTATAAAAGTCAATGTCCTTATCGAATCACACCCTTGACATTTTACATTCACAGCCCCATCACCAGCTGACTGGTAATTCAAGCGGATGTCATACTTCAGTCAGTGCCGACCTCCTCACTATGAATGTAAAAATAAAGTTGCAATTGTCCTAATGGACCATATGGCTGCTCTCTCATTAGAAAGAGTCGACTGGTGGTGGTTTAACTTCAGGGTCACCAGGCCTTAGGTGAGAGAGAGCAGTTGAAAAGGAAAGTCCTTCATTATAATCTCAGCTAATGCAGGAATTGTATCCTCACTGTTGGCATCAGGTTGCAGCACCAAGCCAACGCCCAAGCGAACTGATCACATATCATTTGAATCTCATTGAACCCTTGCAATGTTAGCAGATAGGGCAAGTGACAATACATATTAAAATAGCCAGTGTCTCTAAAGATTTCCTTGTTCCTGCATCTGAGCATATTTGATTACTTCAGCATTGCAAACTCCCCCCCTCTGCAAAATCCTCAAATACTATCTTGGCTCAGTTAAACATAAAGCCACAACATTCAAGAAAACCATCAATTTGAAGCCTGCACAGTACTTAAATTGGCAGATGAGAATAGGCATAAGTTAGCAATAATTCATTTTTTAAAAACCTTGACTTCTACACAAAAAGACATCACTATAAAACATGTTTTCCAAGGACTGGACAAATCTCTGCTAAGTGGTTGCATGTTTATCTCTAACACAGTCACTGCACGTAATTCGAAGGAAATGTGGCATTTTGAGATGTAATAACATATACATGTAAATATTTCCAAAATAAAACTGCTCAATGTGATACGTTCTAACTGACAGTTTTCATTTCAATCATAATGTTCATTCAAGGCAATATTTCTTTGTTAAAAAGTTCAAAACTGCTCTCTCCACTTTGCTTTCCCCACTTATTTCCTCTTCTCCTTTGCTGCTTCTCATTTCCACTTTGCGACCCTTCTGCCCTGAAACCTCCATCCTCTCCATCCTCACTTCCCACCCATCCTCATACCCTGTTTCACTCAGCTTCTTGCTCCAGCCACAGCAGCTTTGCTCCTCACTGCCACTCACCTCCCACCTGCACTTTCATTCCTAGACTGCTTCTCATGCATGTTTGCTTCTGGCAGGCTCACCTTGGGAACCAGCTTGTGATTGGTGGAGCAGTTCTACACCGATTCTGATTGTTCCAGGCACAGAGCCAACTGTTCTCTGATCAGTCACATCCCATGTGTGAATTTGCCAGTGCACTTTCAGGGTTTCTGGGGACAGATTTGATCTCTGCTCCCATGTGTGATTTTGAATGTGTGATTTACTGATTTGCTGCGCTCACTCAATCGAGAAACTCCCAGAACTGGAAAACATTCTGTATTTTAGGAGCAGGTATGCAAACAAGGCAAGCTCTAACGTGTCACCAAAGTTAATTCATAGCACATTTCTATCTCAAACTATGTGTAATTTATAGACTAATCAATATTACAAATCTATCATCAATGCATGTTTTAATAAGTACATTGAAAACTCAATAGTAATAATAAATATTATAAACCTTGACAAGATGGCAGCTATAGCATTGAAGAGTAATGCTTCAGCCTAGTTGCGCTCCAAGCAAAGATGTCCCAGTACAGGTTCCCAGGTAAATCCTGTCAACAAGAAGCAGGAAAAGTCCAATCAGATTAATAACTGGCCTTCTTGATCTCCTACTAAATATCAGCAGTGTTCTCAAGTAGCAAAAGGTACCCAATTTGAGATGCAACAGGAGAATTCAGTTCTAAACCTCGTTACCTTGATCCAAATCTGACATCCAGAGCTGAGGTGAGCCTGACTATACTTGGCATCAAGTCAGCACTTAATCGAACATTGCACCAAGGGCCCTTTTGGAAGTCTTGTAGACCGACTTGTTCTCATTAACCCTCTCTGTTACCTCATCAAAATACATGAGCAAGTTAATTAATCAAAATTTGCCCTTAATCAATCACTTGTCCTAGTAACTGTCAGTTTTGGAGTGGATTATCATTTGTAACAACCTTCCCATTATCGAGGTTAAATGGATTGGCCTCTAGTAATTGGGATTATCCTACACCCTTTTTTGAAGAAGCATATCTCATCCCTGGCATCATTCTTGTTTCCTTGGATGCATCTAATTCTGTCCTGGTGACTTATCAATTTTAAATACAGCCAATATTTCTGAAACCTCCACTTCATTAATTTTTAGCCAATCCAGTGTCACAATTGCCTTCTTTTTCACAATTGCTTTCTTTCGCTCTCTTAGCTGGATGGCTAGTTTGCAATATAGTGCAATGACAACAGCATGGATTCCTGAACTGGCTGAGGTCTGCATGATGGACTCTCCTTCTCAATTTTTACCCTTATCTGAGGTGTGGTGACTCCCAGGTTAAAATCATCAGCAATTCACTCTTTCTAAAAGAGCCACTCTATGGTCTGGTAACATTTATTTTCATATTCTTATACAACATTAAAAATATGAGGTATTAAGATATCTTTGAAGAAATACAAAATCTTTGTTTAAAGACACCACAATTTTTAAACTCTGCCTATGTGGAGAGGAATATTCAAGATGAACGAGGTGGGGAAATCTCATCAACATGCTTTACACTTTGACATGTGCACAAAGCTCTCTCTTTGTACTCAGTTTTGAACAGCCCTGTAGGAGGAGGTCAGCTGAGAATGCATCCAGGGACTTGCTGCTAATAATAACATCATTTAAAAATGCTTGGAAGTGTCAGCAGCAATTAGGTATGTTCACTGAATGATATTTTTGACAGAATAATGTCAGCTATCCAATTGTCTGTAATTACCATAATAGCTGGTGTGGAAGGAAAGCCCGTATAGAATTGGATTCTTCTTTAACCATGTTGTGGAGAAGATTTAATATTGGAAAAACCCATAAGCAGCACAATTAAGACACATCTTATAATCTTAAAGGGGTCTGAGTTATGTAATTTATGGTGATATTTGTGGCAGAATCATAAGAGAAAGCTGGTGAAGCTTACGTTGATGTTGAGAGTAACGCACGGTATTTGCAGGGCATTGAGTCAAATATCTCAAGAATTGTGTACCTGGTGACTTCAGCTTGCTACTTGCTCAGAACAACATGGGCACTGGCCACTTGTATCCTACAGCCATTGGCAAGGGCTTATGGCCGAAACGTCAATTCTCCTGCTCCTTGGATGCTGCCTGACCTGCTGTGCTTTTCCAGCACCACACTCTTGACTCTGATCTCCAACATCTGCAATCCTCACTTACTCCCAGACATTGGCATCTGACATGTGCCAACCTCTAAGAATTCTCATAGTGCATCTCTGGTCCACTTACAGGACACTTCAGCCCTTTAGTGTCCCAGCAAATATTGTTTTAATGCTGCAGCAAGGACACTGTGCCCACAGGACCCAGCTCATGGACTGGACCAGACTATATCTCCAAGCTCTTCACTAGCCTCTGATACTAACTCAGGTCTTGGAAATGGTCACTCAGCCACTCAGGACAAGTCACAGTCTGTGTAAGTGATGGGGAGCTGAACATAGGGCAGCCCAATACCCACCTTTCTCTTACTTCTTGGGGGCTGTTTTCCTCCTGGAATTAGAGAGCAGCAAACAGTAAAGGAGGTGGCACAGATGTTAGTTTTAGGGCAAGTAGGAAAGTGTCCCAAGCGGGTGAGTAGGCAGTGCAGAGAGCATGCAGGGTTAGTGGTGTCATTGGTTGGGGTGGGTGACATCCATCCAGAGAGTGCACTGAGCTGGACAGCAACCTCAAACCAGGCTGACATGGCCTGGTATCATGACCTCTTCTGCACCCAATCTGTCAGGACCTCCAGATCCTTGCCTGCAAAGCAGGGCACTAAATTTCCCTTTTCCAGGGCAAATAGCAGGAACTGTGCAGGGCACACATTGCTTGTCTGGGTGCACAATAGCCTTATTAATGCCGGGGATGCACGTTCACTCTGGTAAATCCCAGCGGTAGTGAATGGTAAGATGGGGCTAGAATCCAGTGAGAGGGGCAACATGGGACTGGGGCAGGCAGTTCCTGAAGCAAGTTTAGTAAGATAAGGAGAAAGATATCACTGTGCCTCAGGTCAGAAGACACTCCAAAAAACCAATGCAACTGACATTTAGCCAAATTAGATCGAACCCACATGTGATTTAAAAGAAGAATCACTTTGATCCTTTGAAACAAGACTACAAATACTGGAACGTTCCCAAAGCATTTCACATCTATTAATGTCCTTCTTAAATATAATCACTGCTTTTTAAATAGGCAATGCGATAGCCTATTATAAAAAGCGAAGTTCCATTGTTGTAAAACGATAAATGGACATTCAGGTAATTTTTTGATTTCCCATATGACCAGACCATAGTATCTCTGACAGTGCTGAGCTCCCTCAGTAGTGCACATAAGTATCTGGCCACATTCCATGTTCAAATTCTGAGCTAGAATCATAGCCACAATTCTCTGACTCAGACATGTGACACCAAAAATAAGCAATGCTGATAAAATAAACTGAGATGATCAAATGCTCCCTGGGAATTGTTGAACCTAGGTGAAGTCAATAGAATGAAAGTTGAGAGAGATGATATTGTGTCACAAAATCAATATCATTCATATAACACGATGTCACAAAGTTTAAACAACTCCCATGGTGATACCTGTACTTTTGAGACTGGGGGAAGCAAATCTTGGATTTGAAGAGTAATCAAGTCAGAATTTAGAATTTAAGATGAATGAATATTGTACAATGTAGTTTGTTTGACAAAGTATTATTCAGAACAAATGTATATGTCAAACATCTGTCCACTCTCACCATTTTGAATACAATGTTTTTCATTCCACTACCTTGATTTTATATTTGTACTTCTTTATTTTCCTAATAATCATTTATCTATAAACATAGACATTGCAATTCATCTGCATTTATTATTTTTTCCAACATTTTTACAACGCCCACTGTCCCAGTGGGAATGTAAGATTATGCATGATGGTAGAGAACAGAATCTATGAAATTATCTCTAATATTTATCTTTTCTTTCTACTGAGCAGTGCCAATAATTTTCTATATGGCTCATTTCCAGTGTCATTAGAATCTAATTTAGTAAAGCCTCTTGAGCATTAGCTTGGCTGAGGTTCTAACTGCTAGGGAAATTAGTGTGTGTAAGAAAGGCAGTTCAGTAATTGCTTAAATTGTACCCATTTAAACAGTAGTAATGCTACATTTTGTATTAGCCTTGGCTCTGTTGTCCTATTTTAAGATAAACAGATAGTGGGATTGATGCTGGCAACATATTTCGGGTGCCTTTCTCCCTGTGGAGAGAAAATCCTGCAAACAGAATAGTCCAGAAATTGTTGGTAAAATAACAGCAAGTTAATGGCACCCAGCACCATCCAGGATGATACACAACGCTTGGAATAACTGAGCTGGATTGCTGGGTCTCAGGATGTAAGGTGGGGAGTGAAGGCTTAAACAGAAGAGTTGGAAACGTGAGGAAAGTTAGAGCTCTTGAAGGAGATGGAGAGCAGGGAAGAAGAAGCACGAAGATTTGAGGGTGTCCCCTGGATTAACAGGCTGAGCCCGTGACTCTGCTTGTGTACCACAACCTGATCCATTCATCAATGGGAGTGAGAAGTAGCTGCCAACACCAGAGTGGATGAGGCAGTAATGTTATTTTTCTGTCTGAGCAAGGGGGCTCTACTTGTTAGGGACATTGTTTCAAAGGGCAATTACATTAGTCAGGTGCTTTTCATAGAACAGTTCTTGTAATCACTGACTTCTCCATGTGAAACACTTGCAGTGACCAACAATGTAGAATACTATTCCTGGTCACAAGCAATTTGAGCATCATTCATCAGTCATTGATCACAGTCATCTCTGTGAAGCAGAAATAATCACAGGCAGCTTTAGAAATGTCACCTGAAGACACAATTCATGAAAGACAATCCAAGGTCTGATAGGCTGGATAAAGCATGGAGTTAATTTCCTCTCAATTTCAACTGGAAGGATTTGCCAACATGCTCTTCAACACAAAATTGCTCCCATGGGTGATCTGAGTGCTGGGGTTAGGTTTTCGAGGTTTCAGTAATCTGACCATACTCACAAACTCCTTCTGTATTGGTGTGATATAGCTTGTGGTGTAAACGTCAGAATAAGATCCACTATGTCAAAGTTCAATGTATAAGAATGCCATGACCCTCCTTGTCAGCGCTCTTCATGTCCCACTGTGTTCAGGACTCTGCTAAATTGTGCGACATAATCCCAGCAGACTCTGCTTACACAACTGGAACAAGTAAAGATGGGATGCAACAAACTCTGAAGAGCTGGAAGAGAGTCAATGGTCTTCTGAAGAGGAGAATGAGGAGGACCATTGCCCTCTGTTGATAGAGTGGTGCAGCATCAGGTACAACAAGCCAGATTGGACTTAATTGACATGCAGTTTCAACTGATGTGACCTGGAAGAGGTCATCACTCATTGACTGTAAATTTGTTGTTGCTCAAATGGCAATCAGCTCCTAGAAATGCTTGTTTTGTTTATTTTATCTTTGCTTTTGTTATTATTTAATAAAGGTGAACATTTCAAATGTTTGAAGACATTTTGGAAGAAGAATCATATCAGATATGAGACAATAATGTCCTTTGGGTTGCGGCATGTCCTCGTTCCATTGTCTACGGCATATCCTCGTCCACACTACCATACTAAGGAGCATTTCCGAACTGACAGCCAGACTACTGCGACCACTAGGACTCATAACAGCACACAAACCAACAGCCACTCTCAGATAACAACTCACCAGAACGAAGGACCCGATACCCAGCATGAGCAAAACTAATGTAGTGTACAAAATCCCATGCAAGGACTGCACAAAACACTACATAGGACAAACAGGAAGACAGCTAACGATCCGCATCCATGAGCACCAGCTAGCCACGAAACGACATGACCAGCTATCCTTAGTAGCTACACACGCAGATGACAAGCAACATGAATTCGACTGGGACAACACTACCATTATAGGGCAAGCCAAATAGAGAACAGCCAGGGAATTCCTAGAGGCATGGCACTTATCCACAGACTCTATCAACAAACACATCGACCTGGACCCAATATACCGGCCACTCCAGCGGACAGCTGGAACTGACAACCGGAAGTGACAGATTCAAACCACTACAAATGCCGGAGGAAACATCACAGAAGTGCTTCACAGGAGGGTTCCAAGCACTGAGGATGTCACCTGGACAGGGGACGAAATGTCTGCAACACAAATTCCCAGCTCAGCGAACAGAACCACAACAACGAGCACCCGAGCTACAAATCTTCTCCCAAACTTTGAAAGTAAACTCTAATTCTGAAATTAATCATGACATATTCAGCTCATGATTATGCTGCAAGTGGTACTGTTTGTTCCTTATCCTGTCACTTACATTTGAAAAGTATTTTGACAATATTTGTAGTCTATTTTCAAACGTCGTAATATAATTTTTATTTTTACACTGCATTAATTAGGAATCCATCATTTGCCAATCAGAATTCTATTCAGTCAAATACTAATCCTCCATTGCAAATCAGAGATGAAATTATTTCAATAATATCTTGGATAGCTTTGCATTCTTCAGTCACTTAAAAAGTTGTGAGGTTTCTTTTATAGAATCCCTACAGTATAAAGACAGGCCAGTCACCCTAGCGGGTGCACACTGACCCTTCCAACCGCATCCCACCCAGACTCATCCCCTACCCTGAATTTCCTTGGTTAACCCACCTAACCAGTACAATCCTGAACACTATGGGCAATTTAGCATGGCCAATCCTCCTAACCTGCACATCTTTGGGCCGTGGGAGGAAACCGGTGCACCTGGCGAAAACTCATTCAGACACAGGGAGAATGTACAAGCTCCACACCTGAGGGTGGAATCAAACCTGGGTCCTTGGCACTGTGATGATAACCTGGGTCCTTCTAAAAGCTCATGAGCAAATGATGCAAATACAGAGATGCTTCCATGGCCAAAGCATCTATTGCAACCATCTTGCTGTGAATGACCAAGAAAGTGATTGGAAATAGAAAAGAGTACATTAATTTGACCCCAGTTGAACACAGCTGTAAGAACACTAAGTACCCCATTCTAAGGCAATGATTCTTCCATGTTGATTGATCTTGGACCATTATATTTACTGTGAATCCTTCCAACATCTATAATCAGAAACATTCATCCTCTATTAATGGTGTTATTTAAGAATACAAAATACACAATCATAGACATTCCTATAGGATCAGAATGTTACATGGGAAAAAGCACAAAGTGTCCAAAGAAGAACAATTTCTATACATGGAGATAACAACTGGTTTACATCCCACCAGATGGTCCAAAATCTCGTGTATCATTGCTGGCTCAATAAAGGATATTGTAGTTCATGTTCCACTGATACAGTTCATTGCTGGTTGGAATTCCCCTTATAGGCACTTTTAAGAATATAGGAACATAAGAAATAGGAACAAGGTAAGTCATTTAATTCTTTGAGTCTGATCCATTATTCAACCAGCTTCTACCTCAAAATGGTCATCCCGCACAATTCTGATATATTTTGATCCTTTTGGTGTCCAAACATCTCTTGATCTCTATCAAGAATGCATTGAAAGGCTATGTACGCACAGGTCTCGAAGGGGATACTTCCAGAGATTCTCTCAAAACTCTCCACACATTTATTATTCTTATAACAATTCACTGTAGTACAAATTCTTATGCACAAACAACAAAACAAAACAAATATTACATCAGCAATATAACAGATTTTGTCATGACAGTGCTGCACAAATATCACAATCAAAGCAGAACAAAGAGAAATGGAATTTGTTGAACAGGATCTTAGGTCTTCTCCCGCCTTTTCCCCAATGCAGGTACATCTAATGAGTATATCAAATCTGGTAATGTGACTCCATCCTCTAAGTCCTCACTGTTACCAGTCAATGTAGCTGATGGAGGGAAATGAAGGAATTTTAGCATCGAATTTCACTCCCATCTTGGGTCACTGTCACAGTCCATCAACAGACATGTTATCCTTTAAACCTTGCTATTGGAAAGCTACAGGCTGAAGGGATTACCAGTTTTTGCTGGCCCTGCTCACTCTTATGCAGAGATAACCCAGCCCAAATTTCCCCTGTTGAGTAGCGATGGCTTCAATGCATTGACTGTGATCTGCCAGACCAGGTGATTGCAGGTCTAGCACCAACTGATAAACTGATCTGTAAAGGGGTTGGGGTGGTTGGTTAGAAGTTGTCTTGTTATGTAGATGGCCAAAGTGCTCAGCACACCTCAGTTGTTGTTGGTATGGACAACCTGAACTGGGCTGCTGCCACATGGCCAGCCACTATTCTGGAGGTAAAGCTTCTTTCAAAGCAACACCATCTTGGTATGTAAAAAATTAAGTTGAAGACATTTTGCCTCATCATAACGTTAAATGGCTGGCCACTTATTTTGAAACTGTTGTCCCTGGTTCTTGACTTGCCCCACAGGGGAACTATTATCCTAACCTGTGAAGTAATTTAAGAAGTTGGTGTTTTAATGAGATCACTTCTAATTCTTAAAAAATTCTAAGTGATGGAGATTTTGTTTACTTTATCTCTTATTATGGGACAATGCCTTTATCCCAGTGAATTTTTTGAATGCTTGCAGGTCAAGATTATGCATTACGTAATAAACTGCAATCATTTTGTGCACATTTGACCCACTTAACCAGACTGAGAAGTCGAGACAATTCAATTTTTGCCTAGTGACAGCAAAAGTATGAAATAGTAAGTCTAGTTTTAACTCTGTTCTTCTGTTGGACTGGCAATGTGACAATCAGTCATGCTTTCAATTAGTCACAGCCCTAAATCCGAAAAACCAGGTCAACATCTGTAAATCCTGCAAACAGGGGTGACTGGCTGAAAGTAAACATTTTAAATAATGACCCTGGGGAATTAGGCATCGCATATTATATGCACATGCAACGAATGAAGTTTCTTATGGCCATTGTAAGACATGAAGTTAATTGCGATGGCTCTTATTTCCATAGATATCACCATCACCTATAAACACAATGCAGTTCCATGAATGTAGAGAATTGTTGCTACTCTGTGGGAAGAAATGAGCCAACTGCCTCCATGCAGCAGTGCGTGAGTCATACCCCAAGGGTAGTCAGGCAATGTTCTTTGACTCAAACACTCAAAATCACCACCAGAAAATTGAAAATGATTAATGATTGAAAACTATTCCTACTGGTCGGGAATTCTACAACCAGAGGACATACTCTGAGAATTAGATTAGATTTGATTCCCTACAGTGTGGATTCTCTTCAGCCCAACAAGTCCAAACTGACCCTCTGAAGAGTAACTCACCCAGACACATTTCCCTCTGACCAATGCACCTAACACTATGGGCAATTTAGCATGGCCAATTCCCCTGACCTGCACATCTTTGGACTGTGGCAAGAAACCAGAGCACCCGGAGGAAACCCACGCAGACACGGGGAGAATGTGCAAACTCCACATAGACAGTTGCTCGTGGTTGGAATCAAATCTGTGACCCTGGTGCTGTGAGGCAGCAGTGCTAACCACTGAGCCACCATGCCGCCCATGACAGCCAAGCCATCCAGGAGGGAATGTAAGGGAGCACTTCGACATATTAACAGTGGTGGATGATTGGAATTCTTTTCCACAAACAGCAGCGGTGCTGGATCAGTTGTTCATTTTAAATCTGTAATAGAGACATTTTTGTGAAGCAAAGGTGTTAAGAAATATGAGCCAAAGGCATTGTATGGCATTAGGTCACAGATCAGCCACAATTGCACTGAATAGTGGAAAAGACTTGAGGGGCTGAATGGCCTACTCCGGCTTCAATATTCCTATGAATTAGTGGAAACATTGAGGACATCTGTAATCTTTACAGCCACAGGCAATAAAGTTCACTTCTTCCATAACTCCCAGAAATTGTTTCTCATTCAATTGTTCAGTCAGTTGCCTTTTCAAAGCTAATATTCACTTAGTATCTACTACCTCCAGGCTCAGTGATTAGCACTGCTGCCTCACAATGCCAGGGACCCGGGTTCGATTCCAGCCTCAGGCAACTGTCTGTGTCAAGTTTACACATTCAGCCCATGTCGGCATGGGTTTCCTCCAGGTGCTCCTGTTTCCTCCCACAATCCAAAGGTGTGCAGGGTAGGTGAATTGTCCAATCTGAATTATCCATAGTGTGCAGTGATGTGTAGGTTAGATACATTAGTCAAGGGTAAATGTAGAGCGGTGGGGCAGGGGAATGGGTCTGGATGGGTTACTCTTCGGAGGGTCTGTGTGGATTTGTTGAGCCGAATGGTCTGTTTCCACACTGCAGGGATTCGATGATACCCTATTGGAGAGTGCATTTCAAATCCTAATCAATTGTTGCAGTCCATGGTCTTTTCTCATGGCTCCTCAGGTTATTTGCCAAGCATCAACAAATCTGGACCCTCTGGTTTTTGACCCTTCAGTAATCAGAAATTGCTTTACCTCATTCATTTTATCAAATGGTGACCCTGACACTCAAAGAATCAGCAGGAAAAGGGCAGGGGTAATGGAGAGCAGAAGTGACATAAAACAATCATGATCAGAGAGTAAAAATACTTGAAAAACTTACAGGACTGAAGGCTGACAAAGCTCCTGACCTGAGGAGAGGAGCAGGAAAGTTGGCATTTCGAGCATAAGCTGATGAAGAGCTTGTGCTTGAAACGTCGACTCTCCTGCTCCTTGGATGCTGCCTGACTGGCTGTGCCTCACACTGTTAGGATTAGTGGTCACATAGAGTCGGTAGGTAAAACAAGGACCGTAGATGCTGGAAACCAGATTCTAGATTAGAGTGGTGCTGGAAAAGCACAGCAGTTCAGGCAGCATCTGAGGAACAGGAAAATCTAATTTCAGGCAAAAGCCCTTCATCAGGAATAGAAGTCACATAGAGTCATAGAGACATACAGCATGGAAACAGACCCTTCGATCCAACCTATCCATGCCAACCAGATATCCCAACCCAATCTAGTCCCACCTGCCTGCACCCGGCCCATATCCCTCCAAACCATTCCTATCATATACCCATCTAAATGCCTCTTTAATGTTGCAATTGTACCAGCCTCCACCACATCCTCTGGCAGCTCGTTCCATACACGTACCACCCTCTGTGTGAAGAGGTTGCCCAGTACGTCTCTTTTATATCTTTCCCCTCTCACCCTAAACCTATGCCCTCTAGTTCTGGACTCCTCCACCTCAAGGAAAAGACTTTGCCTATTTATCCTATCCATGCCTCTCATAATTTTGTAAACCTGTGTAAGGTCACCCCTCTCAACCTCCGACGCTCCAGAGAAAACAGCCCTAGCCTGTTCAGCCTCTCCCTGTAGCTCAAATCCTCCAACCCTGGCAACATCCTTGTAAATTTTAAGTTTCATAACATCCTTCCGATAGGAAGGAGACCAGAATTGCATGCAATATTCCAACAGTGGCCAACCAATGTCCTGTACAGCCGCAACATGACCTCCCAACTCATGTACTCAATACTCTGACCAATAAAGGAAAGCATACCAAACACCTTCTTCACTATCCTATCTACCTGCGACTCCACTTTCAAGGAGCTATGAACCTGCACTCCAAGGTCTCTTTTTCCAGCAACATTCCCTAGGATCTTACCATTAAGTGTATAAGTCCAGCTAAAATTTGCTTTCCCAAAATGCAGCACCTCACATTTATTTGAATTAAACTCCATCTGCCACTTCTCAGCCCATTGGCCCATCTGGTCCAGATCCTGTTGTAATCTGAGGTAACCGTCTTCGCTGGACACTCCACCTCCAATTTTGATGTACATTCAATTCTTCAGCCAGCAAGACAATGTTATCTGCAAAATACTGGCCCATCAGCAGGTGGTGTTACCACAGAATCCTAAGGTCTGCTCAATCAAGAGTTTTATCATAACAAAATTATTAACTAGGAGTAAAGAGAATGGAGAGAATATGATGTTGAAGGAATGCAGGCTGGTCCTGAAGCAGAAGGTGGAATTACTTTATAAGAATTTTAATCTGTTAATATACCATTCCAATATACCATATTGTCCTGTAATGTATCAGAGTGCTTTCAAACCAATTTTGACACTCTCAGCATTAGACTCTCAGTTATTAACTGCAATAACCACGTTTCCTGTTTTAAACAAAATCTTCTACTGTACAAGAATTACAAAGCAAATACATTTTGTGAACACTTTGACCCAGATTTCCACTGTGCAAACAATGGAAATTCCTGAAAAATCAGCTGTCCCACTAATGAATGCATCATCCCTGATGTTTCCAGCTTTGGAATGTTTGGAGAATGGCTCAAACTTTATGCAGGAGGGGACATGGAGATGGCTGGCCACTCCAGCTATCCCACCCACTCAGTCCCATTTTGATGCCCTCATTGTATAGACCCTGGAGTGTGCAGAGAAGAGCAGATCAGAGCATGTCCGTTGATTTTGCATTTTTTTGTGCTAACATCATGTTTCCAGGGCACGTTTAAGAGAAAGTGCCAAATATTCTTCAGTGAGTACCAAACAGCCTTTCAAAGGTGTCGGTAATAACTTAAGGATCACTCAAAGTGCATGTGAACATGCCTTTAAAAAGGGTATAAATGCAGTAGGGCTATCAAATTGTTCAAGAAATATCAATTTATTAAGTCTGTGAATAATGAAAGGGGTCAGGACACAGGTTGGTGAGGAGGTTATAAGGGGCTACGGGATGGGTACAGGACATTAGGTGGCATTGAGGTTATGGACTCAGGATGGATAGATAGGTACAGGGTGACATTGAAGATATGAGAGGCATGTTAGTGGGCAAAGGAACATCATGTGTGGCAGGGGTGGTATGAGATGTCCTGGGTTAACATGGATGAAGCTTGTGGAGTGTATACAGGAGGTATGAGGGGTGTATGAGCTACCTCCAAGGGGACCGTGCTATTCTGGATTAAATACCTAACTTCCCAGGCCAGTTACCCCAGGTCAGGTTTGCCAATGTAGGAAATGTCCCATTCTTTATGTTTCTGGTCTGGTCTAGTCATGATATACTGCAACTTTGCAAATCACTTTGATTCTCCTCAGTTTCCCTGCTGTTCCCCAAGGTGAATGATTTCCTGGGATCCTTCCAAAAGCATTTGGCCAGACAACCCACCAATTCTCCTTGAGCACCTCGTGATTATGGACATTCCAGTTCAAGCATGTCCTTCACCTCCTTCTTACGTAGAGATCTTTAGCTCCTGGCAGGTTATGTTTTAGTTCCAAACATAATCTTGCCTATTTCAAAGCTAACTTTCAAGTTGACAAACTATTTCTGTGAGAAAACAGCTAACAAAAACTGAAACAAAAGACTGCGTTGCATCCATCTTTCACTATGGCAATGCGATCCTCATGAGATGTCCTAGATAGAGATTTCAACTAATCAATATTAATTCTTTTGATCTAAAAGGTAAATGAATGTTTTAAGACATTCCCTAATTTACACTTCACCTTCAAATTATTTTGATCTGAAACCCATATAAAGAAATTAAACTCCTCATGAAGATAATTGTAAATATCCCATCTTCAATGAAGAGTCAGAGGCAGCTCACCCATTGTTCAGTGTTTTCCCAATTTCCAACTCTGACCTTGTCATATAAATGTGGACCATCCTTTGAATGTTAATTATCTTAGGATCTCTTTACTAACCTCTCAAGATGGGAACTCACCACTGCCTTGTCAAGGACATATAAGGCATAAGTAACGAATGCCAGCAGCACCCTCATTCAATAAATGAATGTATGAAAGAAAGTAATGTAAAAAGAGATGAATGAGATGAAATACTCAATTTGTGATGGAAGTTAAAATTGGAAAAAGTACAGGTCACTTAGAAAGATTCTAAAAAATGGAGAAGACAAGAGATGGATGTCAAAATTAGAAAGAGAATTGTCAAGCAGCAAAGCTAGTTTGGAACACTTTGTTCCAAACATGAACATTGATGTACCCTCTGCTTATTAACTTCTATACATATTTTAACCTGAGCCTCAAAGTTCCCAAATGACTCTACCCTCTCTTGTTACTCCCTGACTTCTAAAACCCAATGTTCCCATTAATGTTGGACTCCAAGCACCTTCTACTCTTTTCTTGCTTTCCACTCGTCTGCAATTTGCACCGAGCTAACTCCTACAATAGAGCAACCAGCCCTCCTGTTAAAGCAGAATATCAGAGGCAACTGAGTGGAGAATACAGAGGAACCTTGATTATCCGAAGGACACGGGCGGGGAGTATTTTGTTTCGTTAATCGAATTCCGGATAATCGAATGCTGGATAACATAGGTTAGCCAACCATTGGGACCTGGCGATCTTGCCGGCTAATCCGATAGTCAAATAATCGAATGCCAGATAATCAAGGTTCCTCTGTTCATGATTGATTCTGGTTCCGTTGGTCTAAATGTCAAGGGCAACTATTATTACTACAAATCTCTTCAAAATGGTAACCTTTGTATTTATAAGATTCTTGCTATAACTCAGGAAGCCTGGCTGGAAAGGAACATCATTTATTGTTGAATACCAGAAGAGAGCTGCTGATCATGGCATATATTGGCTAGTCCCACTCCAGGACAGACAGACCTGCAAATCAATTGCTGTGTCCACTTTATTTTTAAATGTTATGGAATTCAAGACCCTCCAAACATTGCATTGTGGAATACAAATGGATTCAATGCAAGAAGTCACCAGGCAACACACAATAGCTCCCTCTCAGGCCAAGCAATAGCACTAACTTAGATTTAGGCTTCACTCTGTCCTCTAGGCCCGT
Organism: Chiloscyllium punctatum; assembly: GCF_047496795.1. NCBI lineage: Eukaryota > Metazoa > Chordata > Chondrichthyes > Orectolobiformes > Hemiscylliidae > Chiloscyllium > Chiloscyllium punctatum. The sequence goes on from NC_092744.1 coordinate 31,302,523, forward strand.
TCTTCAAGCTCCTCATTCTCCAGGCACTTAATTTAGTCTGATTGGACAGGAATGTCGTTTATTGTTAAGCACCAAAATAGAGCCATGACTTGTGGCTCACATAGGCTAGTCCAGTCTAGGACAGATAATTCTGATGATTCCGCAGAAATGTTATGACACACAACAAATGGCTTCCCACTACCACCTCCTTTGTAGCCTACTGCCTGGACCTGTTTGTGGGTCTGCTTTTTTTAAACTGTCAATAGACAATAGACAATAGGTGCAGAAATAGTCCAATCGGCTCTTCAAGCCAGCACCACTATTCATTATGATCATGGCTGATCATCCACAATCAGTATCCTGTTCCTGCCTTATCCCCATAACCTTTGATTCCACTATCTTTAAAAGCTCTATCCATCTCTTTCTTGAAAGTATTCAGTGACTTGGCCTCCACAGCCTTGTGGGGCAGCTCATTCCATATATCCACTACCCTCTGGGTGAAGAAGTTTGTCCTCAATTCTGTTCTAAATGGCCTATTCCTTATTTTTAAACAGTGTCCTCTGGTTCTGGACTCACCCATCAGCGAAAACATGTTTCCTGCCTCCAGAGTGTCCAATCCATTAATAGTTTTAAACGTCTCAATCAGATCCCCTCTCATCCTTCTAATCTCAAGTGGGTCCAAGCCCAGTCGCTCCAATCTTTCAACATATGATAGTCCCGCCATTCTGGGAATTGACCTTGTGAACCTATGCTGCACTCCTTCAATAGTCAGAATGTCTTTCCTCAAATTTGGAGACCAAAACTGCACACAGTACTCCAGATGTGGTCTCAGCAGGACCCTATACAGCTGCAGAAGGACCTCTTTGCTCCTATACTCCTTTCAACTTTTTAATATAGGTCCTGACACCAATGGAGAAGTGGATAAAATTTCTTGTTCCAAGTTGCGCTTAGAATTCTCTGGTCCTTTGGTTTAATTCCTTTTCCAGTTTAGCAAATCTTTTCTCGAGGATTTTAAAGTTAACCTGGTGTATCATCAGAAGCTGCTCATTCAAGTGAAAAACAGGAATGCCATATTTGTACCTCTCATACCAGATGGAATTTTCTGGAACAGAAATGTTTACTTCCTGCAGGATAAACTCATGTTTATTAGAGAACACTGCTTTCTTGGCTTCTTTGCAAAGTGTGCATGCATCCTTGGTAAACAATGATAAACCTGGCAGATCCTTCCTGAATGCAGACATTCTTAATAAAAATTAAAACATAAAATTTAATGTTTGTGCATTATTCCCAATGACATAAATACATTGCTTCTGTGATATTGTGGATTATCAAGTGAAGTATTCTCAAACATTCCTGATAAAGGGCTTATGCCCGAAACATCGAATCTCCTGCTCATTGGATGCTGCCTGATCTGCTGTGTCTTTCCAGCACCACACTCTTGACTCCAAAGTGTTCTGGTAGGTCTGTCTCAGGTGATGAGTTCAAGTTGGGAAGGCAATTGCCTGTTATCCACACTTACTCAAAGAGCTCCACAGGGAGCTTAATGAGTGATTTCCCCATGGGCCTTGTAGGGGTTATCATAATACCCCTCTACTTCCTGACCCCCCAAAAATCCTATGGTCAGCTCCTAATCTGACAAACTCTACATGCCAGTTGGACAAGCGTCAAGCAGTCAATTTTCTGCCATAGGAAACTGATAAACCTGTTCAGTGACCCCAAGTTTTATAAAAAGGCCAGAATCCCAAAAAGGGTTCCATGCTCCTGACTATCACGAAGGGAAAGCAGATATTACCAATATCATGCCTATTTGACACTCAAATCAAAATTGTTCCCTATTGGTTTTTTCCTGTAGGCAAAATAATAGCAATTCAATTGACACACTATAATAAAAATCTGATATTGCATATATTATTCACAGGTATTAGAATTATTACTTTATATCTTGTAAAGTACCGGAAGGCTTTTTTAAAGCTTTTCTTTCTTATAAGAAGGGATTCTGGAGAGAATTTCAGTTTTACTGCTGGACAGAAAATGAAGACTTGACCGCCTGTTTTACATTTCATTCTCCTTTCCTATTTCCTATTGGATGGACTATAAAAGGTATGGCCAATCCTGTAGCTCCCACCTTTTGCACAACAAAGAAAGAAACAAAAATTCCCTCCCTGTTGTTTGTTTTCTCAGACTCAGACACATCCAAGTCTAACAGCTTACTTTTAAAGTAAGCTCTTTTAAAGTAATATTAGGCGAGGAAATAAACCATAATGAAGCCACGTTAGCTTTTTTGCATTTTAAGTGTGACTGAATGGAAATGTCAAGTTGAAAGAAAAGATAAAATAAGCAATGCTCATTCTTGAAGAGATTCTAATGGAGATGCTCACTGTTTTAGAATAGGCTACATGGAGACATTCCTTTTTGCTCAGTCACTTTATAGTCATGACTGTGATGTAAAATGCATTGGATATTCTGGCACAAGTGAAGGGAATAGAGATGGCTATTGACCTATTCAAATGCTAATTATATACAAACACAGTAAATATTTTCCTTTATATCTGAACTAGGAGGAGGATCATGACATTCAGCCTTTCAAACCTGCTCTGCCATTTGATAAGATTATGGCTGATTTGATTGCGATCTCCATTCTACTTTCCTCTCTACCTTTATAACAATAGACAATAGACAGCAGGTGCAGGAGTAGGCCATTCTGCCCTTCGAGCCTGTACCACCATTCAATATGATCATGGCTGATCACCCTTAATCAGTATCCTGTTCCTGCCTTGTCTCCATAACCCTTGATTCCACAATCCTTGAGAGCTCTATCCAACTCTTTCTTAAATGAATCCAGAGACTGGGCCTCCACTGCCCTCTGGGGCAAAGCATTCCACACGGCCACCACTCTCTGGGTGAAGAAGTGTCTCCTCATCTTTGTCCTACATGGTCTACCCCGTATTTTTAAGCTGTGTCCTCTGGTTTGGCACTCACCCATCAGCGGAAACATGTTTCCTGCCTCCAGAGTGTCCAATCCTTTAATAATCTTACTTGTCTCAATCAGATCCCCTCTCAGTCTTCTAAACTCAAGGGTATACAAGCCCAGTCGCTCCAGTCTTTCAGTGTAAGGTAATCCCGCCATTCCAGGAATTGACCTCGTGAACCTACACTGCACTCCCTCAATAGCCAGAATGTCTTTCCTCAAACTTGGAGATCAGAACTGCACACAGTACACCAGGTGTGGTCTCACCAGGGCCCTGTACAGCTGCAGAAGAACCTCTTTGCTTCTATACTCAATCCCTCTTGTTATGAAGACCAGCATGCTATTAGCCTTCTTCACTACCTGCTGTACCTGCATGCTTACCTTCATTGACTGGTGTACAAGAATACCCAGATCTCTTTGTACTGCCCCTTTACCTAAATTGATTCAATTTAGGTAGCAATCTGCCTTCCTGTTCTTGCCACCAAAGTGGATAACCATACATTTATCCACATTAAACTGCATCTGCCATGCATCTGACCACTCACCTAACTTGTCCAGGTCACCCTGTAATCTCCTAACATCCTCATCACATTTCACCCTGCCATCCAGCTTAGAATCATTAGCAAATTTGCTGATGTTATTGCTAATACCATCTTCTATATCATTAACATATATTGTAAAAAGCTGCGGTCCCAGTACTGATCCCTGCAGTACCCCACTGGTCATTGCCTGCCATTCCAAAATGGAGCCATTTATCACTACTCTTTGTTTCCTATCAGCCAACCAACTTTCAATCCAAGTTAGTACTCTGCCCCCAATACCATGTGCCCTAATTTTACTCACTAACCTCCTATGTGGGACTTTAACAAAAGCTTTCTGAAAGTCCAGGTACACTACATCGACTGGATCTCCCTCGTCCACCTTCAGAGTTACATCCTCAAAAAATTCCAGAAGATTAGTCAAGCATGATTTCCCCTTCATAAATCCATGCTGACTCTGACCTATCCTGTTACTACTATCCAGATGTGTCGTAATTTCATCCTTTATAATAGATTGCAGCATCTTTCCCACCACTGAGGTCAGACTAACAGGTCTATAATTTCCTGCTTTCTCTCTCCCACCTTTCTGAAAAAGTGGTACAACATTAGCCATCCTCTAATCCGCAGGAACTGATCCTGAATCTATCGAACTCTGGAAAATAATCACTAACGCATCCACGATTTCTCGAGTCACCTCCTTCAGTACCCTGGGATGTAGACCATCAGGCCCCGGGGACTTATCAACCTTTAGACCTAACAGTCTCTCCAACACCAATTCCTGGCAAATATAAATTCCCTTAAGTTCAGGTCCTTCAGCCACTGTTACCTCAAGGAGATTGCTTGTGTCTTCCCAGTGAACACAGATCTGAAGTACCAATTCAATTCTTCTGCCATTTCTTTGTTCCCCATAATATATTCCCCTGTTTCTGTCTTCAAGGGCCCAATTTTAGTCTTAACCTTTTTTTGCCTTTCACATACCTAAAAAAAACTTTTACTCTCTTCCTTTATATTATTGGCCAGTTTACCTAATTTTCTCTCTGCGTATTTCCTTCTTAGTAATCCTCTGTTGTTCTTTAAAAGCTTCCCAGTCCTCCGTTTTCCCACTTAGCTTTGCTATGTTATAATTTTTCTCCTTTAACTTTATATGTTTCTTAACTTCCCTCGTCAGCCACAGCCACCCATGCGTCCTCCTAGGATCTTTCTTCCTTTTTGGAATGAACTGATCCTGCATCTTCTGCATTATACACAGAAATATCCGCCATTGTTCCTCCACTGTCATCCCTGCTAAGGTATTACACCACTGAACTTTGGCCAGCTCCTCCCTCATAGCTCCATAGTTCCCTTTATTCAACAGAAATATTGTCACTTCCGATTGTACCCTCTCCCTCTCAAATTGCAGATTGAAGCTTATTGTATTATGGTCACGACTTCCCAATGGCTCCTTCACTTCGAGGTCCCTGACCAATTCTGGTTCATTGCACAATACCAGATCCAGAATTGCCTTCTCCCTGGTCGGCTCCAGCACCAGCTGTTCGAAGAATCCATCTCTGAGGCACTCCATAAAGTCTCTTTCTTGAGGTCCAATACCATCTTGATTCTCCCAGTCTACCTGCATGTTGAAATTCTCCATAACAACTGTAGTAACATCTTTGCGACAGGCCAATTTCAGCTCCTGATTCAACTTACATCTGACATCCAGACTACTGTTTTGGGGGCCTGTAGATAACTCAGGAGAGGGTCTTTTTACCCTAAGTATTTCTCAGCTCTATCCACACTGACTCTACATCCCCTGATTCTAGGTCCCCCCGCACAAGGGACTGAATATCATCCCTTACCAACATGGCCACCCCACCCCCTCTGCCCATCAGTCTGTCCTTACGATAGCACGTGTAGCCTTGAATATTCATTTCCCAGACCCTGTCCACTTGAAGCCACGTCTCAGTTATCCCCACAATATCGTATCTGCCAATTTCCAAAAGAGCCTCAAGCTCATCCATCTTATTTCTAATGCTTTGTGCATTCATGTATAATATTTTTAATTTGTTACTGCCCTCACCCTTCCCATCAACTCCTATTTCACTCAACCTTACAGCATAATCCCTTTCTGAGTTTTCTGCCTCATTGATACAGTTGTCTTTCTTGACTTCCCTTGTTCTAACTTTCCATTCAATTTCCTTCTTAAACATCCACTTTGACCCCTCCCCCCACTACTTAGTTTAAATGTAGCGGCGTTGCAGTAGCAAACCAGCCTGCCAGAATGCTGGTCCTTAACCTATTAAGGTGCAAACTGTCTCTCTTGTAGAATTTATGCTTACTACAAATCATACCCCAGTGATCCAAGAATTTAAGTCCTTGCTTCCTGCACCAGTTCCCCAGCCACACGTTCAAGTCCGTTATCTCTCTGTTTCTGCCCTCACCAGCCCGAGGAACTGAAAGCAAACCGGAGGTAACCACCTTGGACGTCCTGCTTTTCAGCCTTATTCCTAGTTCTCCGAAGTCCCGCTGTAGTATGTTCCTCCTCTTCTTCCCAACGTCATTTGTGCTGACATGTACCACCACCTCTGGCTCTTCACCTTCGTCCTTGAGGATTTCCTGCACTCTGTCTGTGATGTCTTTAACCCTGGCACCAGGAAGGCAACACACCATCCTTAAGTCCCGTCTGCTGCCACAAAAACCCCGGTCAGTTCCTCTCACTATCGAGTCCCCTCTTACCATGGCTCTGTGCGATGTCCAACTCTTCCGCTCTGTCACCACGCCAACTTTTGATTGACAGAGCTGGCCGCCTCGCGGACTGGCAGTGTCATCTGTCTCTACTGTTTCCAAAAGATTCAACTTGTTCCTGTCAGGTACTTCTCCCGGGGTCTCTAGCACCTGTCTCCTCTCTGTCTTCCTCATCATCTGCTCTCTTCTACTCTCTTCTGGTATGATTGGTGTAATAACCTCACTGAAGGTCTTGTCCAGAAAGATCTCGTTCTCTCGGATGAGTCTAAGGTCCTCGAGTTCTTTCATCAGTGCTGCAATATGCTCTGTCAGTAGCTGAACGTGCACACACTTTCCACAATTATACGAGCCAGATACACCAGAGTCGTTGACCTCCCACATCAAGCACGTAGCACATTGAACCAGCTTGGCAGTCATGTCTTCACCCTCTTCAACTGTGGCGTAATCACTTCACTCAACCTCCTTGTCAAAGACTCCTGAGCTAAAGCCTCACTCTTCAATCCACTTCCTTGCACCCTCTTTTTGGGGCAAGTCTGTGGACTTTTAATTTAGGTTAGAGGAGGAGGGAGGAAGGGAGGCCCTACTTTGTAGGACCTTGGGTCTAGAACACACCCACTCAAATCACAATCACTTACCTTCCCGACCGGCTTTGCGCTCCGACTTCACTTCCGCCCAGCTCCTGCCGCTCTCTGATGCGGACTTCCTTGTCAATAAGTAATCTATTTGGCAGAATCCTTGTGTATATTTAAGGCTGAGGTAGACAGACTCTTGATCAGTGAGGAAATCAAAGGTTATGAGGAAAAGGAAGGAGAGTGAAGATCTGAGGACTGTCAGACCAGCTATGATACTACTGAAAGGCAACTCAGACTAGAGAGGCTGTACAGATGACTGCTGTTCTTATTTCTTATGGTCTAATTGCCTTAATGTTTTCAATGACCTTGAAATGGCAGCCTTCACTGTCAGCTAGGGAAGAGAATCCAACAGACTAATGACGTTGAAAGCAAAGATTTCTCCTCATGTCCACCTTAAATGGAAGACCTCTTATTTTTAAATGGTGTTCTTTAGATCTTGTCTTTCAAATGGGAAAACATCCTCTCAGTACCTATACTGTAAAGGCACCTCAAGATCGTATGATTAAACATGATCACCTCTTAATCTTCTAAATCGAACGCATGCAGGTCCAAAACAAATATCCAGAAGCACTGCGGATGCTGGAAACCAGAAATAAAATCAGAAATTGTTGGGAAAACTTGGCAGGTCTGACAGTATCTATGAAGAGGTAAAAACAATGACTGGAGATGCTGGAAACCAGATTCTAGATTAGTGGTGCTGGAAGAGCACAGCAGTTCAGGCAGCATCTGAGGAGCAGTAAAATCGATGTTTCGGGCAAAAGCCCTTCATCAGGAATACAGGCAGAGAACCTGAAGGGTGGAGAGATAAGTGAGAGGAGGGTGGGGGTGGGGAGAAAGTAGCATAGAGTACAATAGGTGATTGGGGGAAGGGATGAAGGTGATAGGTCGGGGGGAGGGTAGAGTGGATAGGTGGAAAAGAAGATAGGCAGGTAGGACAAAGTCCTGGGAACAGTGCTGAGCTGGAAGTTTGGAACTGGGGTGAGGTGGGGGAAGGGGAAATGAGGAAACCCCCACTATCCCCATGACTTGTCCTACCTGTCTATCATCTTTTCCACCTATCCACTCCACCCCCCCCCGACCTATCACCTTCATCCCCTCCCCCACTCACCTATTGTACTCTATGCTACTTTCTCCCCACCCCCACCCTCCTCTCACTTATCTCTCCACCCTTCAGGCTCTCTGCCTGTATTCCTGATGAAGGGCTTTTGCCTGAAATGTCGATTTTACTGCTCCTCAGATGCTGCCTGAACTGCTGTGCTCTTCCAGCACCACTAATCCAGCATCTGTGAAGAGTCAATGTTTCAGATCCTGTGACCCTTCTTCAGAACATACAGTCCTAATCTGGCCAAGTTTACCTCATCAGATAATTCCTTCACCCCAGGAACCATTCAAGTGAACTTTCTCAAATCTTCCATTAATGTAATTATTTCCAATCATAAATGGGGTAACCAAAGCTGGAGTACGCTATATGTGGCCTTATTAATGCCATTTAACTTTGCACTCGGCATATATTGTGGTTCTCATTATAAATGCACTCCGATAACTTCCTTAGAAGAGTATAAAGAAAGTAGGAGTATACTTAAGAGGGAAATCAGGAGGGCAAAACAGGGACATGAGATAGCATTGGCAAATAGAATTAAGGAGAATCCAAAGGTTTTTCACAAATACATTAAGGACAAAAGGGTAACTAGGGAGAGAATAGGGCCCCTCAAAGATCAGCAAGACAGCCTTTGTATGGAGCCACAGAAAATGGGGGAGATACTAAATGAATATTTTGCATCAGTATTTATTGTGGAAAAGGATATGGAAGATATAGACTGTAGGGTGACATCTTGCAAAATGTCCAGATTACAGAGGAGGAAGTGCTGGATGTCTTGAAACGGTTAAAAGTGGATAATCCCCAGGATCTGATCAGGTGTACCCGAGAACTATGTGGGAAGCTAGAGAAGTGATTGCTGGGCCTCTTGCTGAGATATTTGTATCATCGATAGTCACAGGTGAGGTGCCGGAAGACTGGAGGTTGGCAAACGTGGTGTCAATGTTTAAGAAGGGTGGTAAAGACAAGCCAGGGAACTAGAGACCGGTGAGCCTGACCTCGGTAGAGGGCAAGTTGTTGGAGGGAATCCTGAGGGTTAGGATGTACATGCATTTGGAAAGGCAAGGACTGATTCGGGATAGTCAACCTGGCTTTGTGCGTGGGAAATCATGTCTCACAAACTTGATTGAGTTTTTTGAAGAAGTAACAAAGAAGATTGATGAGAGCAGAGCAGTAGATGTGATCTATATGGACTTCAGTAAGGCGTTCGACAAGGTTCCCCATGGGAGACTGATGAGCAAGGTTAGATCTCATGGAATACAGGGAGAACTAGCCATTTGGATATAGAACTGGCTCAAAGGTAGAAGACAGAGGGTGATGGCGGAGTGTTGCTTTTCAGACTGGAGGCCTGTGACCAGTGGAGTGCCACAAGGATTGGTGCGGGTCCCTCTACTTTTTGTCATTTACATAAATGATTTGGATGACAGCACAAGAGGTACAGTTAGTAAGTTTGCAGATGACACCAAAATTGGAGGTGTAGTGGATAGCGAAGAGGGTTACCTCAGATTACAACAGGATCTGGACCAGATAGGCCAATGGGCTGAGAAGTGACAGATGGAGTTTAATTCAGATAAATGCGAGGTGCTGCATTTTGGGGAAGCAAATCTTAGCAGGATGCACACACTTAATGGTAAGGTCCTAGGGAGTGTTGCTGAACAAAGAGACCTTGGAGTGCAGGTTCATAGCTCCTTGAAAGTGGAGTCGCAGATAGATAGGATAGTGAAGGTGTTTGGTATGCTTTCCTTTATTGGTCAGAGTATTGACTACAGGAGTTGGGAGGTCATGTTGCGGCTGTACAGGACATTGGTTAGGCCACTGTTGGAATATTGCGTGCAATTCTGGTCTCCTTCCTATCGGAAAAATGTTGTGAAACTTGGAAGGGTTCAGAAAAGATTTACAAGGATGTTGCCAGGGTTGGAGGATCTGAGCTACAGGGAGAGGCTGAACAGGTCTGGGCTGCTTTCGCTTGAGTGTTGGAGGCTGAGGGGTGACCTTATAGAGGTTTACAAAATTATGGGGGGCATGGATAGGATAAATAGACAAAGTCTTTTCCCTGGGATGGGGGAGTCCAGAACTAGAGGGCATAGGTTTAGGGTGAGAGGGGAAAGATATAAAAGAGACGTACGGGGCAACGTTCTCACGCAGAGGGTGGTACGTGTATGGGATGAGCTGCCAGAGGAAGTGGTGGAGGCTGGTACAATTGCAACATTTAAGAGGCATTTGGATGGGTATATGAATAGGAAGGGTTTGGACGGATATGGGCCGGGTGCTAGCAGGTGGGATTAGATTGGGTTGGGATATCTGGTGGGCATGGACGGGTTGGACCGAAGGGTCTGTTTCCATGCTGTACATCTCTATAACTCTATGACTCTAACTTCATTGATATTATTAGTTGCATCTAGTGGCCCACTGATTTTTAAAAATAAGGAGACAAATTTTCAGGGGACCTTTGACCTACTTTAACTCATCAGGGTCAATGTGTGCTGTGCTGTTGGAGGCTCAGGTTTTCTTACATCCAACATAAATGTAGACAAAGCAGACATTGATTAGCATAGCTATTAATTCATGTGATATTACTGGCCTAAGCAGACTATCAAAGTATGCGTAATAAGTAAATAAGTCCCTCTAATAATAAAACTGTCACCCAATTTAAACTTTACAAAGCAGTAATGCTTGAATGAGCACTAATTAACATTATCATTTCTGTTGTACCAATCTGTAAGAATTGAAGTAGATTAAAGACATTCTGTGGTATGTAAAGATTGATCCTTCAATATTGAGTTTTCGGATTTCAGATTCAAAGGCTGAAAGAATGGGGAGAGATAATCTCAAATTCCTGCTTCCCTTTTATTAATAATTTATTGAATTCAATGCAATCGATTCCTGCACAAATCATAAGAAGGCTTCAAATTCATGTAATAATAGAAGTAAATGGACACCTGACCATGTCATTGTTCTTTAATGCAAAATTTGGGAATGAATCAAGAACATTTGCTTAGATTCCAGAAGATTCACTTTGATTTTTTTGAAATAAAATATTTAGTGCAATGCATGTTGGTTGGGAATATTTTTTTAAAATTATTTAATCTTTTTCAGGATGCCAGACTGATCGGGGGCTCCATGAATTTTCATAGACTGTTATATAAGGTGTTAGATGATGGATGAGTTCACTCTGAGAAGTGCATAAAGCACTGCCCGATATGATGATGACATATTGACTTGGTGGAAGGATAGCTTTGGATCTTGAAGGAAATTGATCTCCATCTCAGTCTCTCTCATAACCTTTGCAATAATGTCTACCACAACCATTTGATTTGTATCTGATCGCTATCATGCAATGCGTCTTTTAAAACACTAGCTTCTTCTCATTAGACAACCTACAGGGGGTTTCCTTCACCACACTAGATCAAACAAACCCTGCAGAATCCACTCTAAAAGGAGGATGTTAACAGTAATAGTCCGGGTAGCTCAGACAGCATAGTACATAGTGGCAAGGATTCAACAGACAACACAGTCTTTGACAAGCCAAAACTTGGCAGATTAAATATAATGTGGGAAATGCAGGAAAAAAGAAGGGCTAAATATTATTTAAATGGGATAGACAGAAGAGATTTGGATGTTCCAGTGCATGAATCACAAATAGCTAACATACAACTTACGCAGATAATAGAAGCAGTAAATGGAATGTTGGTCTTTATTTTCAAAGGGAATGGAGTATGAAAATAGGGAGGCCATGTTAAAACTATACAAGACACTGGTTAGACCACAGCTGGAATTCTGTGAAGTGTTTTGATCCTGTTGTCTAAAGAAAGATAGAATGACATTGGAGGCAGTCCAGATAAAGCTCATTAGGTTGATCCCTGACATATAGTGATTTTCTTATGAATGGTTGAGTAGGTCATGTTTTTACACACTGGAGTTTAGGAGACCTTTTTGGAAACATATCAGATTCTTAGAAGACTTGTCCGAGTAGATGCAGGAGGTTGTTTCTTCTTGTGTGGGAACCTAGGAGCAGAGAGCATAATTTCAAATTAAGGAGTCGTCCATTTAAGACACAGATGAAGAGGATTTGTTTTCTCTCAAAGGGTGGAGAATCTGTGGAATTCTTTACTACAAAGGCTGTCAAGGCTGCTTCAATAAGTATAGTCAAAGCTGAGATAAACAAATCAGTAAAGAAATCAAGGATTACGGGGATAAGGCAAGAAAATAGAGTTGAAAATTATCAGATTGAGGGCCTTAACAGACTTGATGGGTCAAATAGCCTTGTTCTGCTCCCATGTTTTATAGTCTTATGGTCTCAGCTAACTTCACAAACTTTTTTTTTAAAAAAAGCTGCCTCTGTTTACAACAATACATCACGCTACAACTTGGTCATCCACAAAATGGATGCAACAATCTTACAATACAGGCACAAAACATCCTATGTTCGGCATTATCACTACTCTTCAATTATTGTGACTCATGCACTGACATTTAGCATTAACTGTCAATGATGCTGCATTATTCATTGCAGCAATTCTATAGGATTGATTTATTGTGTTATGAAAGGAAAATTACTCACTCAAATTACTTCCTGACCTGATTTGTTTGTTGAACAATTCCAACTGTAAATATTTTGTTTAATCACTTCTGGGTCAGATATCATGATATAATTCTGGGTCAAACCTTCATTATGGAATCAGCAGCACAGGTTGTGTTATGCATAGGGGCCTAAAAATCTATACAAATTGAAACCTTCTGATCATTATAAAAACCCTTCACCCTACTCCCTTCAACTTCTCCCCTTCAGTCTCAGACCCTCATCCCATTCACCCTCAATCTCTTATCACCTCCCTTAACACTTCCTTCTTTCATTCCTTCATTCCACCCATGACACTATCACCCATTATTCACTTTTTGTACAGTGCTCACAAACCTTATTATGAACTATTAATAGACATCTTTGTGGGTGTCTGAGCTGAATAATAAAATCAATGGAAAATGATTAAACTTTTATATATAGTTCTCATGCTAGGTTACTCTTACAATATTGTGAAATTTACTCCATCTTTTATTGAACAAATAAACATGTTTTTAATATCGTAAGATTTTTCCACATTAACAATTTTGATAGCTTACTTGATGCTTGCAAATTAGCAAAAGTAAAAATCTAGCAAACATTGTGCAGGAAATACTTCACCTTCCAGTTATGGTATTGTCATGTCTCACTTTAATGAACACAGACACTGTACCACCCATGCTACAGCATTTAATGATGAACTCGAAAGGAGGTCACACACTTTAATTAACTTTTAAACTCTTGCTGTTCCAATCAATAACTCATGCTTCCATGTAGCGGGTGTAAAATCAGATAGCTGCTAAAGTTCAACTATCTGCATGAAAATTATAGAAGAGTACTTGTGACAGACTATTAAAGAGCCACTACAATGTTAAATGGGTCACCAATACGTGTAGGTATGGTTTATAAATGCAACCTGTGACCTTTCCTGCCCAAGCCCTTTCTTAATCAGTACAAAATGACATTAGGAAAAAATGGAGGCAGGATCTACTGCTATCTGCTGAGCAGCCAATGTTTTGTCAACCTTCCCCCCACTTCACAAGCTCTGCCTCCATGTTCCTCAGCAGAATGTGTGGACCTCCATTTGCTGGTGGAGATCTGACCTCACGGTGCATTCCTTTATTTTTGCCACATTTGCGGCAGCATGGTGGCTCAGTGGTTAGCACTGCTGCCTCACAACACCAGGGTCCCAGGTTTGATTCCAGCCTTGGGTGACCATCTGTGTGGAGTTTGCATGTTCTCCCCGTGTCTGTGTGGGTTATGGCCAGGTGCTCTGGTTTCCTCCCACAGTCAAAAGATGTGTAGGTCAAGTGAATTGGCCATGCTAAATTGCCCATAATGTTAGGTGCATTAGTCAGAGGGAAATGGATCTGGGTGGGTTACTCTTCGGTGGGTTGGTTTGGACTGGTTGTGCTGGAGGACCTGTTTCCACGTTGGAGGGAATCTAATCTTGTAATATTATTTCACATAAGTCTAACAGCGTGAGAATATCCTCAATGTTTTTCATCATAAGAGCATTAGATGACAAATGTCAACTGCTTGATTTCTTCCCATCTCAAGGGTGTTACATGATGAATGTCAAGTGTTAGATTTTATTTCAGAATCCAAGACCTTTGAATAACATAGCTTATTACTTCTTAAGACAAAGTTATATTCTAATATGCTGAGGCATGGGCTGGAGGGACATAGGTTCACCCCTTGGTTAATTCTTAACGGCTTGGTCAAGGAGATGAAAATGCTATTTCCAATTCACAAACCAACTAAAAGGTGACTCTGGAAGGGGCGAACATGATATTTAAAATTGATTTTAAGGTAAATCCAACTTGGCTTAATTTAACATTTAAATAATTTAACATTGTAATATTGTTGGCGTTTCCAGTAATTCTAATGAAGTACTGAGCTATAGAGCACCATACTTGTCAGACTTTGCAGTGAAACGTGTACGAAATAGAGTTTTTTCTGCACATGCTCCCACCTCATTTATGCTCTCATTGTGGCCTCCTCTACGTCGGGGAGACCGAGTGCCAACTTGCAGAATGGTTTAGGAAACATCTCTGGTCTGCACTAACCAGCCCCACCGCCTGGTGGCCAACTACTTCAACTCCGCTGACACTCCCTGAAGGGCGTGCAAATCCTGGGCCTCCTCCACCGCCAAATCAAAGACATCTGTTAATTGAAGGATAAACACCTCATCTTCTGCCTCGAAACCTACAACCATATCACATCAACATTGATTTCACCAGTTTCCAAATCTCCCCTCCCTCCACCTCATGCCAGATCTAACCCTCCAACTCAGCACTACCCTTCCATCTTCCTTCCCACCCATCCACTCCATCCTCTCCACTGACCTATCACTATCACCTCTGACCTGCATCCACCTATTGCCTTCCCAGCTACCTTCCCCAAGCCCCACCCCTTCCTCCTATTTACCTCTCAGCCACCTTCACCCTCCACATTCCTGATGAAGAGCTTATACTGAAACGTCAACTCTCCTGCTCCTCGGATGTTGCCTGATCCGCTATGCTTTTTCCAGCGCCACCACACTTTTCGACTCATTTTCCAAGTATGGCAGATAAAGGACGAAGCTCCATTCATTTCGGCCACCATTCCCACAGGAAAGCACTGAACTGTCTCGTTGTCTGTCTGCTCCTTTGGGTAGTGTCTCTCCAGTGAGGCAGAATGGTGGTGGAAACCAGCTGAGGAGACAAACTGCCACATCACTTTCAAAGATTTCCTGTCCATTGACTGTACTCCTCTAAAGCTACCTGTGGTATCCTGATAATAATATTCCACCAAATATTTGAGCTCAGGTCTGGTGAAAAGCCATCACTCTGAAACACCGGGCTCAACTTAGCAAAAATCAGTTAAGTGTCAATTTTGGCGTGTTAAAAGTTAAAAAAATTTGTATGTATGTCCTGATGCTGATCCATTGTCCTAACAGTATTCAATCAGTATTTCTACTCATTTTTAAAATTTCATAATTCTCTTCACAGTTCATTTTTGTGAATTTCTTCATAACAAAAGTTTAAAAGTTTAAAAATGAGCCAAAAATGTCTTTGCTTCAGTTTCTATTGTTTTCAAGCTTGAGTCTGCAGTACTGTTTAATATTGCATTTGAATTATCAATAATGTTTAAAATCCACATCAATGTTAAAAGGCACGTAAAGCTTAAATTAACTTTGGGGAAACACTTCAATTAAAATCATAAAGGCTTACAAAGCAAACTGCAAAGAGCACAGAAGCCCGCACCACACTCATGAGGTTCTACTGTACCACAAGAACAAACAAACACAGACTGGTAATTTAGATGGTGACGTTGGAAAGTAGAAATCAATCACTGAGCATGTGTAAGAAATAGGAGTTGGAAAGTCACGTTGAAGTTGTACAGGACATTGGTGAGGCCTCTTCTGGAATACTGTGTCCAGTTCTAGTCACCCAGTTATAGGAAGGATATTATTAAGCTGGAGAGGGTTCAGAAGACATTTAGCAGGATATGGCTGGGAATGGAGGGTTGGAGTTGTGTTTGGATGGGTTTTTAGATTAGATTAGATTACTTACAGTGTGGAAACAGGCCCTTCGGCCCAACAAGTCCACACCGCCCCGCTGAAGCGCAACCCACCCATACCCCTACATCTACCCCTTACCTAACACTAAGGGCAATTTAGCATGGCCAATTCACCTGACCTGCACATCTTTGGACTGTGGGAGGGAACCGGAGCACCCGGAGGAAACCCACGCTGACACGGGGAGAACGTGCAAACTCCACACAGTCAGTCGCCTGAGGTGGGAATTGAACCCGGGTCTCTAGCACTGTGAGGCAGCAGTGCTAACCACTGTGCCACCATGCCGGTTTGATTATAGCAAACAAGCTGATCCTCCTCTCTCTCTCTGACCCCTCTCCTGTAAGAAACTGTTTACAGTCATCGAGATGCACAGCATGGAAACAGACACTTCGGTCCAACTCATCCATGCAGACCAGATATCCTAACCTAATGTAGTCGCATTTGCCAGCACTTCGCCCATATCCCTCTAAACCTTGTTTATTCATATAACCATCAGATGCCTTTTAAATGCTGTAATTGTACCAACTCCACCACTTCCTCTGGCAGCTCATTCCATACAAATGCACCACCCTCTGTGTGAAAAAGTGCCCCTTAGGTGCTTTTTGTATCTTGCCCCTCTCACCCTAAACCTATGCTCCCCCACCTCAGGGAATATACCTTGTCTCTTTATCCTGTCCATGTCCCTCATGATTTTATAAACTTCTATAAGGTCACCCTTCAGCCTCAGATGCTCCACAGAAAACAGCCCCAGCCTATTCAGCCTCGCCCAATAGCTCAGATCCTCCAACCCTGGCAACATCCTTGTAAATCTTTTCTGAACCCATTCAAGTTTCACAACATACTTCCGATAGGGAGGATACCAGAATTGCAAGCAATATTCCAAAAGTGGCCTAAGCAATGTCCTGTACAGCTGCAATGTGATCTTCCAACTCCTATACTCAATGCTCTGACCAATAAAGGAAAGCATACGAAATGCCTTCTTCACTATCCGATCTACCTGCAACTTTGAAGGAACTATGAACCTGCACGCCAAGGTCTCTTTGTTCAGCAACACTCCCAAGGACCTTACTATTAAGTGTATAAGTCCTGCTAAGATTTGTTTTCCCAAAATGCAGCACCTCACATTTATCTAAATTAAACTCCATCTGCCACTCCTCAGCCCATTGGCTCATCTGATCAAGATCCTGTTGTAATCTGAGGTAACCCTCTTCGCTGTCCATTACACCTCCAATTTTGGTGTCATCTGCAAACTTACTAACTGTACCTAATACGTTCACATCCAAATCATTTATATAAATGACGAAAAGTAGTGGACCAAGCACTGATCCTTGTGGCACTCCATTGGTCACAGGCCTCCAGTCTGAAAAGCAACCCTGCAGCACCACCCTCTGTCTTCTACCTTTGAGCCAGTTCTGTATCCAAATAGCTAGTTCTCCCTGTATTCCATGTGATCTAACCTTGCTAACCAGTCTCCCATGAGGAACCTTGTCAAATGCCTTACCTATAGTCCATACAGATCACATCCACCACTCATCAATCCTCTTTGTTACTTCTTCAAAAACTCAATCAAGTTCCTGAGACATGATTTCCCATGCATAAATCCATGTTGATTATCCGTAATCAGTCCTTGCCTTTCCAAATACATGTAAACCCTGTCCCTCAGAATTCCCTCCAGCAACTTGTCTACCACTAATGTCAGGCTCACTGGTCTATAGATCCCTGGCTAGTCCTTACCACCTTTCTAAAATAGCCAACCTCCAGTCTTCAAGCACCTCACCTGTGACTATTGATTTTTCAAATATCTCAGCAAGGGGCCCGGCAATCACTTCCCTAGCTTTCCACAGAGTTCTAGGTAACACCTGATCACGTCCTGGGGATTTATCCACCTTTACCCGTTTCAAGTCATCTAGCACTTCCTCCTCTGTAATATGGACATTTTTCAACAGGTCACCATCTATTTCCCGACTTTCTATATCTTCCATGTCCTTCTCCACAGTAAACAATGATGCAAAATACTCATATAGCATCATCCCCATCTCTTGCAGCTCCACACATAGGCCGTCTTGCTGATCTTTGAGGGGCCCTATTCTCTCCCTAGTTACCCTTTAGTCCTTAATGTATTTATAAAACCCTTTGGATTCTCCTTAACCTTATTTGCCAAATCTAAACATGTTCCCTTTATGCCGTCCTGATTTCCTTCTTAAAATAAACTCCTACTGCCTTTATATGCTTCTTAGGATTCATTTGATCGATCTTGTCTATACTTGACATATGCTTCCTTCTTTTTCTTAACCAAAACCTCAATTTCTCTTGTCATCCAGAATTCCCTATACCTACCAGCCTTTCCTTTCACAGGAATATACTGTCTCTGGATTCTCATTATCTCATTTCTGAAGGCTTCCCATTTTCCAGCCACCCCTTTACATGAGAACATCTGCCCCCAATCAGCTTTTGAAAGTTCTTGCCTAATAACGTCAAAATGATCCTTCCTCCAATTTAGACCTTCAACTTTTAGATCTGGTCTATCCTTTTCCATCACTATATTAAAACTAATAGAATTATGGTTGCTGGCCCCAAAGTGCTCCCTCACTGACACCTCAGTCACCTGCCCTGCCTTATTTCCCAAGAGTAGGTCAAGTTTTGCACCTTCTCTAGTAGGTACATCCACATACTGAATCAGAGAATTTTCCTGTACACACTTAACAAATACCTCTCCATCTAAACCCTTAGTACTATGGCAGTCCCAGTCTATGTTTGGAAAGTTAAAATCGCCTACCATAACCACCCTATTATTCTTACAGATAACTGAAATCTCCTTGCAAATATGTTTCTCAGTTTCCTACTATTAGGCGTCCATAATACAATCCCAATAAGGTGATCATCCCTTTTTATTTCTCAGTTTCACCCAAATAACTTCCCTCGATGTATTCCCAGGAATATCCTCCCTAAGTACAGCAGTAATACTATCCCTTATCAAAAACCCCACTTCCCTTCCTCTCTTAACCCCCTTTCTATCTTGTTTGAGTTTCTCCCGCTGTGGCAACCAGATCATATGGATATGTCTCACATCAGTTGTTCCTCATGACTCCATTATCCCCCTGTTTAGAATGTTCTGTTTCACCTTAAGTGAAACTCCAGAATTCATGACAAAAAGCAGAACCCACAAGTGATCACAGGTGATGTGGCAGAACCAATTGCAGGGCTGTGGCATAGACCAGGTGAAGATTGGCATGGAGCTTCCGTCATGTCACACACACATTGTCATTGACACCCAGTCATCAACCACTTCACAGAGTGTTTCACTGGACAGAAAACCTAGTGCCAAAATATCTTATAGAAGATACATTTCAAAACTGCCAACTGAGCATAAATACTGAGATTAAAGACTACAAAAACACTAACTGCTTCAAGGAAAATAAATTGTATCATGGTACACTGACATATAATCAGTTTAAAGATCATAGCTATCTCAGTTGCTCTCTGCATGGATGCTGACAGACATCTTAGAATCCCTACAGTGTGGAAACAGCATCTTTGGCCCAACAAGTCCACACTGACCCTGCGAAGAGTAACCCACCCAGTCCCATTCCCCACTCTAATATCTTATATTTACCCCTGAGTAATGCATCTAACCTACAAATCCCTGAACACAATGACCAATTCACCTAAACTGCACACCTTTGGACTGTGGGAGGAAACCGGAGCACCCGGGGGAAACCCACACAGACACAGGGAGAATGTGCAAACTCCACACAGATGGTTACCTGAGGCTGGAATCAAACCCGGGTCCCTGGTGCTATGAGGCAGCACTGCTAACCACAGAGCCACCATGTCACCCCAGCATACTTGCTCAGTATTTCCAGTTTTTTATTGAATAAATTGTCTCTTATTTTGTTCTGTGCTAATGAAAAATGATGTAACAAATATAATAACTTTTAATCAAAGAATACATATGTGGAGGCCAATATTGGAGAAGATGAATTGTGGTATTGCATAATACAAAAATGGACATGGTAGTTAGTTAATTAGATGTCTCAAGTACTTACTTGCTTCATTATTAATGTCCTGAATATTGCATACCGATGAGCTGTTCTCTCCACAATTAAGCTTTACAAGGTTGTCACACACGCAACAGGCAACATTGATCCTGGAGATCTTGGCAGAGCTATGCTGGAAAATATATTCTGATCTGTTACGGTTATTTGAAACACAATTTCAAGATGCCATTAGTTTGTTCGATTATCAGTCTGACAGATCCACTAATCTCATTGATCCAGCTTTTACCTTTCTGTTTGCATTTTTCAAAAAATATCATGAGGCAGGTTGCTGAAAGCAGCCTTGATTTTCTGGGAGCTCACTACTTCAAATAAAACACCTACCCAGCACCGACATAAAATAGGGAAAAAAAATGTTTCCTGGGAAACAGGAAATGACTTCTTAAAGGGAAATTGAGATCATTTTGATTGCAATAAATAACGTTGCTAAAATTGGTATTGCACACATTATCTCAGGTGTTGTTTACTCAAGCTTTCTGAATGCGGATATGACCTAGCTGTTATTGTGGTGGTGGCAGGAGGAACTAGAGTCTTTCCCAAGTGTTCACACAAGTCATGACAGCCACATCAACTACAGCATCTAAGCCCCACCATTGACTACCTGTCTGCCTTTTGAGCTTAACCCAAGATAGAACCAAACCTGGGTCTCTGGTGCTATGAGTCAACAGTGCTAACCACTGAGCCACCTTGCTGGCAAGGGAGGCAAGTTGGAATTGCAGGTACTTGCAGTTCGTCATTAAGCCCAGGAATCAATTTCTTGCAATGCTCCAGATTCCCACCGTCAGGGTCTGTTCCCTATGCCTGAATTTAGTGCTTTGAGAACCACCTAAAGCCAAGGCAATGTACCATGTTTTCATATCTGGTAAATTATTGATTTCAACTGTGCTATAGTGCAGGCATGTCAAGGACTGAATTGCAAAAAGAGATCAATCTCTACTATTTCCATTTGATGGAATAGAGAGAGGAGGGCATTTGCCTCAGCCAAACACGTCATTATATTGTTTCTTGAATTAATGCAAGATCTTTACGTTCCAAAATTGTGCAGTCCCTGAGAATGGGGGCAAGGATCATGATGCACAATTATTTGTCGCCCCTTGTCTCTGATGCAGGTGGCAGCAAACTGCTTGCTGTCTGTTCTTATACATAATGACTGCATGCACTCTAGGTCAAACTGCATGGCTCCATATTGAGCCCAAGTAAAGCTAGCATGACTTCCAGGCAGCCTTTATCCCATGACACGTTTTGGCTGCAACAAGTGCTGCAAGTGGCTAGGGAAGAGAATCTAAGTTGTAAAAGAGTGATTATGTTGCAACAGGGAGAGAGATGCTCAACAATCCTCAGATGGTAGCAACTTTGGTAAAGGAGGAGGATAAGAGGAGCGAAGCCTTCAAACCATGGTGAATAGGAGGCCTATCAGACAAAATTTCAGTTCCATATTCAAATGGAGCAGATGGCCGTCTTGGTGAATACCAGCATTGTAGTCCTGAGGACCTGGCTTTAGTGCTACTAGCCTGCTTGATTAGCACCACATTCACAAACATTCATTTCCTCCACGCCCAATATCTTATAGCAGTAGTGTGTACTATCCACAAGATGCACTGCAAAAATTTACTGAATTAGGCAGCACCTTCCAAAATCATGATCACTTCCATCTAGAAGGACAGGGGCAGCAGATACGTGGAAACAGCACGACCTATGATTTCCTCTCCAAGTCACTCACCATCCCGACTGGGAAATATATTGCTGTTCCTTCACTGTCACTGGGTAAAAATCCTGGAATTCCTTTGTTCAAGGCACTGTAGGTCAACCAACAGCAGGTGGACTACAGCAGTTCATGAAGGCAACTCTCCACCATCTTCTCATGGGCAACTTGGGACAGGCAGTAAATGCTGTCCAGCCAGTGATTCCTAGCTGAGATTGAAGTTTAAAGATCTCAAACAGATCACCGTACTCAGTGAATTAATCTTTAAATGTCATGACCTAACACATAAGCGACCAACTTTAAACACAGCTTAATTAAGTTGTCCTCGCCATCATTTGCTGCCTAACAATCTTTGTCATAATCATCACTCCCATCTCATGCTCAGAGTTTTGCTTCACCTTCACACAGTTAGCATTGCTGACTCTGCCAGCTATTCAACCATGAGAACCACATCAACCAAATACATTGCATCCTACCCAATGATACAGTTACCGCTCTTGCAGGACAGGGATGCACATAACTGGAACCAGCAGAACATAATTGGCAGTGTCAGTCTTGGCTGCATTCCCCACCATCATGGAGGAGACAACACTCATCATCATTGGAACAGTCACACCATTGAAGAGATGGTCCCTCATTCCGTTTTCATCACATCATTTCTTCTGATTTAAAACCTGCAGTGGTTAAATATTGCAGCTCAAACTTTTGCCCTTTCCCCTCTCCACCATTTTATTCTTCAGCCGTTCTGCTTTCAGGCATGGTTAGGTGCTGGTGGGATGCTCAAAACAGAAAACACTAAAGAGACTTACTGTTCAAAAAGATCAGAATGTGGAAAAAGTAACTTAGACTTTTTCTGCTTGAGAGTTTTCTTTATTTCAAACTGCTAAACATAGTGGGGAAAATGGCTCAATCACTTCTCCACCCCGACAAAGACACAGGAAGGGGTAAAAACCCAGAAATTCCCTATTTCTGAACCTGTTCAGTTTTGCGCCTAGAGATTCCTGGACAGAAGCTTTCTGTTATGAAATAGAGGAGGATTGTCGTATAAATCAATGCATTAGAGACACTAGTGTTATTCAATCACTTTCAATTGTGTAACTACTTATATTTCTTTTATATTAATGAGTGTAAACTGGTTGTGGTGGAGTTGTGTGTGCTGAGTTTGTCCCAGTGTGTTGGAATGGATCATCAAAGAAAAACTATTATGTGGGTTTGAAAACAAGAAGGCAGGATGAGAAATTAAGCCAAGACACCAACTTGCTACAAGCAGCAATTTACAAATTGATTTAAGTTTGCGCTGCTACCAGAGAAGAAAAACGAGGGCTCTCATGTGCTTGTTATGACCAGAAAAACGCCTCTCCTGGTTCAGCATTGTGGATTTGATAGAAGTTGCCAAGCTAATACCCTGAGAAAATCTCTTATGTTCTTTTAGCTTTCTCGTGGGAATACCCCAGAGAAAATACATCCGGCAAAAGCTTCCAATAGAAAAGCAATGCAATTTAACAAATGATTAAATGGATTAAAACTAAGTATTCCCCCTAAGTTTTCTTCTGAAAGGAAGTACTACCTCATATGGAAGAGAAGAAAGTGAGGACTGCAGATGCTGGGGATCAGAGCTGAAAATGTGTTGCTGGAAAAGTGCAGCAGGTCAGGCAGCATCCAAGGAGCAGGAGAATCGACGTTTCGGGCATGAACCCTTCTTCAGGGATGAGGAAAGTGTGTCCAGCAGGCTAAGATAAAAGGGAGGGAGGAGGGACTTGGGGGAGGGACGTTGGAAATGCGATAGGTGGAAGGAGGTCAAGGTGAGGGTGATAGGCCGGAGTGGGGGTTGGGGGCGGAGAGGTCAGGAAGAAGATTGCAGGTTAGGAAGGAGGTGCTGAGTTCGAGGGTTGGGACTGAGACAAGGTGGGGAGAGGGGAAATGAGGAAACTGGAGAAATCTGAGTTCATCCCTTGTGGTTGGAGGGTTCCTAGGCGAAAGATGAGACGCTCTTCCTCCAGCCGTCGTGTTGCTATGGTCTGGCGATGGAGGAGTCCAAGGACCTGTATGTCCTTGGTGGAGTGGGAGGGGAAGTTGAAGTGTTGAGCCACGGGGTGGTTGGGTTGGTTGGTCCGGGTGTCCTAGAGCTGTTCTCTGAAGCGTTCCACAAGTAGGCGGCCTGTCTCCCCAATATAGAGGAGGCCACATCGGGTGCAGCGGATGCAGTAAATGGTGTGTGTGGAGGTGCAGGTGAATTTGTGGCAGATATGGAAGGAGCCCTTGGGGCCTTCGAGGGAATTAAGGGGGGAGGTGTGGGTGCAAGTTTTGCATTTCTTGCGGTTGCAGGGGAGAGTACCGGGAGTGAAGGTTGGGTTGGTGGGGGTTGGTGGGAGGATTGGAAAGAGAAATTGTTCAGGGTGAGGACCAGTTCAGACAGTCGAAGGACTGAATCCTCCCACTTCCTCCAAACCAAAGGAGTAGACATGGGCACTCGCATGGACCCCAGCTATGCCTGCCTCTTCGTAGGATATGTGGAACAGTCCATCTTCCGCAGCTACACTGGCACCACCCCCCACCTTTTCCTCTGCTACATCGATGACTGTATCAGTGCTGCCTCGTGCTCCCACGAGGAGGTTGAACAGTTCATCCACTTTACCAACACCTTCCACCCCGACCTCAAATTTACCTGGACCATCTCAGACTCCTACCCCCCCTTCCTAGACCTTTCCATTTATATCTCGGGCGACCGAATCAACATGGACCTTTACTATAAACGGACCGACTCCCACAGCTACCTAGACTACACCTCCTCCCACCCTGCCCCCTGTAAAAACGCCATCCCATATTCCCAATTCCTTCGTCTCCACCGCATCTGCTCCCAGGAGAACCACTTCCAATACCATACAACCCAGATGGCCTCCTTCTTCAAAGACTGCAATTTCCCCCCAGACGTGATCGACGATGCCCTCCACTGCATCTCCTCCACTTCCCGCTCCTCCGCCCTTGAGTCACACCCCTCCAATCACCACCAGGACAGAACCCCACTGGTCCTCACCTACCACCCCACCAACCTCCAGATACATCGGATCATCCTTTGTCATTTCCGCCACCTCCAAACGGACCCCACCACCAGGGAAATATTTCCCTCCCCTCCCCTACCAGCATTCTGAAAAGACCTCTCCCTCCGTGGCTCCCTCGTCAGGTCCACACATCCCACCAACTCAACCTTCACTCCCGGTACCTTCCCCTGCAACCGCAAGAAATGCAAAACTTGCGCCCACACCTCCCCCCTTACTTCCCTCCAAGGCCCCAAGGGATCCTTCCATATCCGCCACAAATTCACTTGCACCTCCACACACATCATTTCCTGCATCCGCTGCACCCAATGTGGCCTCCTCTATATTCAGACTCATGCCCGAAACGTCGATTCTCCTGCTCCTTGAATGCTGCCTGACCTGTTGTGCTTTTCCAGCAACACATTTTCAGCTCATTACCTCATATGGCACATAGTTACAGCAAGAAATGAGGAAAGAGAAAAATTTTATAAAGGACTTGTTGCTGCATTGTGTAGGGTTGTGCGGTCAGGCATCCTGAAGACACACTCAGAGATCTATCAATTCACCACCCGAGATGGACCATTAATTTCCAGAGTAGTGGCAAGAACCTTAAGAGCAAGTTGAATTCAATAAAAATTTGGAATTAAGAGTTTAATGATGACCATGAATCTATTGTCAATTGATGGAAAAGCCCATCCAGTTCACTGAAGTCCTTTAAGTGAGGAAACTGCCATTTTTACCTGGTCTGGCTGACATGTGACTCCAGACTCACAGCAAAGTGGTTGATGTTTAATTGCCCTCTGGGCAGTAAGGGATGGGCAATAAATGCCAGTGATTCAACCAGTGACGCCCTTATCCCCGTGAATGAATATAAAATCATACTCGAGCCAATGTGTCTCCGAATTTAAAGAGAGCCACTTCATTATTGTCAAAGTGAACTGTTTTTTCACAAATGCATACAATCATGATTTGAGAAAGGTTGTGTGAGAGAGTGAGTGGGGCGGTGAGTAGGAGGGTCCGAGAGAAGCACTGAGAGACAGTCAGGAAGAAAGCTGGTGAGTGGGAAGGAGACAGAAAGTGGGAGGGAGACAGAGAGTGGGAGGGAAACTGCAAGCAGACCTGAGGAAAGACAAATGCGACATAGCTTCAGCTTAAGGAAATGACATGATCAAAGTTTCAGCTGTTAATTCCATCTGATTAATCATGTCAGGCTTGGCTCTTATCTTTTAGCTTCCTGTTGTGGTGGAACTAACAGTTTTTTTCTCACAGACTAGAGTCAGCAGTGAACCTCATTTAACCATCAGGATGTGCATATTTGTGACAATTAAATGCACTGCATTGAACATTGCTGCTGACTGAAGTAATGATCTATCCACTTTGCATAATTCAGGGACACTGTCCTTGTGCGAGCATACAAAACAACAAATAACAGTATTCAATGCAAAAAGTGTTCTTACTGTGCATAAGCAATGCAATCTTGACTTAAAACAGCACTTGATGTGCCCACAGAGGAGGTGACAGCCTAACGGTATTATCGATGGACTGTTAATCCAGAGACCCAGATAACACTAAGGACCTGGGTTTGAATTCTACTATAGCAGATGGTCATTTCAATAAATATCTGAAATTAAGAGTCAAATGATGATCATGAATTCATTATCGATTGTTAGAAAAGCCCAACTCGTTCACTAATGTCCGTCAGGGAGGGAAACTGCCATCCTTACCCAGTACGGCCTACATGTGACTCAAGACCCACAGTAATGCTCCCTGGACAATTAGGGATGGGCTTTAAATGCTGACCTAGCCAGCAAAACCCCCATCCCATGACTGAATAAAAAAAAGAACATGAGCACGACACGACAAATATTTTGTGATTTATTAGTTGGAATAATGATTAAAAGAAAACTTAGAAAAGTAGGTTGTAAAGAGGAAATTGAACGGAAACTCTATGAAATAGATCACAAAAAAATGTATTATGGAACTAACAAAAACACCACTAGAACAGCATGGAATGTAAGTAAGAATGCCAGAGGAAATGAAAGTTTGCAGAAATGTTGTAAAGCTTATTGAATATAGTGACAGAGTCCTGCATTGTGTCCTGATACACAATCAAACGATGTACAATTTTTGGCGCAAAACGGTCAAACAATCATCCAGGACATTACAGACCTGTCAGCTTGATAGTTAGAGTGTAAAGAATTGGAGCCATTTATTTAGAGGTCACTCACAAGCATCCGTTGAATGTTGAAATGTAAGAGAGGTTTAAAAAGTAAGATGCATTCTTCCAGAAATAAAACAGAGAAGCAAATGTAATTGCTATAATTTATTTCAAACTTTAGAATCCACTTACAAAGATACCCTGCAAATGAGTTATGACTAAAATATACACAGACTAGGGAATTTAAAAATTAAAATGAGAGGCATTTTAAGACAGCAAGATGCTAGGTTTTTTCATAAGAACTGAAAGCTTTTAAAATATAATCCATGAAATTGTCGGCTATTCATATGACTTTAGCCCCTGAAGCAGGTAAATGCTATTGTTATTAAGCCAATTGCAGAGATAATATCTCACTCTGGAGCATTTCTGAATGGCGTCATTATGGAACTAGTAAAATAATATCTAAAAAGCCTAGTGTTGGACGGACTTTTGCAAATTGTGTAGGGGGAGGAACTGAAATGGTTTTGGGTGAAAATAAATATTGCTTCCTCACAAATGATTGCAACACAATGATGCAAAATTGTTATCATTAAAATGTGTCGATGGAAAAGACCTAGTCATCAAGACCATGTTCTATATACCAAATATAGCCAACTCGTACCACCATGGACATGTTTATTCCAGCTTCCCTGGCAGCCACCTAAAATTGGCATTAGGTCCTTGTTTATGTTCACGAAGGGTCACACTACTGTCATAGGACCTTTTCCAAAGGTTAAATTGCTCTGACTGCAGATGGTAACAAATAAGCTGCAGTCAATAGCCAGGTTGTTGTGTGCTTACACAGTGACCATTAAAAGGGCCAGTGGAAACAGTGACTGAAAAGATACTCAGATAAAAGCAAAATACTGCAAATGCTTCAAATCTGAAATAAAAACACGAAGTGCTGGAGAAACTCAGCAGCTCTGGCAGCATCTGTGCAGAGAAAGCAGAGTTAATGTTTCAGGTCCAGTGCCAATCACAATCAATTCTGAGGAATGGTCGCTGGATCTGAAACATTAACTCCACTTTCTCTCTCCACAGACGCTGCCAAAACTGCTGAGTTTCTCCAGTAATTTCTGTTTTTGTTGGTGATTTACCAGTGGAGGTTAATAGGTACAAATTGCCACGGATAATTTGGTGTTGGGAGGAGCCATTGTGAAAGCACTTCCAGACATAATGGCTTCAGAAACAACCACTAAGGGGAAGACCGTCTGCTCTCTATGGTAGTGAACTTGGAGATGGGAAGGCCATTTAATAAAATGCAATGGTGTTGTACCCAACTCCACCAAAATTACTGTCTGGGTGGAAAGGCCTTTGGTTGTCCTTTCTCCAGTCGATTAACGATTACTTTCAATCAAAGGCACTGATC
Source organism: Chiloscyllium punctatum (assembly GCF_047496795.1). Lineage (NCBI taxonomy): Eukaryota > Metazoa > Chordata > Chondrichthyes > Orectolobiformes > Hemiscylliidae > Chiloscyllium > Chiloscyllium punctatum. The sequence continues at coordinate 31,330,936 of NC_092744.1, forward strand.
AACAGACTCGACTGCGGAACGGGGTGGGACCCACTGAGAGACACACTTTTGCCCTTGCTGCTGAATGTCCTGTAGTCCTTTCCCTGTGTTCTCTACCCTACAAAGCCAAGCCTTCACCCTCTCCTGCCACGCTCCTTACCTGTAACCTCAGTTACTGCACAACGTGGGATTCCAGTGAGTGTTCTTTCAAGTGAAGCCAGCACCTGCCCCCAACCCCCACCACCCCCAGAATAATGCTATTGGGCGTAAGACCTGCCAGCTTCTGTTTAGCCAGCAGCTTGCTCATAGTGTGTCGTCTGCCCCCAGAGACTTGATTCCAAAGAAGGTGAGCTAGTAGCCTGCCCTTGCTGCCTGAGTGACCTGTGGTGATCCTTCCTGAAAAGAGGCAATTCTGGTCTCTTATTGACTCACCAGCCAGCAGAGAAGACACCCGTTAATTGAAGATTCCAACTGAGGTTTAATCAGGAACAGCTTCAATGATTCATGTCAGAATTTATCTCCTCTTGTAAGGAAGAATTTGCTTATAGTGCCTTATTCTTTCAAGCAGCTGATTTGCCATGTGAGAATTGCAATTAGGAACTCTGCATCCCATGCCTCTATGGAATTGCTTCTTTCTATAAATGTTTGCAATGTTGCCATCCAAAGAACAGTAAAATTGAATGCAGCTAGTTTCTACCCTCATCGCAGTATGCTCTGAAAATGTAGGAGTGTTCTGTATCTTTAAGAAATTTTAAACTAGCAGAACTACCTGCTAGTTCTGAACAAGATACAATGTAACCTTTTGGTCCAGCAGCTAGAGGAGCTAGTTGCCTGGAGACAAAAACAAATTTGAATTAGGTCAATTAGTTTAACTTTTACCCCAAAAAATACCAAACTCCAATCAAGTTTGAATTTAGTATATTGACAATCTTAAAGTCCAATGACACAATCTGATTCTTTGGGGGTATCAGACTGGGAAAACGTGAACAGCTGGGGGAGAACTGCCAAAAGACCAACAGATGTAGGCTGCTAGTAAGAACTCTGTGACAAGAACTCTAGCGAAGGAGTTTGCACAGAGAAAAATATCGACATCAACCTGGAGAGCAAATCTACAGAGAAAGATACAAAGGGAAGATTTGATTGAAGCCTGATTTTGAAATTTGTATTTTTGGTAAATTTTAATTGAGAGTTTTATTGGACCAGTATTATAGAAGGGAAAGTAAAAGATAGGTTAGAGGAAGGAGTTGTAAATAATTGCTAGTTAATTATTCTCTGTTATAATTCAAGAAATAACGTTATTAATTTTTACTTTAAATAGTTCTTGGCCACTCAAATTATCACAGATTTCTGCATGGGATAAATCTTTTCTGTGACACTGGTTTAAATTAAGCAGGAGGGTTTACCCCATGACATAATAGTTTGGGGACTCTCCATAGGGATTTGAACTGGTTTAGGCAGATTTGAATAGATTTGGGGGTACGAAAAATACCAGCAGATTTAAACACTTGCAGGTTAGTGTCCTAGATCTTTAAATAAAAGGTAGGTGAGACAATTAAGAGAAATGGCTCTTAAAATTGCTAAAGAGGTTCTGGGATTTGATGATGATTCTCAAATTTGCCAAGAAAGTTTAGAAGGGAAGAAAAAAGCCATACTTTTAGAATTAGCAAACAAGTTAGATTTGGGTTTAACCAAGGACAAAAGTAAAGCTGAAATTGTCAGGGAATTACTCAAACAATTAGGTGTGTTAGAGAGACAGTAGCGGTAGAAAAACTTAAATTACAATTGAGAAAAATGGTGTTAGAAGATAAACAAAGAGAGCAAAGGAAGAAAAATGGAGAGAGAAGGAGAGAGAGATAAAAGAGAGAGAAGGTTCTTAGCTGAGCATAAAGAGAGTGAATTTGAACTTGAGAAGCTGCAACTTAGTCAGCAAAGTCAAGTTAACAGTATAGAGATTAAAAGAGAAGGTAGTGATATATACAAATATGTCAAAACTCTGTCACATTTTGATGAGAAAGATGTTGAAGCCTTCTTTATTTCATTTGAAAAACTGGTTAGGCAGATGGAGTAGTCCAAGGATTTATGGGTAATGCTAGTTCAGACTAAACTGGTAGGGAGAGCTAGTGAGGTATTTGCTGTACTGTCAGATGAGGGGTCAAGAGATTAAACAAGCTATTTTAAGCGCTTATAAATTGGTACCAGAAGCGTATAGACAGCAGTTCAGAAACATAAAGAAGGAACCAGGTCAGACTAATGTTGAGTTCGAAAAAATTAAACATTGTCATTTTGATAGATGGGTGTGAGCCCTAAAAATAGATAAGACTTTTGATGCTCTAAGAGAGATTATTCTGCCGGAGGAGTTTATAAACTCATGTCTAGAGATGATAAGAATTCACGTGGAGGAACAGAAAGTTCAGGAAGTGAGAAGGGCAGCAGAATTAGGAGATGAGGACATGTTGGTGCATAAGACACGCTTCCGGCCAGAATTTCATCCTGTGAGGGATAGAAGTTGGGTGAAGGGGAGATCCTACACTGTGAAACAAAGAGTAGAAAGCCCTGGTCAGAATTTACCACAGGATAACAAAGAAGTCCAAGAGGGTGGAAAGAAGGTGAAAGGGCTCAGATGTTTCCACTGTTGTAAAGTGGGTCATGTAAAATCACAGTGCTGTTCATTAAAGAAAGGTGCTGTAGGAAAAGGTGTGGTAATGAAGCTAAACCAGTGGCATTAGTGAAGGTAGTAAAGGACACTCTGAGAAGAGCTGAGGAGATGCAGGAGAGTGCACAGCCAAGGCCGAGGCTGGGTATGAGGCTAGTACCTGATCACTACAAAGAATTTGCCTCTGTGGGTAAAGTTTACTCAGAAAGAACAAGGGGAGAAGGACAAGAAGTTATCATTTTGAGTGATACAGGATCTAACCAGTCACGAATAGTAAGAGATGAACGAATGTGCACTCTTTCTGATCTGTTACCTGAGGGTGTGGCAATTTGTGGGACATATGGACAGACATTTAGCGTTCCCCTATGTAAGATCAGGTTGGAGTGCCAACTCAAAACTGGGGAAGCTACAATGGGAATGATTGACAGTTCCAGGAATTCAGTTTGTTCTTGGGAATGATTTGGCAGGATCCAAGGTGAGAGTGAGACTCCATGTTGTGAAGAAGCCCAAAGAAGACCAAGAAACTGAGGAGTTAAAACAGAAATATCCTGGTATTTTCCCAGACTGTCTGATAACCAGACCCCACTATCATAAGTCACAGCACAAAGTGAAAAATAAAGAGAAAGATGAAGGAGTTGAGGATCAGTTAGCAGATACCCTGTTTGATGTAATGGTGCAGGAAAAACCTGAATAAGCAGATGGTCAGATAGAAGTGTTTAGTCCTGAAAGACGAAGAGACTTGCAATAGCAAGGCAAGACAATAAAAGATATATATGTGGATGTATACTCTGAAAAGGAGGCAAAGAATATTCTGGAGGGTAATTATTGGAAAGATAGAATCCTAAGGCAGAAATGTAGACGAAAAAAGGTTCGTGCAGAATACAAATGGGCTGAAGTGCATCAGATTGTTTTGCTAGCAGAGTACAGACAGGAGGTGTTACAGATAGCACATAAACCACCTGTAGGAGGTCATTCAGGGGTATAAAAGACTCAGGCTAAAACACAAAAACCTTTTATTGTCCTGGAATGCACAAGGATGTTGTTAACTTTTGCTGAACGTGTCATACATGCCAGATAGTAGGTCAGCCACAGGCGGTAATAAAACCAGCACCTTTGTTGCTAATTCCTGCATTTGAAGAACCTGTCACACGGGTTATAATTGATAGTGTAGGTCTGCTCCTGAGAACTAAAAGTGGGAACCAGTACTTGTTAACCATTATGGATGTGTCTATCAGATTTCTGGAGGCAATTCCATTACAGAGTATCAAGGCAAAAAGGGGTAGTAGAGGAGTGAGTAGCTTTCTTCACATGGTATGGGCTACCCAGAGTGATTCAGTTGGACCAAGGTCAAATTTTACTGCTGGGCCGATTAAGGAGGTTATGGATAGCTCAGGTATACAACACTTTAAATCCAGGGCGTATCATCCTGAATCCCAGGGAGCTTTAGAAAGGTGGCATCAGACCTTGAAGACCATATTGCGAGCATAATGTCTGGATTACCTGAATGAATGAGATAAAGGATCCCATTTGTATTGTTTGCCATTAGAGATGCCCCAAATGAATCTCCTCGGTTCATTCCCTTCAAGTTAATATTCTGGAATGAAGTGAGAGGCCCTTTGAAATTAATTAAAGAAACATTGACAGGACCAAAGTTGGAGATTTCACACTTAGATTATGTATTGGAGGTGAGGGAGAGAGTAAATCGAGTAGGTGAGTTAGCTAAACAGCCCCTAAAGAGGGCACAGTATAGAATGAAACAGGTAGCAGATAAAAGCTCTGAGACTGAACGTTTTCCCGAAGGGAGGTCGTGTTAGTAATGTTACCAGTGATAGGAGATTCCTTCAAAACCAGGTCTAGTGGTCCCGAACAAATTGAGAAAAAGTTGAGTCAGGTGAACTATCTAGGAAAGATGCCAGATAGAAAAGAAACGCATTGGGTATGTCATGTGAACATGTTGAAAACATATCATATTGAAGAGAAAGAACTGGAGAAATGCCTGCATAGTGAGGAATCAAACCCAGATGATGTGGATTTTGACGTGCCTCAAAATAGATTGAAAAATGAAGAAGTCCTTGAGGAGTAGGATAGGTTAGTAAGTTATCTGTCTCAGGAGCATAGAATGCAGTTGAAAGGCTTTCTTTGGCTCAAAGCATGAAGTTCATTACTGACATTAGTGTAATTGGAGTGAGAGAATTTGTTGCTACAAAGTAAATTTATCATTATTCATAAATTTCTGTGTAAAATGACTAATCAGCGGTCAACAGATGCATTACCCCTCAGATTAAGGGGGTCTTATAAGCGAGTCTCTCATTCACCCACTCTCATTCAGTGGAAGAGATGCAACATGTATGAAGGGAAAACTGACAGGAATGTGAACTCAATTGCCCAGAGTTCCTTGACCAAAGCATCACATAGAACATACAGTGTAGAAACAGGCCATTCAGCACAACTAGTCTATGCTTCACATGAGCTTCCTTTCACCCTTCGTCATCTCAGCCTATGTGCATAACTTTATATTCATTTACACCATTATACCTTTGTCTAGCTCTTCTGTTGAAGCTTTTTCACTATTACTAACTGGGTTTTAAAAAAAGATTCTTAGAAAGCACCTTCCAACCCGTGACCGCTACCATTTAGAAAGGCAAGGGCAGCAGGTGGAAACATGGGAACACCACCATGTGGACGTTTCTTGAACCACAAACTGTCCAGTCTTGTAATGCATCCATGTTCCTTTTGTGTCGCTGGGCAAAAATCCTGCTTTTTCCTCCCTGATGGTAGTGTGGGTCAACCTACAGCACCTGGACTGCAGTGATTCATGAGCTTAGCTCACCACCATCCTCTCAAAGGGCAGCTAGGGACAGACAATAAATTCTGGCCCAGCCAGGAACACCTATATCCAACAAGTGAATTTAAAAAAGCACAAGTTTCTCCTGTATTCCCTTTTGGATTAATTAGGATTATTTTAAATTTATGATCTCTAATTTTTGTTTGCTCCAAATCCAAAGATGTGAATTGGCCATGCTAGATTGCCCGTAGTGATCAGGGATGTGTAGGTTAGGTGCATTAGTCAGGGGTAAACGTAGAGTGATAGAGTAGGGGAATGGTTTTGGGTGGGTTACTCTTCGGACGGTAGGTGTGGACGTATTGGACCAAAGGGCCTGTTTCCACACTGTGTGGAATCTATGATTCCCCATTATCAAAATTTGCTACTTCAGTATAAGGACATATGTAAGAATCACTTGGGGAGGACTAACACTATTGTAAATGAAGTAGACATAGGGAATACTTCTCTGATAAAACAACACCCCTATCGGCTTAATCCTTTCAAAGCCAAACAAGTCCAGATGGAGGTGGAGGCCATGCTTGACGAGGACATCATTGAACCAAGCCAGAGCGAGTGGAGTTTACCGATCGCCTTATTTCCCAAACCGGGTGGGACTCAACAATTCTGTGTGGTTTATTGGAAGGTCAACGTTGTTACAAAATTGGACTCTTATTCAAATCCTAGATTGGAGGACAGTATCAAGAAAGTCGGACAAGCCAGTTCCATCACCAAGTTGGACTTACTTCATGGTTACTGGCAGGTACCTTTATCAGAGACGGCGAAAGAAATTTCTGTGTTTGTAACCCCAAATGGGCTATATCAGTTTAAAGTGATGCCCCTTGGAATGAAAAATGCACCCGCCACATTCCAAAGACTCATGAACGGAGTTGTGACTGGGTTAACATTTGTGCAATCTATTTGGATCATGTAGTGAATGCACATTATGTAAAATTGTTCTTCTTGCAAAAATATCTATTAATCACTTGTAGGTATATTTTAATCAGCATATACTTGGTACAACATGGGGTAAACCCTCCTGCTTAATTTAAACCAGCAACACAGAAAAGTTTTATCCCATGCAGAAATCTGTGAAAATTCAAGAAGCCAAGAACTATTTAAAGTAAAATTAACAACTTTATTTCTTAAAATATAACAGAGAATAATTAACTAACAATTATTTACAACTCCTTCCTCTAACCTATCTTTTACTTTCCCTTCTATAATACTAGTCCAATAAAACTCCCGATTAAGATTTACCAAAACTTCAAATTTCAAAATCAAGCAGCTGTTGAATCTTCCTTTTATATTTTCTTCTGTAGATTTGCTCTCCAGGTTGATGTTGATATTTTTCTCTTTGCAAACTCCCTCGCTAGACAGGTACCTGTCACAGAGTTCTCACTAGCAGCCTACATCTGTTGGTCTTTTGGCAGTTCTCCCCCAGCTCTTCACATTTCCCCCAGTCTTATACCCCCAAAGCATCGGATTATGTCATTGATTTTTAATATTATCAATATACAAATTCAAACTTGATTGGAGTTTGGTATTTTTTGGGGTAAAATTTAAACTGATTGGCCTAATTCAAATTTGTTTTTGTCTCCAGGCAACTAGCTCCTCTAGCTGCTGGACCAAAAGGTTACATTGTACCTAAGCACACCTTAATGTCTTCATATATAAGACATCAAATAAATACAAATCACATCTAAACTTTATCAGTTAAATCCGTGATAACACATCCGTAATTACATTTTTATGACCCGCAACATGTACGATTTTTAACTTAAAAGTCTGTAACATAAGACTCCAATGAAATAGTGTCATATTCTTGTCTTTAAAGTGTCCTAAGAATGTAAGAGAATTGGGATCCGTGTACACAACAGTCTCCAACACATTACTCATGACATACACATTAACATTTTGTAAGGCCAGTACCAAATTCAATAGTTCGATTTTGATCATGGAGTATTTCCTCTGGTGGATGTTGAGTTTCTTCGAAAAGTAACCAACTGGTAGTTCAATCCCAGCCTCATCTTTCTGTGGCAGTACAGCTCCAACTCCTATGCCACTTGCATCGATGCCAACTTTAAAAGATTTTAAAGGTTTAGTGTAGCTAAAACTAGTTTGATGGTTAATATTGAGTTAAATCATTGAATGTCTCCTGGCATTGTTCTGTCCACAGAAACTTTGTGTTCTTATTCAGCTAATTGGTTAACGGTGCCAATATACTGCTGTAGTTTGGAACAAACTTCTGATAGAATCCACTGAGCCCTAAGAGTTAAAGCAACTCTTTCTTCAAGATTGGTCATGGAAATTCCTCAATGGCCTTCGTCTTTGCGTTCCATGGGGCCAATCTTCCATGACTTGATGTTATGTCCCAAGAATGCATCTCTGCTTTCACGAATGCAGTTTTATTTAAATTTATCACCATTTTTGCTTCTCAGAGCTGTTCAAAGAGATCTGCCAACTGTGCCATGTGATCTTTCCAGGACTTATTAACTGGTGAATGGGGGGCGGCACGGTGGCACAGTGGTTAGCACTGCTGCCTCACAGTGCCAGAGACCCGGGTTCAATTCCCGCCTCAGGCAACTGACTGTGTGGAGTTTGCACATTCTCCCCGTGTCTGCGTGGGTTTCCTCCGGGTGCTCCGGTTTCCTCCCACAGTCCAAAGATGTGCAGGTTAGGTGAATTGGCCATGCTAAATTGCCTGTAGTGTTAGGTAAGGGGTAAATGTAGGGGTATGGGTGGGTTGCGTGTCAGTGTGGACTTGTTGGGCCGAAGGGCCTGTTTCCATACTGTAAGTAATCTAATCTAAAGTCCAAAGAGATGTTTGAAAATCATTTTGGGTTGCAAGTGAATTACTTTCAATGGTAATTCATTTCAAACATATTTTCCAACCTGTTTATTGATGTTGGAATGCAGTTTTGAAAATTCCTGGGACATTACATAACACAAGCAAACATTATAATTAATTAAGAATTAGGATAAAGCGAACAGTATTTCATTAAACATTTCATTTTCCCATTCCACTATGTTACACATCTGCAATCATACGAAGAGTGCATTTGCGTCCCATTCACACTCAGGAATTGTTGAACTGAAACAGGTGATGTTGTATTGATATTCTGACAATCATTTTGGGAATACATAGGCTGAATTTGCAACATGTTATGCAAATCATTGCATACTGAAAAGAACCTGGAATTTCTTGGAAATTTCGGAACAGAATTTTGCCAATACTTACATTGCTTCATGTCAGAACTTAAAGGCTGACCTTAATGAAGAGTGGGAGTCAGGCTTTTCAGGAATTATAGCAACAGGCAAGTCATCATGTGCCCCATAGAACTGGGCTTAACTCCCTTGTGATTTCAACTCAGTCCTCATCCTCCGCCCTGACACCAAATTCCCGCCCAGTCTCAGTGGAAATGGTAGCACTGACAGCAGCCAGGAGTTACAATAGGTGGAAGGTATGATCAGCCTGCAGAAGGCATGATCGGCATGAGGACATACAGAAACATCCTCTGGCAAGGTAACTCATGATGCATGAGTGAAAATTAGCAAATTTACTAACTAGAAACACTAACATTCAGGTTATCCTTATGAGATCAATGAGAAGTATCTGCCCCATTCTGGCTCAGAGAGAATTCTCAAAAATATCTGTAGGAAACAGTCACATTTGCCTCCCACAACTAGAATTTCAGGCATAGTACTTTGAAAACTGCAATGTACATTCTGTTCACAACTAACATATTATATGAGCAAAATAAGTCTGGTAGAATTTGCAGAAGTAGTTTAACAAACGGAAATTGTTTGCCCGTGTAATTTTAATGAACGTTTTTGGCATTTATCTATCCCAAGAACTTGAAATCAAGGGGCAGTGCAGGGTTTCAGTTGTCCCATGGCTAAAATATTGAGTATATTTCAGTGTCATTTTAGGATACGGCACTGCCATTTAAATTAGGTCCTCACCACTTTGTGGATAGATGGTGTTCAAACATTTAAAAATCCAGGTGGGTGGGATGGTTGGAATGCATTTAGAAAAATAATACAACTTGGGTCCCCTCACACCTCCATGTTAATCCTGCCTCCCACACCAATGTGGGGGAAAGGGTTAAAACATAGACTTAATGTTACGCATTTGAAAACTTGCTCAGAAATTTAACTCCATTTAAATATTATGTATCCAGATGTTCTTCTTAAAACTCAATTTGTGAAGTTTAGGGAAATCATATCGTCTGTTAAATCTGAAGGACAAGAGTGCTAAGGCAAAGTGTAACTTATAGTTCATGAAATTCATCATTTTCATTGTTTCTCAAGATTTGTGGTTCCCATATAGAGGCACATCTCTTTCCACAGGTCATATATAACACACCAATCATTGATGCTGGTTTACTGACCTATTCTCTTGAGGAAATGTTCAAAAACATTTCTCCCCAGTTCCCAAATCAAATCTGTAGAATATTTCTCCAGTCTGTGTTGGTGTAGTTCAATCATAAATGTTTGGTTTCCATGGTTCCCCGGAGCCCGTGATATCCGTGAAGTATATAATTAACTTTCTCAAGAATGAGTTGGATTAATATTTACTGTGCATGGCCTATGTTCAAAAATAGTCTTTTTTTATCCATATTTTCAGGAGACAGGTTTTAAAGTTTGATTTGACAACTGTTCTTGCTCACCATCCAATTTCATTAACATATTGAACCCTATTTGTTCAGGCCTGTATATCCTCTTAATGCATTGATGTAATTGTGAAACTCAAATGCTAGAATAATGAGCAAATCCACTGAGGTTGCACATCTGTTACAGAGGTTCACTTGAAAGTTGACGAATCAAAGGAACATGGTATAAAATTTGGATAGTTTGTCTTTTTTTTGCCAACTAGAAATGTATTTAAACTCCAAAATGGTATCTTTGGCATGAACACGCTGTTTTCGAGTAATGCAAGCTGTACACCATCTTGGTGAGAGCATTAGTGTAAAACATATGTTCCGAGTAAGCAGACCAGAGTGTCAATTAGCTCCAGTAATGTCCTCTCTTAACACCACATTCACACCCTGTAAATAAGGCAACCACTACTTAAAGGAATGAACAACGATTTATTGATTAGTTGCTGGGTTATTTCTTCTGACAATTGCTTTAATTTTTCTCTGTTTGGTGCTTTGTATAGTTGGTTAAAGTTGCAAAGATCTACAAGGAATGGTGTAGAACATGTGCAAGGAGTTTTTGCTGATTTCAAGGCTCTGACTTAAACCTATTCCTCCCAGATATGAATGCACTCCCCTTAAAATAGTACCTAACTTGAAAAATAAATCAATAGTGTGGTGGCTGAAAAGCACAGCAGGTCAGGCAGCATCTGAGGAGCAGGAGAGTAGACATTTCGGGCATAAGCCCTTCATCAGTCCTTTTGTCCGAAACGTCGATGCTTCTGCTCCTTGGATACTGCCTGATCTGCTGTGCTTTTCCAGCACCACACTCTTGACTCTGATCTCCAGCATCTGCAGTCCTCACTTTCTCCTAACTTGAAAAATAACCATAGGTCACCTGGGGCAGGACAAAGTGCTGGAAGGAGGAGGAGAAAATAAAGGAAGCAGGAATCTCTGTAAGAGGTCATATTCACATCAAGAGCAACTCTTCTATCTGAACCTCAGTGAGAAACTAAGTACAATGTCTACACTTCAGTAAGGAGCTACTCACTGCCATCTGCTTCAATGATAACCTCAAATCAGGTGAAGGACTGGCATTGCCAGTGACTGTGCTGATGAACTTCTGTATAACTGGCTCCTTCCAGTTGGAGATGGGGATATTTGCAACACATTAAAGTCTGCCATCCAGATTTGCATAGATGGTTTTCCTAAGGCTGTCTATTCATTGAGAGCTCATTACATTTTGACTTCTCTTGGCATGGAGAGATGGAATTTAATCTCGATAAGTGCAAGGTGATGCATTTTGGGAGGTCTAATAAGGGAAGGACATACATGATGAATGGTAGGTCCTTAGGGAGTACTGAAGAACAAAGGGACCTTGGTGTACAAGTCTATAGGTCCCTGAAGGTGTCAGCACGGGTAGACAGGGTGGTGAGAAGGCATATGGGATACTTGTCTTTATTAGCTGAGGCATAGAATATAGGAAGTCTTGTTACACCATTGTAAAACATTGGTTAGGCCCCAGATAGAATACTGTGTACAGTTCTGGTCACCACACTATCAGAAGGGTATGATTGCACTGGAGTGGGTGCAGAGAAGATTCACCAGGATGTTACTTTGGATGAAAAGTGTGTTATAAGGAGGGACTGGATAGGCTGGGTTTGTTTTCCTTGGACTGAGGAGGCTGAGGAGATCTATGGAAGAACACAAAATGATGAGAGGCATAGACAGGTTAGATTGTGAGAGTCCTTTTGCCATAGCAGAAATACTTAAGACAAGAGGGCATAGTTTTAGATGGGAAGCAAATAGTTTAGGGGGGATCTGAGAAAAAAATGCACCCAGAGATGATAGAGATATGGAATGTGTTACTGGAGAGAGTGGTGGAGACAAATACTCTCACGACATTTAAGAAGCATCTGGATGAGGACTTAAAATACCAGGGCATAGTCGGCTATGGAACAAGTGCAGGTAAATGGGATTACTGTAGTTTGGTGTTTGTTGGGCGACATAGACATGGTGGGCTGAAGGGCTTGTTTCTAAGTTGTCTGATTCAAGACTCTATGACATGGGAAGATTGCAAGGGCTCCTCATGTTGTAGGGTGCCATTGAATACACGCAACTCACTTTGCAGGTTCTGTGTGCGAACTCAGGGGAAATCAGATTTGAAAAGAATTGTATTCCCTCAAGAACTGATAAAGACACAGTCTCATGCAGCTTGATACCCGGTATCCCAGTAGGGATCGGCGTTCGTTCATTCAGTGGAAATCTTCAGTGCCAGTTGTGTGAGCCCCCTGACAAACTGAAGACTGATCATTGGTGGTTAAGTGCCATCTACTGACAACATGGCTGATGACACCTGTGGGCAGACTGTGAACATGTGGCCAGGGAGCATCCAATGCTGCCACATGAAATCTAGCAATCCTAATTGTCAGTTTTGCTGTTGCGGCTTAAGTCTCTTATAAGTTGCATTGAAATTATGCAAATGGTAGAGTTTAATTTAGGTAAATGTGAGGTGCTGCATTTTGAGAAAGCAAAGCTTAGCAGGACTTATACACTTAATGGTGATGTCCTCGGGAGTGTTGCTAAACAAAGAGACCTTGGAATGCAGGTTCATAACTCCGTGAAAGTGGAGTCACAGGTAGATAGGATAGTGAAGAAGGCATTTGGTATGCTTTCCGTTATTGGTCAGAGTATTGAGTACAGGAGTTGGGAGGTCATGTTGCGGCTGTACAGGACATTGGTTAGGCTGCTGTTGGAATATTGCATGCAATTCTGGTCTCCTTCCTATTGGAAAGATGTTACAAAACTTGAAAGGGTTCAGAAAAGATTTACAAGGATGTTGCCAGGGTTGGAGGATTTGAGCTACAGGGAGAGGCTGAACAGGCTGGGGCTGTTTTCCCTGGAGCGTTGGACGCTGAGGGGTGACCTTATAGGGGTTTACAAAATCATGAGGGGCATGGATAGGATAAGTAGACAAAGTCTTTTCCCTGGAGTGGGAGAGTCCAGAACCAGAGGACATAGGTTTGGAATTATATCAGCATTCCTTCTGTGTCGCTGGGTGAAATTTCTGAAACTCCCTAACAGCATGTGAGTCTACCTACACCAAGAGAACTGCAATAATTCAAGAAGATAGTGGACCACTAGCTACTTATGGGAAACAAGGAATGGGAAATAATTGATGGCACAGTCGACAGTGCCCATTTCCCATGAATGAATTTTAAAAATTACGAGAGAATATTGGTTATTGAGCAGGATTGAAAGGTTGAAAAGAATGTAAATGGTATGTGTGTGTGTGTGTGTGTGTGTTGGGGGGGGGGCGGTGGCGGGAGGGGGGAGGTGGAGGGAGAAAAGAAAAATCTAAGAGACTTTGGAACTTTCAGGAAGCTAGTTAAAAGATGGAAAGAGTAACAAATCCGAATCTGTGAATAGCTTCCCAAAGAACAGGTGTAAATTACCCAACATTCAGTGGGATGAACATACAACAGTGAGTTAACATCAGAGGAACAGAGGGTAGGGGTGATGAGAATAAATTTAGGAGTTCTTTCAATTTGCTGTGGAAACAAGCTGACAATTTTTGGGCAATTGTTACAACCCACTTCAGAAGCCAAAAAAGAGATTGGGAGTCAAGTGATTCAGAGCACAAACGTAAGTACTAAGCAGATAATTAAAATGATGCAAACAACCCTAATCAAAATGGTTTAGTTAGGAAGGTAAGTACGAACAGGGCAGGACCTGCTGGAAGCAAATCAGTCTTCATCAGACCAGGCCCAGACTGCCTGTATTTTAACTAACTAGCCAGAGCTACATGTTTAAATTATTCTGCATTGCTTTCAAATGTAAGAGTTTAGCAATAAAACTGTTTGATTTATGATGAAATTGTGTCAATTGCGATTTGCAGTCTTCTGAAACATTGCATGGAACATGACAGAGAGATATTTGAAATTGAGAACAATTATATGGAGGTACCTACAGTGCATTGATGGGAGAAACTGAGCATGTTGTGAAATAATAAAGGTTAACGTGGAGAAACCTGCAAGGAGATGAGGTGGAAAATCAAACTCCTGAGTGAAGGAGAAAGGAGAACATGAGTTTCAGCGATGAGAGAGAAAAGATTGGGGAAATTTACAATGTATCTCTGAGAGAAAAGAGTGCTTTGAGTTACACATGGGTTAAAAAACTCAGTTCACATTTAAACCCATTGGCATGAGTAAGCACCATCAAATTCATCCTGAGCAGACAATTACATGTTGATGGATTTGGATGGAGGAACAACATTAGTCAAAAAGAATGTCTTCTCTTTTGCAGATGTGAAGTAAATAAAATTTGAATTCATTTGTAATTTGACATCGGACAGGCAATATAATAAGAACAAAAGTGTGGTGTTGGAAAAGCACAACAGGTCAGGCAGCATCCGAGGAGCAGGACAGTCAACATTTCGGGTATAAGCCCTTCATCAAGAATGTCAATATTGTCAGTCTTAGTGTGATAGAGGCAAAATTGCAGAAAAATGACTAAGATAGTATCAAAACTGGGCAACGGACAACTGGGCAATGAATAACTGAAACATTCTCTTTGGATCATGCAATTTCTATAAAAACAATGGCCATGGGGCTTAAGCTTTGGCATAGAATGGATTCATTTAAGTTCAGGTAGAACTACTCAGAAAATATTAAACCAACAAGAGAAATATGAGCTGGAGTTGACAATTTTATTGTTGAGATCAAAGTGTTGCTGAAAAACACAGCAGGTCAGGCAGCATCCTAATGAAGGGCTTTTGACCGAAATGTTGATTTTCCTGCTTCTCGGATGCTGCCTGACCTGCTGTGCTTTTCCAGCAACATTCTGATCTAAACTCTGGTTTCCAGCATCTGCAGTCCTCGCTTTTACCTAGTTAATTTTAATGTTGAACCACCTCCACCTTTTAACAAGATCGTGACCTTCTACTCCAACTTCACCTTCCGATACTACTCTCAAATCCAAAAATTTCCTTTTTAACAGAAAACTATCAAACAAAAACACAATGGGAGGAGAAAGTACTGAGGCAAGAATACAATGGCAGTGCAATCATATCTCATTCTGGTTTTGCAGGTATATGGCTGCGAAAAGATAAGAAGCAAAAGACGAGATTAAGATATTTTTGTCGGTTTTGTGAAGCACTATCCAACAAATTAATGAGAGGAGTGGCCCCATTGATAACCGAGAGCTCACCATCTATCTGAATGTGGATATAATAGCAGAAAAGGTTAGTATGACAAGTGTCGTCTTGGATATTTAATCTTGCTTCTGTATTTTGTGACAGATTGAGAGCAAGTGAAACAATTAATTCCTGTTCATTCATTCATATGTGATGATATTTATCTGAGAAAGAGCACAACAAAAAGAGCAGCACAAAGAAGAGGGAAGTGCTGGCAAGAATTGAGTCATAATTCAAACATGAAGTGGATGCCTAGATTTCAATAATCCCGTATTTGGACTTACAATTTATAAAATAGCTCTTTTACATCAGGCATCCTATTGCTGACATAATTGTGACGAAGGAAGCCAGTCAATGATCTTTTTACATTTTAAAATCTTGACTAGAAACTTGCCGACTATCTAGATTGCACATTTTTTGTAACTTACTTTCAGTGCAATAAGAGTATAAGTTTCATGGTTTCTAGTCTCTAAATCCACTGCTCTTATTTTGATATATGGCATCATGTTCCCAGCAACATCAGCATGAGCACACATAAACACATTGTGTTCAGTTCTGGTCACTTCTTTATAGGAAGGATGTGGAAGCTTTAGAGAGGGTGCAAAGGAGATTTACCAGGATGCTGCCTGGACTGGAGGACATGAATTATGAAGAAAGATTGAGGGATCTAGGGCTTTTCTCACTGGAGCGAAGAAGGATGAGAAGTGACTTGATAGGGGTGTACGAGATGATGAGGCATAAATAGAGTGAATAGTCAGAGACTTTTTCCCAGGGCAGAAATGGCTACCATAAGGGGGCATAATTTTAAGGTGATTGGAGGAAGGTTTAGGGGAGATGTCAGAGGTAGGTTCTTTACACAGAGAGTGGTGGGTGCGTGGAATGGACTGCCAGCGGTGATAGTAGAGTCAGAGACATTAAGGACATTTAAACGACTCTTGGATAGGCACATGGAAGATAATAAAATGAAGGGTATGATAAGACCATAAGACCATAAGACCATAAGACATAGGAATAGAAGTAAGGCCATTCGGCCCATCGAGTCCACTACGCCATTCAACTATGGCTGATGGGCATTTCAACTCCACTTACCCGCATTCTCCCTGTAGCTCTTAATTCGTTGTGACATCAAGAATTTATCAATCTCTGCCTTGAAGACATTTAGCGTCCCAGCCTCCACTGCACTCTGCGGCAATGAATTCCACAGGCCCACCACTCTCTGGCTGAAGAAATGTCTCCCCATTTCTGTTCTGAATTTACTCCCTCTAATTCTAAGGCTGTGTCCACGGGTCCTAGTCTCCTCGCCTAATGGAAACAATTTCCTAGCGTCCACCCTTTCCAAGCCATGTATTATCTTGTAAGTTTTTATTAGATCTCCCCTTAACCTTCTAAACTCCAATGAGTACAATCCCAGGATCCTCAGCCGTTCCTCGTATGTTAGACCTACCATTCCAGGGATCATCCGTGTGAATCTCCGCTGGACACGCTCCAGTGCCAGTATGTCCTTCCTGAGGTGTGGGGACCAAAACTGGACACAGTACTCCAAATGGGGCCTAACCAGAGCTTTATAAGAGTAGGATAAAAGGTCAGCATATCATCGAGGGCCGAAGGGACTGTACTGACAATATTGACATTCTCGATGAAGGGCTTATACCCGAAATGGAAGGCTTCAGAATGAGTACAATCCAACTCCCCTAAGGCCATTACCCAGCAGAAATGGATTCCCATCTACAAATGTGACCAAAGATTGTTGGCAACCTGATGCTATAGTTGAAATTCACCAAAAGGCAGCAAGTCAGTTGGAACCAAAACATTTTAGCATCAGAAAGAGGTATGAAAGATATTTATGAGATTTATTAATTCGACTTACATTGTGTTTAAAAAATGAAGGCATTATTTTCCTTTGAGTCAGTCAGTATCAACCCTCATTAAGCCACAACATTGATTAATATGAAATAAAAACAAGATATCTTGACACTATGAAGTGATAACCTGATTTTTCTTTCTGTCTATATTAACTGATTTTATGTTTAATTCTAAATAAAAACAAGAACTATGGATGCTGTAAATCAGAAACAAAAACAAAAATTGCTGGAAAAGCTCAGCAGGTCGAGCAGCATCTGTGCAGAGAAATCAGAATTAATGTTTCGGGTCCAGTGACCCTGAAGTTCTGTGGAAGGGTCATTGGACCTGAAATGTTAACTGTGATTTCTCTGCACAAATGCTCCCAGACCTACTGAGATTTTCTAGCATTTTCTGTTGTTTACATTTAATTCTGCATTATTGAGTCGCCAGTTCAATTTTGGTGCAGAATTGGGGCTCAGTCTGAGCCAGCTTGAGAGCAAATGAACAATTTCTCTGAAAAAATAAACTAGGCCAAGATTCAATTCGCTTTATAGAAATAGCTTACGCAAGCTGAAACATTACACAGCTTGGCAAAAGCAATGGCAAGATCTCCATATGGGACAACTCTATACCATGGTTGAATTAAAATTAAAAGTAAACTAACACAGTATGTGCAATTCTGTGTGGTAAAAAGGAAAATGCAAAATTACTCAGCTATGAAACAGCAGTTGAATCAGGACTGATCCAATCATCAACTTGACTTGCCAACAGAGAAGCAGATGCTATTTATTTGACTAGCAGAACAACATGCTCAAAACCAAATTAATGCCTGTACCTCTTGCCAGTCCACACTTACTAACAACTGTTCACTACTACAGATGTCAAAACTGTTTGAAGGGTCATAGCCAAAGACAGATACTGATCATTTTCAATCTGAGAATGAGATGTTACAAGTATCTTATAGCCAAGGTTATTATCCAGGGTTGGAAATACAGTCCACACATTGGAAAATATTATCACTGCTTATCCCTACCTCAGAATCTATCTATCTCAAGCAAGGAAATGTTTGCCTGTTGCATTGGTTTCAGACATTGGACTTTAATGAAATCTCTTGCTCCAGAAAAATTTTGAAACAAAAGAACTGGAAAGTTATCAAAGGGAATTCATCAGAAGAGAAATCCTACAAATTCTCGTCTTAGCACCAATGAGCATCACATTGCACTACGCACACATCTATTGCTTAATTTTTGTTTGGAGTTAATGGTTCTTCCATTTATCTACCCAATATAACTTCTTTTCTTTTTCTAAGAATGAGGTGTATTGGCATTTATTGACCAAACCCTCGAGGAGATAGTACAGACCTGCCTTCTTGAACTGCTGCAGTCCCTATCTTGTTGGTGCATCCAAGGTTCTACCAGAGAGAGAATTCTAATATTTTCACTCAGCAATGTGATGGAACAACATTGTAGGTGTCACAAGTACTGAACTTGAGCATTGCTAGAAAAAAGACATTTTTGGAAGCTTTCAATTTGCATTCATCTGGGTAATTTGCAAGAAATACCAAAGGGAAAACAACATTTCTACGATATGAGGGAAGAGTGCAATTTGGTTGAGAAGTGGACACTAATTTGTAGAGGTGCTCCATGGAGAATACAGCTACTAATGATCACTGACAGTCAATTGCCAAGTTTTTTTTAACAATTTTAAACAAGGCAAGTTGACTCTGGTTGGTCAAGACATTCTCCTGAGAAATGGCAATGGGAAGATATTGGGCTCCAATTCTAATACCTGATGTTCCTTTATTTCCAAGACCTGTCTCCTTCCAATCTCCAAAAATTTGGTAAAAATCTGGCCTATTAATTCTTTCCTTATGTTTTGAGCTTGGTTAATTTTATCAAAAATGTGTTCCCTCCATTTAGCCTGCCAATAACATATTTTTGATTACTTTATATTAATAATACCTGCCAAACTGCAATGTTATATATTTCTACAGAAGGGATACACGGTGGAATTGGCAAGGTCATGAGCCAACAAATTACTCCCTCTGCTGAATAAATAAAATGGTCAAGCTGAATAATTTATTAGTGTTCTAAAGGTGGTTTGGTCATATACACCGACCATCTGTGATGGATGTAGCTATTTTGTTAATTATTTAAATTGGTTGTATGAATAATTAATGGTAAGGCAACAGTTGGGTATTGTATAAAATAATCAAATTGATTGTGCGTTTATCAGTCCCTGAGCAAAATAATTCCCAAATGCTATAATTCGCTGCCAAGCTTGTTTTTTTAAAGTTGCTCAGTTGTTCAGCGAAAAATTCTCTGATGATTCGTATGAGTTATGTCTTTCAGTACATCCTTGTACCTTACTAAGGAGCGAAATACAACCATTGCAACTGTTTTTTAAACATTTCCAGTGTTTTTGCCTCCATCATATTCTGCAATAAATGTATTGATCATTTTGCAGCAGTGTGCTGATATGATCTGCAATTTAGTGCCAATGGTGAGGTAGAAGCAGACCTAATAGGAAATTCAAAAAGGAGTTTAATGAATTTTTAAAAGCAAAGGTTTGCACTGCTCGAAGGAGTGAAACTAATTGGCTACATCCTTCGAATAATTTACACAGGAACAACAGGATGAATTGGCTTCTTCGCCACTCTATCATCTAGGATTCTCTTGAAATATCTAAGATGTATGCCTGCATATCCTGTGTAATGTTGATGAATAACTTTCTCTCTATTGTTGCAGGGATTTTTTCTATTTTCATTTTCTTGTATCCATGTACATTTTTTGAATTATTGTTACCAATATCAAGACTGTTAACAAATGAGGGCTCATTTTATGAATGTTGGGAAAGAACAACATTTCTCACATGATTTTCTATCCATGATGGATAGAGATGGGATGTTCTGGACTACCAGTCCTGAATTCCCAATATTCTGTTGACTGAATCTGTACAGTATGTATTACATATAATAGACACCGCACAGTTTCAGGCATCAGACTTTAGGAATTCCCAATCTATATTGGATGGAAGATATGGGGGAGTGTGGCAGCCCAAGGTGAAACATCTCTCAGGCTCCTTTCCCCCACATTCACCATTCCATAAACCCTATTCTGCCCAACATTTCCTGGTTGTGACCTGGATATTCTGTGATCCTGGATTCATTTTCTCAGGAATAGCGGTCGTACTTAGAATTCAGACAGTTCACGACCCAATGGTCTTGATTCCAGGACAAGGCCAGCCCATGACCTTGTCACTGCCCTAGTGGGCTTCTGATTTGGAGGGTCTGTTTCTGACTCTCCGAACTGCATGCAAGATCACCATGGCCACAGCAAGATTCCATCCATTGTGTCTAGTTCTGGGAAGGATCTGGGAAGACACTAAAAAAGGGTTAGAGAAAGATATACAAGAATGATTCCAGGGACGAGTTACTTCAGTAAAATGGCCAGAAGCTGGGTTTGGCCTTCCAAGAGAAGGTTGGTAGGAGATTTGGTGGAGATGTACAATATCATGAAGAGGGTGGACAAAATCAACAGGAGAAAACTATCCTGTTTGGTGGGAGGTTTGAGCCAGACTTTAATTAGTTTTCAAAAGAACCAAAAGTGATATGAGGTAATCCATTTTTTTCACAGTGAATGGTTATGATCTGTAATGCATCACTGGAATGTGTGGTGGAGGTAGATCAATCATGGCTTTTCAAAGAGAATTGGGTAAGTTTGACTTTAACGGGTAGGTGGGATAGTGGGACTAGCTATGTTGTTGTTGTAGATGGCTGGCACAGATTCAATGAATCAAACCCTTCTCTGATGTCCAGCCCTCAATAAGGAACTAAATGTATTCAATTGAGGGCTCTCCCACATGAGGTGACATGTAGCTCACAGGCCCTGCCCTATGCCATTAATTGTCCTTCCTACATCCAAACTCGCTATCAGCAACAGCAGAAAATTATGCCCAATATCGATCTGAATTCTCAATATTCGGATGTCTGAATGTCTGCTGTGGAGAAAGTGAGGACTGCAGAAGGGCTTATGCCTGAAACGTCGATTCTCCTGTTCCTTGGATGCTGCCTGACCTGCTGCGCTTTTCCAGCAACACATTTTCAGCTCTGAGTGTCTGCTGTGTCTATTATGTATAATACATACAGTACTGATTCAGGCAAGAGAATATTGGGAATTCAGAACTGGTGGCCCAGGACATCCTATCTTCATCCATTTTGGATTGAAAGTCATGTGGGAAATACTTCGTAAAATGGACACTCATTTGTGAACAGGAAATGCAATTAGCAAAAATATACATGGATACGGTAAGGTGAATATAGGAAAAAGCCCTGGAACAATAAAGGGCAAGTTACTCATCAGTATTACACAGGATATCCTTCACTGCAGTAACAATTTTATAATTTTACTCTGTGATGAAGCAAACATTGATTGGAACTTGATAATGCTCAAATTCTACAAGAAAGGCACAGTGGCTCAATGGTTACCATTGCGGCCTCACAGTGCCAGGGACCTGGGTTCAATTCCATGCTGGGGTGACTATCTGTGTGAGTTTGTACGTCTCTCTGTTTCCTCTGGGTGTTCTGGTTCCCTCCATCAGTCCAAAACTATGCAGGTTAGGTGGATTGACCATGCTAAATTGCCCATAGTGTGCATTGGTATTGCAGGCGAGCTGTGTTAGCCATGGGAAATGCAGGGTTATAGGGTGGATCTGGCGCAATGCTCTTCAGAGAGTTGGTGTGAACCCGATGGGCTGAATAGTCTGCTTCTACATTGTAGAGATTCTAAGAAAAGTTCCTTTAAATTCAACAATACTTGCACTTTGTAAGTGGCAGAGGGACAAGCAACTCTGAAAGAACAATTTGATTTCAGCTGCACAGTGCAATTACTGAAATATAAGAGGCAAAAAATTACCAGGAAATACAATTGCTTTTCAAAGCTTAATGTGGGTGTAATGAGTGACATGTCTCTTAAATGGATAACTACAGCACATAACACTTGATAGATGGTGTGTGTGCTACAATTATGAGGGAAGAGCAAAGTATGAATGCCTTCTAAGTGTCTAATTGTATCTATCACTTCACAGACAGCTTCCTGTTTGTCTTCCCATATTCGACATATTTAATGAATTTAATTAGAACCTCTGGGTCTTGTCCTGCATCTGTCCTGGCTTTCTCATTGTCACCTGGACTGTATGCATCACAGTGTCATGCTTACAATAATCTGTAAATTAGGCAATTCAGACTAATTCAAGAGCATTCTGATAACTTGTGTCCAGATCCTATCAATAACTTTTCTATTTGTGCAGGAAAGACATTGCTATTGCATTGATAAACTCCACTGATAATTTGATATGCTCCTTTAGCAGCCTCTCAATAACATCTAATATACTGATGTATTTGAATCAACACATTCCACAAATGCACACAAAGAAAGAAATAATGTGCACATATTTAGCACCTTTTATGTTGTTCAGATGTCCCGAAGCGTTTCACAGTAAACAAATGTATATTGTTAATAATGGGAATAAAAATGCGAATGGCAATGCTGTATATGGGTTTGGAACTACCTGAAAGTATTAATACTGAAGGGTGCCAGAAGCACCACCCAATAAGATATATCCTATGGAATTGTGGGCAGATCATCAATGTAACCTATAGCTAGTTGCTAACACGCAATGAACTACTTGTTCAATTCAAAAGGCTCGTCCAGTTAAATCAGGAAGCAACTTTCTTCCACCACACGTGACCAAACAAGTCCTGTAGATCCATACACTGAAAAGGAATGAAGCAGCAAACCTATGGCTGGGTGAAATGCAGACTCGGTTTAGCTGCACATACAATTATAATCTGTTACAAAGGGAGTCCAGCACAGTGTCAGCAATCATTAAGACCCCATTTGGGGTTCAGAACAGCTCACAGAGCACCAAAAACACAGCTACTATATGTTGTAGCCTATAATTTCTAAGATGGCCATGAGTTAAAGGTGCATTGTATCATAATCCCAGTCAAGACCACAGATAACAGACTGAAAGGAAATAATTAGTTGAATTATATAGTTTGGTTCTCTTTGTGTAAATGCTTTGAATTTAAATTGTCTTTTGCAGAATTCACCAGTTAGTCAAGCATGCACTACTCCACACACCATTATAACTTACCAACAGCCAAGTACAGTTGGGTTCAGAGACTGTTGTGCATATGTTAGTTTGTGGGATATTAAATTCAAAAGTTATGTGTTACAGCCTATTGTTTTAATTTTATTCAGTTGTAGAGCCTGAAATGTTCTTTTTGAAGCACTTTATTTTATTGTTGTAATGGTTCTGTATGCACAGAGATTCCATTGAAAGAGCTATTTGTGTAGCTTCTTGGCTCAGGTCTCAGATGGAGTGTATGCAATTAGCATACTCCAACTGTTAGTGTGCTGATACCATCTGTATTTCTAGCATTAGCCAAGATTTGTATTTGTATTTTGTAGGTGTGCTATCAGCATGAATAAAGCTCTAATTGGGAGCCCAACACTCAGATGTCCAAGTCCGTGGTTTGGGAGAGAAATGACCTGAGTGTGCAGCAATTTGAAGGGCAACATATTTTCATCAGCCCATTGATAGAATGAAGGGACAGGAAAATTTCACTCTGGTGCTTTCTGCATGACAGTTCATTTTTCAAACAAGGTTATTAAAATATTTTAGATGCAAAGGTGTTGGAGGAGTGAAACATTTATTGATTTGACAAATGGCAAATAAGCAAAGAAACCTTTTGGATTGCATGCATGGTGGTTACTCCATTGCACTGTGCACGGTTAAGTGGATCTGGCAGCTGTACCTTCCAAAGTTCAATGATTTCATCAGGTCATGTCATAACCTTGTTGTGTACAAAGTATGCACAGTGTAGAGTATTCTCACACTCAGACTAAATTACATAACTTTAAGTGCCTACCATGAATACCTGTTAAGCAGTGAGTTATAAATCACAGCTGCAACTTGCAGGTGCTGGTATCTCTGCCCTTGCATTCAGAACAGCACTTTTCCAAAACATATTTTTCAATGTGATGGGATGTGTGAAACATGTGTTTAATAGATTCTAATAGCTAGATGATATCATCAGTGATGCCACATTAAATTGGATCACATGGATCTGAGTCCTGTGAAGTCCTTCTCAACCATGCCTCTGTAAATAATGTAAATAGTTAATAGATGCTCATCACTTTACATGAGTATGGTGTACACTCAGGCTCTCAAAATCTGCTTATGTTATTAGTAGACAATGAAAGCACTGGTATACTGCCTGCAAACTGTAGGGATCCCAGCAGACCTTGAGATAGGGGGCAAGTGAAGCACAACACACTTGAGGGAAATGCCCACAGCAATAACTGGACTAGCTTACCATTACCAGAGCTCCATGACAACTGGCCAGATGTGCACCAACCATCACACTGCACTTTGGCGGAAGTGGCATCACTGAGTCCATTGAGAGAGAACAAACTCTGCACTCACTCAGAAACACAACAAGGTTCAGGTCAGTGGGTTTCTACAAACAGTAGATATGCCAACAACATTTTAAGGAGACAAGAATTTGGTGAAGAATCCTCTACATATGAAGAGGTCATTAAAATTATTAACTCATACTCAGGTTTCAATGGTAGCCTCTTACAGATGGAGGGAAATTCAACATGTGTCCCCAGGGCTGTATCAAAAATTTGATTTATTTGCTGATAAATTCTACCTGACACCAGCTAGGTGTAAAGAACGGAGGGTTGTCAGTATGCCTAAAAGGAATCAGAATGGGAAGGCAGATGGTATAGTTAGCATGATAAAGCAAGATGCTGCACAAAATACATCCAACTCTAATTTTAACATTTATAGAAAGATCAATTAAGTGAACCAATATCTAAGAAATAGAAGATTGGGAGAAGATACAAAATCCAGGGTGCACTTTTGGAGTTACCAACATTGCAGTCACTGGTCACAGAATAGATGAATTATTGGAGCAGGAGTGTCAATTCCTTCTTAACATCAACCTCCAAATCAACCGCTTTAGCTTCATCTACCTGTTTTGTCACCTTCTCGAAGAACTCAATAAGGTTAGTGAGGCATGACCTACCCTTCACAAAACCGTATTGACTATCCCTAATCAAATTATTCCTTTCCAGATGATTATAAATCCTACCTCTTATAATCTTTTCCAACACCTTATCCACAACTGAAGAAACGCTCACTGGCCTATGATTATTGTCAGGGTTGTCACAACTCCCCTTCTTAAACAAGGGAGCAACATTTTGTATTCTCCAGTCTTCTGGCACTACTCCTGTTGACAAACATGCCATAAAGATCAAAGTAAACGACTCTGCAATCTCCTCCCTGGCTTCCGAGAGAATCCAAGGATAAATCCAATTCAGCCTGGGGGTCCTATCTATTTTCAGATCTTCCAAAATTGCTAAAGATTCCTCTTTGTCAACCTCAATCCCATATAATCTTATAGCCTGTTTCTCCATATTCTCACTAACATTGTCCTTTTCAAATGTGAATACTGGTGAAAAGTATTCATTAAGCGCTACCCCATGTCCTCAGATTCCACACACAACTTTCCACTACTATCTTTGATTGGCCCTAATCTTACTGTAGTCATTCTTTTATTCCTGATATACCTATAGAAGGCATTAGGCTTTCCTTGATACTATCCACCAACAACTTGCCATGTTCCCTCCTGGCTCTTAGCCCTCTCTTTACATCTTTTCTGGTGAACTTATAACTCTCAAACACCCTGAGTCTTCACTCCTCATCCTCACATAAGCCTTGATCTTCGTCTTGACAAGAGCTTCAACTTCTTTAATAAACCATGGCTCCCTCTTTCGACAACTACCTCCCTGCCTCATGGCTGTTCCTTGAATAAGCTCCTCATTTCAACTGTGTCCATTCCCTGCAGTTTCCTTCCCCATTATATGCATCTTAAATCTTGCCTAATCACATCATAATTGCCTTTCCCCCAATTATACCTCTCTTCCTGCGTCTGGACAGATGCATGAGTAGGTGGGGAGCAGAGGGATACAGATGTTTAGGAATTGGGTGATAGGTTTATACAGTGGATTTGGATCAGCTCAGGCTTGGAGGGCCAAAGGGCCTGTTCCTGGGCTGTAAATCTTCTTTGTTCATAGAACATAGAACATAAAACAATACAGTGCAGTACTGGCTCTTCGGCCCTTGATGTTGCGCCGACCTGTGAACTATTCTCAGCTCATCCCCCTACACTATCCCATTATCATCCATGTGCTTATCTAAGCTTTGTTTAAATTTACCTTATTCAGCCTGGAGCCCAGTTACAAGTGGAGTTCAGCCTGGAGCCCAGTTACAAGTGGAGTTCAGCCTGGAGCCCAGTTACAAGTGGAGTTCCGCAGGGTTCAGTTCTGGGTTCTCTGCTGTTTGTAATTTTTATTAATGACTTAGATGAGGGAGTCGAAGGGTGGGTCAGTAAATTTGCAGATGATACGAAGATAGGTGGAGTTGTGGACAGTGAGGAGGGCCGTTGTCAGCTGCAGAGGGACTTAGATATGATGCAGAGCTGGGCTGAGGAGTGGCAGATGGAGTTCAACCCTGCCAAGTGTGAGGTTGTCCATTTTGGAAGAACAAATAAGAGTGCGGAATACAGGGTTAATGGTAGGGTTCTTAGTCAGGTGGAGGAACAGAGGGATCTTGGGGTCTATGTACATAGATCTTTGAAAGTTGCCACTCAGGTGGATAGAGTTTGTAAGAAGGCCTATGGAGTATTATCGTTCATTAGCAGAGGGATTGAATTCAAGAGTCGTGAAGTGATGTTGCAGCTGTACAGGACTTTGGTTAGGCCACAGTTGGAGTACTGTGTGCAGTTCTGGTCGCCTCACTTTAGGAAAGATGTGGAAGCTTTGGAGAGGGTGCAGAGAAGATTTACCAGGATGTTGCCTGGAATGGAGAGTAGGTCGTACGAGGATAGGTTGAGAGTTCTCGGCCTTTTCTCGTTGGAACGGCGAAGGATGAGGGGTGACTTGATAGAGGTTTATAAGATGATCAGAGGAATAGATAGAGTAGACAGTCAGAAACTTTTTCCCCGGGTACAACAGAGTGTTACAAGGGGACATAAATTTAAGGTGAAGGGTGGAAGGTATAGGGGAGATGTCAGGGGTGGGTTCTTTACCCAGAGAGTGGTGGGGGCATGGAATGCGCTGCCCGTGGGAGTGGTAGAGTCAGAATCATTGGCGACCTTTAAGCGGCATTTGGATAGGTACATGGATGGGTGCTTAATCTAGGTTAGAAGTTCGGCACAACATCGTGGGCCGAAGGGCCTGTTCTGTGCTGTATTGTTCTATGTTCTATGTTCTATGTTCTATGTGGCTGAGTTAACTACATTGGCAGGTAGGGCATTCCATGTCCTTACCACTCTCTGAGTAAAGAACCTGCCTCTGATATCTGTCT
Organism: Chiloscyllium punctatum; assembly: GCF_047496795.1. Taxonomy (NCBI): domain Eukaryota; kingdom Metazoa; phylum Chordata; class Chondrichthyes; order Orectolobiformes; family Hemiscylliidae; genus Chiloscyllium; species Chiloscyllium punctatum. The sequence continues at coordinate 31,358,505 of NC_092744.1, forward strand.
TAAATCTATCACCCCTCAATTTGTAGCTATGCCCCCTTGTACACGTTGGCATCATCATCCTAGGAAAGAGACTTTCACTGTCTACCCTATCTAATCCTCTGATCATCTTGTATGTCTCTATCAAATCCCCTCTTAGCCTTCTTCTTTCCAATGAGAATAGACCCAAGTCTCTCAGCCTTTCTTCATAAGACCTTCCATCCAGACTAGGCAACATCCTAATTAATCTCCTCTGCACCTTTTCCAACGCTTCTATATCCTTCCCGAAATATGGCAACCAGAACTGTACGCAATGTTCCAAGCGCAGCCGCATTAGTGTTTTGTATAGTTGCAGCATGATACTGCAGCTCCGGAACTCAATCCCTCCACCAATAAAACCTAACACACCGTATGCCTTCTTAACAGCACTATCAACCTGGGTGGCAACTTTCAGGGATTTATGTACATGGACTCCAAGATCCCTCTGCACATCCACACTACCAAGAATCTTTCCATTGACCCAGTTCTCTGCCTTCCTGTTATTCTTTCCAAAATGCATCTCCTCACATTTAGCTACAATGAACTCCATTTGCCACCTCTCAGCCCAGTTCTGCAGTTTATCCAAGTCCCCCCTGCAACCTGTAACATTCTTCCACACTGTCCACTACTCCACCGTGTCATCAGTAAATTTACTAATCCATTCACCTATGCCTGCGTCTAAGTCATTATAAAATGACAAACAGCAGTGGTCCCAAAACAGATCTTTGTGGTGCACCACTAGTAAGTGGACTCCAGGCTGAATATTTTCCATCAACTACCATTTACTGCCTTCTTTCAGAAAGCCATTTTCTAATTCAAACTGCTAAATCACCCTCAATTCTTTGTTCTTATATACCTATCCCTGCCCATTGCTATTGTAAACATAACCAAATTATAGTCACTCTTGCCAAAGTGCTCACTTACCTCCAAATCTAAGACCTGGCCAGATTCATTCCACAGTACCAAATCCAAGATGGCATTTCACCTTGTAGGCCTGTCGACATACTGTGTTAGAAAACACATATATTGAACAAAAACTGACCCATCTAAACTACTTGAACTTTAGTATTCCCAGTCAGTATTGGGGAAGTTAGAGCCCCCATAACAACTACCCTATTACTCTTGCTCTTATTGAGAAACATCTTTGCTATCCTTTCCTCTACATCCTGAAATAATTTGAAGGCCTATAGAAAACTCCCAACAGGATGACCACTCCTTTCCTGTTTCAAACCTCAGCCCAAACTACGTCAGTGGATGGGTCTTCCAACATTCTCTCAGCTGCTGTAAAACTAATCCATGATTGACAATGCCACCTCCCGCACCCCTCCCCCCTCCTCTTAACATCATCTCTGTTCATGCTGAAACATATGAATCCTGGAACCTGCAACAACCATTCCTGTCCCTCCTCCAGCCATGTTTCTGAAATGGCCACACCATCGAAATCCCAGGTATCAACTCATGCTGCAAGTTCACCCACCTTATTCCAGATCCTCCTGGCATTGAAATGTACATATTTCAAACCAACATCCCAATTGCCGGCGTCCTCTCGTGACCTTGTAAATTTATCCCTGACCTCACTACTCTCAGGTCCCATCCCCCTGCTGCATTAGTTTAAACCCGCTTGAAGAGCATTAGCAAATTTCCCCCCTCAGGATAGTGATACCCCTCTGGTTCAGATGAAGACCATCCTGTTTGTGGAGGTCCCACCTTCCCCAGAAAGAGCACCAATTATCCAAAAATCCAAAACCCTCCCTCCTGCACCATCCCTGCAGCCACGTGTTCAGCTCCGCTGTCTCCCTGTTCCTTGCTTCACTAGCACGTGGTTCTAGCTCTAAGCTTCCACCCTAGTTCCCTGAATTTCTGCTTTAGAAACGCACCTTCCTTCTTATCTATGTCATTGTTGCCCAACTGGACCATGGCTTGAAGATGCTCCCCCTCCCCCTGAAGGATTCCGAAAACACGATCAGAGACATCACGAACCCTGGCACTTGAGAGGCAACACACCAATCGTGAGTCTCTCGTTGTTCCACAAAACCTCCTATCTGTCCCCCTAACTATGGAGTCCCCAGTGACTAAAGCTCTGCTCCTCTTCCCCCTTCTTCTCTGAGCAGCAGGGACAGACTCTGCGTCAGAGACCTGTGCCCTGTTGCTTACCCCTGGTAAGTCATCCTCCCCAACAGTATCCAAAATGGTATTCATGTTGTTGAGGGGTACCACCACAGGGGATTCCTACACTGCCTGCCGGTTCCCTTTCCTACCCCTGACAGTAACCCATCTACCTTCTTTACGTGGCTGTGGAGTAACTACCTCCATGTAACTCCTCTCAATTACCCTCTCCACCTCCAAATGATCTGAAGTTCATCCAGCTCCAGCTCCAGTTCCCCAACATGGTTCTTGAGGAGCTGGAGTTAGGTGCACTTCCCACAAATAAAGTCAGCAAGGACAGTAGAGATGAGCCTTACCTCCCACATACTGCAGGAGGAACGTTCACCTGCCCTAACCTATTCTAATTTCTTGAACAGACCACTGAAAAAATGAAACACAAAAGAAAACATTTATCACCTTACCAGCCGATGCACAAAACTTACTCGAGAGTTTCTCACAAGGAGCCCACTATTTTCACTAACGATCATTTAGAATTGAGATGAGGAGAAAATTGTTCACTCAGAAGATTGTTCATATTTAGAATTCTCTGCCGTGGACCGATGTGGAAGTTTAATCATTTTGTATGTACCCCAGACTGAGGTTAATACATTTTTGAAATCCAAGGGAATCAAGGGAAATGGCAAAAGGAAAGCAAGTTACATTGAGCCAGAAGATCATCCATGACCATATGCAATGGTGAAGTGGGTTCAAGGGGACCTACTGTGTTCTCCTGCCCCTAATTCTTAATTTCTTCTGAAAATAACAGAGAGCCCAGGACTTGTACCAGCTTTTGCCTGCTCTTATTTTTTTATTAGAATGGTTCTTACACTTTCACAAATGGTAATGCCCAATATAATATCATTCACTCCTTTAGTAAACAGGAATGAGCAGAAAGTGTAAAAGTTGCACTGCAAGTTTATTGATAGTCACTGCCATTGTTATGCTAGTGGTGGAGTACACTTTATCAGAATATTGTTGCTATTACACTTTGAGCGCACACTGTGATTACTATGTCTGTGGATTTTGTCCCTTCATGCATTCTATACTCTTTTGGTTGAGGCCTTGCTACATTTGGACATGGAATGCTTCAGCATCTGTAGAGTTGTGTCAGTAATGCTTCAGTTACACTGGCACTGATGAGACCACATCAGGAGTACTGTGGACAGTGTTGGAACCTTTATTTAAAGGAAGGATAGAAATATGTAGGAAGCAGTTTAAGAAGTTTTACTAGACTTATACCGGAACAGGACAAATAACCATATGATGAGAAGTTAGACAGGCTGGGCTTGTGTCTGCTGGGATTTAGAACAGCAAGCGGTGACTTGATTGAGCATGTAAGATTTCTCAGGAAAGATATTGAAAAGGTGATTACTTTAATGGAGGACTCCTGTATAAAAATAAGAAGTTTGCCTTTTCAGACAGGGACAAATGGAATATTTTTCTCAGAAAGTCTTTGGAACTCTCTTCCTCAAAGACAGTGGTAACAGTCTTTGAACATTTTTAAGGCAGAGGTTGATAGATTCTTAATAAACAACGTGATGAAAAATTATTGGGGATAGGTAGGAATGTGGAGTTGAGGATATAATCAGATCAACCATGATCTTATTGAATGGCAGAGTAGGCTCAAGGGACCAAAGAATCTATGCCTGTTCCTAATTTGTATGTCGATGTGTTCAGATGGATTAACTATCAATGCAATCTGAAGCGATTCCACAGATGTCTGGTTTATACAGTTGGCTTAATTAATCTCTTCTGCTATCAATTTGACATATACAATACAGTACAAATTGTTTTTGTGCAAGTTTTGTTTATCTTCTACTCCCAAAACAAGTCAGCAGTGTTCCAGATACAGATTGACGATGGACTTATTTATTTTTATTTAGAACTTTTTTGTTGTGGGAATCCAGTCAGACACACTGCAAGGTATCAAAGAAAAATCACTGAAGGAGGACAGAGTTTTAAGGCTATTTTGTCAATGAAGCGAATGATAAATATGAACTGGTAAGTTACTTAGCTTAAGGGACACTTTAGCCTTAATTATTCTAGTGCTTTAATCAACATTATTTAGAAGGGGTACACTGTGTTATACATAAAAAAAGTCCCTTATTTTTAATGCTTATGGGTTTCCTAGTGCAGAATGTACATCAATCTTTCACATGGAGCGTCTGCCATCAGCTCATACATCTTTCAAGAGAGATAGCTGATGGTGATCTTACCTTATTCAATGCATTATTAATGTAATGAAATTGATCCTGATAATGGTGGGATTCAAAGATAAATGACTTTCAGGAGCAGTGTCAACCACCTTGTTTTCCAAAAAAAATCACCAAATATATAGCTTTCATAAAAGTGAAAGAAGAGGGGCATGCTTCATTCTAAGTTACACATTTCAATAAAATACTCATCTCAGGAACATTCTAGTTGTCACATTTTTAAAAAAAGATCGAAATACAGCTGCTAAATTGTTCCAGGGACATCCCAAATAGATAATAACTACTTTTATCCCATAGAAGATATGGTGAAAATCGGACATCTGTACAGACTGAACTGAAATCCAGTATCGTCAGATCCTACTCATGCTATCAGCTAGAGGCTCCAATTTTCCATCGATCATATTGGTTTCTTGGGACATATTTTAAGATGCTAGACTCTGCGTGCAATTATTGGTGTTCTTTAACCTGGGAGGTGAAAATCTGTAGAATAAAAGGGAAGAAAACACTATAAGTGCTGGGAAGGCTGGAAATCCATGTAGCAATGTGTGATGATGAGTATTTGGAACATGAAGGTGAAAGTCAATTATTCGATGGTACAAACTAAATACAAATAATTGACTCATAGATGCCTTTCAATTGCCTTTTCAATTGACTTCAATGGCAAGAACAGTTGACTAAAGCTTTCAAGGTCCAATACATCTGTTGCTATTGATGTTATACGCCTACTGGATTTGAATGTCATTGCCAGGGAGAAACTTTTGACTTCAGTGAATTTCTCTCCTTTTCGCTTTCTCTCTCTCTCCACACCACTGCTGCCCACACCACCACCACCCCCCCCACCACCACCCTCCCCCCGCCACCTCCCCCCAACCCCCGCCGCCTGCCCCTCTCTTTCTTTGTTTCATTCAGTTCACTTAGGTTTCAGGAGATCAATTAGGATATAATTTAATCACAGAGGTGTTATGGTAGAGGGAGGTCATTCATGCCCTGCCTTATCCCCATACCATTACTCATTCCTTTTCTTTAAATCATCATCCAATGCCTTTTTGACTGCCTCAATTGAACCTGCCTCCACCACACTTCCAGGCAGGATATTCCAGACCCGAAATACTCATTGTGTGAGGTTTTCCTGATTTCACTCCACCTTGCATTTTTTGCAAAATCACTAAATCTATGCTTTCTCGTTCTTGATCCTTCTACATGTTGGAACAGTTTCTCCCTATCTACTCTATCCAGAACCCCACCACCCCCAACATTATTTTTAAAACTTCTAGTGGATCTCCTCTTGGCCTTCTCCTTTCAGAGGAGAACAACACCAACCTCTTCAAACTATTCTCATCCTATTTTTCTCACTGAAATAGCCCAGAACTATTCTTGTAAAATGCTTCTCCACTCTCTCCAACATGTTCACTTGCTTCTGTAGTGTGGCGCCCAGAACTGTACGTAATACTCTAGCAGAGTTCTAACAAGTGTCTTATACTAGTTCAACATAACCCCATTACTCTTGTATTTTATGCCCCTATTATTAAAGCCCAGGATGCTCCAAGCTTTATAAACTGTTCTCTTCATATGTTCTGCCAACTTCAATGGTCTATTCATATGTACAACCAAGTTCATGGACCCCTATAGAATTGTACTCCTTATTTTAGATTATCTTTTCATATTCTTCCTACCAAAACATAATAACTCACACTTGTCTGCATTGAACTTTATCTGTTGCCCATTCACCCGCCAAACAACTATGTTCCTGGTCAAAGCTATCCTTCATAATTTGACCAAGATGATTAGCACCTTTTCAGGCATGATGGGTTTTACTAACTCACTTTGTTTCCAATACCCATCATGGGAGATACATCAGCTGCTGTTCTTTATGTTTGTAGACGTCAAAATCCACATGATGCAAGGATGTGAGGTTGAAGGAAGATGCTGCCTGAGCTCTGGACTGGTATTTAACCATAAGGCCATAAAAATTGGAACTAGTGTTGACTGTTCTGCCATTCAATGGGATCACGTTTACATTTCTACCCTTTTGCATAACCTAAGTGACAAAAGATAAGAGTTCACAATGTTGTGGTGACGTATTAGCAATAGATAGAGAATTAGCCAACTAACAGGAAACAGAGAATCAGGATAAATTGATAATTTTCAGGTTGGCAAACTGTAGTTAGAGGAATGCTGCAACCCCAACTATTTAAAATCTATATTCATGGTGTTAATGAGGGACAAAGTTGTAACTAATTTTTCAAATGGATACAAAGATAAATAGGAAAACAAGATATGTGGAGTATACAGAGACCTTGGAAGGGATAGGTTAAGTGAATAGACAAAAAGAAATGGCAAGTGAAGTATCATGTGAGAAAATCTAAGGTTGTCAACTTTGGCAGGAAGCATTGAAAAATAGAATGCTATTTAAATGGAGTTGGAGAATACTGGATTACAAAAGGATCTGGATCTCCTTTTACATAATTCACAGGATGCTAACCTACAGGTACAGCAAGTAATTAGAATGGCAAATACAACCTGGAATTCAGTTCATGGCTTTGCTTTCCATGCTTAGGGATTGCTATGTACCCGGAAGATGGTAATAATAAACAAGACTGATCCCAGAGTGAAAACGGGCTTGATAAATTTTAAGTTTAATTTTTTTCAATTGGTCAACATAATGATTAATCATGGAACATATTCACACAAGGCTGTCAATGTTCTATTATAGGTTAATTCAAGTTAATTACACAAAAAGAACAAAAACACAGATATATATATATATATATTTATATAAAATACATTTTAAAGGATCTTAATAAAATAACATTTCTATCTTTTTCTCAGAGAAATCCTTTCTAGATATCTGATAATAGTGAAATTTTATTACTATTTTAAAGCAATAATTTCTTACTTAAATGACTATTTCCAGTTTGATGGGTAAGTGATTTCTCTCCAGCTCCAATGGCCCACATGATCAAATTAGGAGTGGTGGACTGACTCTAATCCTCCATTGGTTACAATAAAGTTTGATTTTAAAAGTGAAGTGGCCAATTACATCTTAGGCTGAATACAGTTCAATATCAGAATCAGGTCTGTCAGGTTCCTTAAGTTAACAATAAAAAAAGTTATATTACAAAATAAATTACTCAAGGAAAGATTAAAAAGTATTAAGAAAAGTTTTAAAATATGCAAATATGCCTGGCTCCTAGGGAAAAAAAAACGTTCTAAAGAATGTTAGCTTAAATTTGGAAAAAAAATATTCATGGATGGTCCAAATTCTGGTTTGCAGCCAAGGTTTCTTTCCACACTAGCTATTGGTACTGAGGTTTCATCCTGGATCTGTAACAGCTGGTTGATGTCCCTTTCTCTGGAGACAGTGGCACAAATCCAAACCTCCTCATTAAGAATCCTTGATTTGCAGCAATGAGGACTTCCAAAGTGTACGGAAGTCATAAACTTTGATAAGTGGATTTCAGAGGGAGAGAGAAAGAGCTAAGGTTCTCTCTGACTATTTGTATTCAAAAACAATTTAGTTCACATACACAAACAGGGTCACATGATCTCACTCTGACCTCCCCCATTTGAGCAGCTTGTGTTCTTTGTAAGTGTAACATTTTTGTTGCTGTATCCAGTGTCCCCTGCTCTGAAAATGATCAAAACACAGACAATTCCAGCCAATGACATTGTACATTGTTATTTCAGACATTGTGTCTTCATAACATCTCAATGGAAAGCAAGCATCACAAACAGCACAGTGTTCCATCAATACAATGTCAACACAGATAATGTCTGCAAATTCTGGAGTGGAGCTTGAACCTCAAGTGAATGCAGCATAATAAAACCAAAAAAACTTGTCTAGTGTTACAGTAGTATTTTACATGGTCTCTGTTGTAGCAATATAAATTGAATTGAAGAAAGGAAAATCTGGGAAAAGACTTTGTGATATGATCTGTCAGTTTTGGAAAGCTATTGACGGAGGCGTTGAAGCAGAGTCCATTTGGATTCTCAGCTGCAGCTGTGGTAATAAACATCTGTTGAAATTCGCAGAGAAATCCTTGCAATGCAGCTTCTGAAGAAAACATATCAGCTTTTCCAAACTGCAATAATTTTCCGCTGTTTAATTATGGACCATGAATATATTTGCCTTCATTAAAACTGCACTTTCCAATGGCAATCAAAAAATCAGTGCTCAATGTATCAATTCGAGTTGGGTGCCATCTTATTTCAAGATCTGCTTTCTTAATCCTGTAAATAATGCAGCTGTAATGTTTATAATGTTCCAAAACCAATCTTAAGAAGGCGCAATTATGCAGTCATATCACTAACCTTCCTCTGCATGAACAAGCAACAGGACTCACAGATTAGTGGAATCAGTCCACAAACAGAATGCGTGGAATTTTCCCAGTCCCTGAATGATGTGGTCAGTGGCAAGTCAATTCAGAAAATATGGCGAGAAAATTGAGATTCTGACATCAAGAGAAAGTTTGATGTCCTACTTCAGGTTTGAACAGCAAGGTGAGAATCTCGCTCGCAAACACAAAGATGCCCAGTCTAGCTAATGCATTAACATTTCATGAAGACCTAATTCTGCCTCATTGATATGCAAGTTGCTACTTATTCACACAATGGAGAGAAACCAGACAGTAACAATCTCTATCATGAAAGTCCAAGAGGGTGTCTGGTGACTCCAACTCACCGCTTGTGCATCTGGGCCTCATGCTGGTCAGCTATCCCAATCACCCATGGCACACTCCACATGTACAGATGCCCCCCATTTGTGGACTTTGGTGTCTGATAGGTGGCAGCCTGAGCACATCATCATGGCACATCTCCAACATACATAGAAGACAGTCTCCACTATTCTGCCCCACTTTGGAGACACCAACATCTTTCATCTTAATGCCACTACCAAGTCACACCTCATGCACATACCCATCTGATATCATAACCATTGTGAGGCTCCTCTAGGATCCTGCTCTTGATCATAATCACTGTGAATGTGACATAGAACATGAAATGAACAAACGAATAAGGTACATGCAGTGTCCAACTAAATGAGATACAAATCAAGGCCAGAAGCAATTTGACCACATCACAGCCATTTCTGTGGAGCAGATGTAATCACAGATAACCTTAAAATTGTTACCGTGGGCCACAATTCAAAGACAATCCACAGTCTCAGAGGTTGCACAAGGGCACAAAATCAATTTCCTCTCATCTTGAATTGTAAATATTTATCAAAATACTCTTATACCTGATGCTGCCTTTCTTGGGTGATATGGGATTTGTTTTTTCTTTGCTCCTCCTGTTGACCAACAGGGTTCCAACATGGTATTGTGGCAAAGAAGGGTAGTCTTTGTCGCTTGATTCTTGTAGCTGCAGTTGCTATGACTGTCAATCAGAGAGGTGATAATGTAAAGTAGCAATACACTTACAAATGCTAACTTCCATTTGCAATGAAAGAGTCACCAGTATCACCTTGTTGCCTTTCTTCAGAAGCTATTTCTTTTTGCTTCCTTTCCCCTATATGCATTATGAAGGGCTGTTCATGCCTGGCAGTAAATGACCTGGTGTGGAGCTAGATGTTAAAAATGATGCTGGTGCTGGGAATACCAGTGATTGCAACAGTAGGAGGTACTTCCACAACTGGTGAATGCAAGATAACGAGAGCAACATCATGGAAATGCAATGCACCCACAATAAGATAAGCAGCAGAAAATGAGTGAGAAAACTTGCAAGTGCTCACAGTGAGAAACCCTCCCTGAAATTCCCTGAAACTGACAGTTGGGAACATAGAAACGGGAATTGTCATTCTACCCGACGATCTGGTTCCACTATTCCATACAATCATACCTGATCAAATGGCCTTTACCCACTCAATCCCCATTACCCTCTACATCATTGATAGGCAGAAATCCATCAAGCTCTACCTTAAACATATTCAAAAACTAAACTTCAACACCCCTTGGGTAGAGAAGACCAAAGATTCACTACACTTGGATTAAAGCAAATTTTCATCATCTTGGTCTTTTTTAAGTTGTTCCCCTTGGTTCAAGATTAAGAAACATCTTACCTACATCTATCGTGAGAACCAAGGCCCAAGTTACTCATAATCCAAGTGCGGTCTAAACAAGCTTTTATACAATCAAAGCAAGACTTCACTATTCCTGTACTCAAATCCTCCTACAGTAAATTCCATTAGCCTTCCTAATATTATGCTGTATGAGCATGTTAGCATTGAGTGACTTACTGACAAGGAGACCTAAATCCATTTTTTCTGGCTTTCTGCCTATTAGCCAACCCTAACTCCATGCCAGTGCATTTCCTCCCATCTCATTAATTTTGCTGAACAACCTCCAGTGGGGGACCTTATTAAAAGACTTCTAAACATCAAAGTAAACTACATCCATCAACTCCGCTTTGTCAATTTTCTTAGTGACATCCTTAAAAACCTCGAGGATCGTCAAATACAATTTCTAATTTGCACATCCATGCTGACTGTTTCCAGTTAGATCATTGTAATCCACGATTTATCACACCTTTTATAATAGATTTTAACAATTTCCAGTCTACTGACATAATGCTAACAGGTCCATGGTTCACTGCTTTCTTTCTCACTCCCTTCGCCAACTTCCAATCTGCAGAAATCTCTTCAGAATCTACAGCATATGTTTAGCTAAACTTTGTTAAAATTCATTTCTTTTTTTTAAGAATTGTACGTCATCTTGCAAATACATAAAGAATTTCATAAAACATACATGGAACATAGAATATTTTTAGAACATAGATCATTACAGCGCAGTACAGACCCTCCGGCCCTCGATGTTGCGCCGACCAGTCATACCAATCTTAAGCCCATCTAACCTACACTATTCCATTTACGTCCATATGCTTGTCTAATGAGGACTTAAATGTACTTAAATTTGGCAAATCTACTACCGTCGCAGGCAAAGCATTCCACACCCTTACTACTCTCACTACTCTTACAACGAGTACTTACAATGAATCCTTAAACAAAAAGATTGATTTTTTTCATCAAAACCACGTGCAAAACCAAAACTCCAGTTACCTCTCATAACTTTAAAAATAAAGATTGTTTTCTGCAAAACTTCATAATAGAGTTGGTAAGATAAAGCATTCAAAAAGGTCACAGGTTTCAGGTCGCTGCGGGAGCTGGTGATAAGATCATCATGGTTCAAGTAAAAAGGCTCACTGTTCTCTTATCCTGTTTACTTTTTCTTAGCAATGGAGAATAACAGGACCAGTCTGATAAGCAGATTGTCATTAACTTCAAGGTATCAAATATGTTCTACTGATAGAATAATCAATCAATGAAAGGAAGTTTTGGCTGTAAACTAATCAGGGAGATTTGTTTAGAGGAAAATAGCTGGCAGTGATCATACAATAAGTCATTTCATCAGAAGAGTTAGGTTATATCTTCAACATAGGTTTATTGCTAGTCAGAGTCCAAGATTAGATTATTTTAATGATAGCTGTTTTCCTATAATTATGCATTTATAACATGCAAGTTATTTACATTGAACAAGACAAATTAAATTGATCTGTTAGACTATTATCTGTGAAAGGTGATTTACAGTAGCAAGTGTGAAATGGTTAGGCCTCCCCTCAGTTGAGGTACATTCACAACCTCATTAATTAATTAAATTTCTGTCATCATGATTGCTAAGATTAGTGATATTGAATATTGAATAGAATGAAAATATGTTTTATACAAAACAGATCATTAACATTGCACAGTTTTCAACAGAATCAATGATCAACCCCCAAATGCCAAGATTCAGCAATGAGTCCTCTGGTATAGAAGCAATAATGTTCATTGCTTCTACAAAAAATGTCAAGTTGCAGAGTCATTTCCATATAGAAAGATCAAATTTCCACTCCATCAGTTTTCATTATCACATGGTATTTCTCTAACCTTCAGAGAAAATTAAACTGAAATGTAAGATCATGATCATAAAGGGACATGGTTGTTGACTATCGTAGTTATCTTCCAAAATACTTTCACCAGAACCCAGAATGGAGGTGCCTATGGTAACATGATTGTAGGTGCAATTATGTTCATTGCATATCTCTACCTCTACAAAGCTTTTAGCTTTGTCACCACTGGCAGTGAAAATGGTGTAAAAGAATTTCTTTATAATCACGGGCGGCATAATGGCTCAGTGGTTAGCAATGCTGCCTCTCAGCGCCAGAGCCTGGGTTTGATTCCAATCTTGGGTGACTGTGTGGAGTTTGCACATTCTCCCTGTGTCTGCATGGTCTTCCTAAGGCTGCTCTGGTTTCCTCCCACAATCTAAAAATGTGCAGCTTAGGTGAATTGGCCATGGTAAATTGCCCATAGTGTGTATGGATGTACAGGTTAGATGCATTAGTCAGGGGTAAATATAGAGTAGTAGGGTAGGGGAATGGATTTGGAAGGTTGGTGTGGACTTGTTGGGCCAAATGACCTGTTTCCACACTGTAGGGATTCTATGAATCAGTCTGTCCTCGAGGGAGTATAAACAAAGGTTGCAAAAGAGGGAAGGGTAGTGAAGAAAGTGAAAACCAGCCAAGATTCCTGACTGCTATCCAGTAACCTGTTAAGTATGCATATATTCACATTGTATAAGAACAGGACTACGAAGCCACAATAAATTCTTTTATTGATCAGAATGTCAATGGTCTGTGAAAGATCACAATAGATAGAATGCTTCTTTCTTTTGATGTTCTGTTTCATGAAAGAAATGAACAAGTATTTCACACCAATACTTCAAACAATAAAGAATGTGACAACTTCATTAGACATAATGTTCAGCACTTACGTGTCAGTAGTTAAAACAAAAACTTTTCTCATTGTTAATTTGTCATCCAATCAAGTATCAGTTCTACCCATTCACAATGGGTGTTAACAGTAAACTATATGTAACATTAAATTGAAACAGAGGAAGGTTGGTTTTAGGAAGACACGATTGCTTGGGGGAGATTTTTGTCAGGAAATGGTTATGTTTTCATCATCAGTGCATGTGAAAAATGGTTTAATTGATAGAAATGAAACACAACACTGGCTGTAAATCACCAGAAACAACCATTAAATAAAGTTCAGCTTTTCCCCCTAAAAGGAACTGTCTCAGAGGCACTTTATGAGAGATATAACATTGCTAGGGGACTGAAAAATGTAAGTCTAGAATATTAATTTAAATGTGACAGGAGTCAAGAGGACACTGTTTCAACAGAAAAAACTTAGTACTAATTGAAAATTAGGAAGTTCTTCACATGAACAGCAACCACCATAAACAATAATAAGTTAATAACACTAAAAAGCTAACCTGATACTGACCATGGAGCCATTGTCAATTGGCATAAAAACCCATTTGATTTACTCATGACCTTTAGCAATGGAAATCTGCCGGCATTTGCTTGTCTGGCCTACATACCACTCCAGGCCCACAGCAATGTGGTAAGCTGTTAATTTCCCTCTGGTATGGTTCTAGCAAGCCACTCAGATCAAGGGACACTTAGGGATGGACCATAATGGCTAGCTCAGTCAGCAACACCCACCTTTCATTAATAAATGTTTTAATAAACTTGCAATTAGAGCATTAGGTACAAAAAAAAATCCTGGAATCAATTTGGTTTCATAATGAAATCATAATGAGTTTGCTTCGTTCCAACTCAGGAAACAGCAAAACAGCTAGATTCACTGAGAGCAAAATATCTTTTTATATATATTTAAAACTAACAGAAATATTCACAATTGATGAATAGGAATGACCAATAGTGAATCACAACTGTCTGACAATATGATGACTGCAACATCAAGAAAGCATAGAAATAAGAACAGAAATAGGACAGAAGTTTGCTCTGCCATTCCACATGATCAAACATCTCCACTATCGTATCTCCATATCCTTTCATTATTTGGTGCCCAAAGATTTCTGACTCTCGCTCTCAATTACACTAATTCGCTGAGTATCTACAAACCTCTGGGGCAGAGAACCGCAAAGATTTGAAAGATGATAACTAAAGAAATTTCTTCTGACTTGAGTAAATAAATGCCCCTTTATTCCTAGTTCTAGACTCTTTGATCAGGGAGCACAGCCTCAAGACAATGCCATTACTTCGCTATCTCTAGGAATTGTGTACATTCCCACATGATTCCTTCTCATTCTTCAAAATTCCAGAGTATCTTTGCAAGGGCAGTTTGGGATGGGAAATAATTGCTGGCTCAGACAATGATACCACGTCCCAAAGAAAAAAATAAAATAATTTCTAAGTTTGCATTGTTTTTGGTGACAATCCACAATTCTTGAGCCTGGATAGTTGAAGTTCTTCAAACTGCAAATCATTCCTGCAGCTCACCTATGAAGCTTTTCAGAAGTCACCATGCCGCCGATCTTGGGGAAGGAACCAAAACTAAGTCCAGTGTCTTAATAAAACAAAGAACTGTGGATGCTAGAAATCTGAAACAAAAACAAAGTGTTGGAGAAACACAGCATGTCTGGCAGCATCTGTGGAGAGAAGAAAAGAGTTGATATTCCAAGTCCAGTGGCCCTTAATTTTTGTTATCTTAATTGTAATCTGACCAGAATTAGTATGGCATCAAATAGTGTCTTTCGATACATTTTGAATATTTGGATGAGCATAGCAATTTATCCATACTTTCTTGACATTGGGCAAGAACTTTAAATGATATTTGACTTCTCAACTCCAACCAGTGTTGTTGTCTGTAAATCATACTGTGCAGGGCCTTCCAACATACCGGATACTTGTATCATTTGATAGCTTATTCAAGACATTCCCAATGAGACTGTAAACATTCATTAATACAAACTGTAAAGGATAATGTGAACAGAAAAGGATAATGTGTCGCAGATTATTCATAGGGGAAATGACTGGTGGCATGTCTTCAAGTTGAAAGTGCAACTATTAACCTCATTAATGAACAGGGCTTGCTTTTAAAGTATTCCCATTATAGATAAAATATTTAAAATCTAAAGTAATGCAAGATTTAAGGTGACATGCTAACGAGATCAACTGGTGCCAGAAATGGACCATCATAATTGTCATTGCACCATTGTCTTGGTAACGATAACAGGAAACAAGCTCTGCAGGTTCTAGGAAGCAGTTGCTACATTGTTTTCTCTTCCCTAAGTACATAAGTAATTTGGGAAAGTTCCCAGCAGTACATGGAACCATTGTATCTGTATTTTCATGCATGTGTCAATTGTGCAGAGTCAGGGGAATTCCTGGCTCAGTGAACCCAACTTCTATGAATGTATGCCTAAACATCAGATGTTTCAGTATACGACTGGGGAAGGGCAAGGGTCAGAGATCCACTTCCACTCTATTTACATCCTTCTGTAAAGAAGGAAAACAAAACTGCACACAGTATTCAAGATAAAGTTTCACCAATTCTTGTATAACTGAAGCATATCTGCCTTCCTTTTATGTTCAATTCCTGTCTAATATGGAATAGCATCCTACTGGCCTTCTTGACTATATGCTGTACCTGTGTATTAACTTCCAGTGACTCATACACCCATAACATCACAATTGTTGTTACCTGTGTTCACAGCGTATTATAAGGAAGCAACGAAAGCATCAAACAATTCATAAGGAGCAGCTATGAAGATGACATAGTCTTGGCAGCAGTACCTAGTGTGATATTCTACAGCGATGTAGTTAACTGATGGGACTCAGTGGATGAATGGTGAATAGTCCTAGTCATTATCCCAACTATTTGCCGTCTTGCCATCTCTCCATCAGGATTTACCTACAATGTAGTTCCCTGACCAGGTCCTGCATACTGTCATGTCATATTAATGGGCTGGGAGTGTAAAGCAGTAGGGCTGTCAGTGGTCATGGAGTACAGCCTGCTGTTTTGGACTGATGGTCGCAACATACATAGCACCAAGCATTTGTGCAGAATTATTTCTCCACCACACCTTAACAGTAATTATTGATGTTATCATGAAAATGATTAGTGAATATATGTACACAAAAGTGAGTAAGAGCATTGTAATCTGAATGGTACACAAGCCTTTTTGCTTCTCAGTTACATTGATAGAATACTACACAAAGGAGGTTATGGAGCTGGGAGTAAGGAAGGAGTAGTCCAGCTTTCCTACAATTCACTGATCAAGCTCTTCAATAATTAGTGGAACAGGTTCAGAAAAGGGCATCCTGTACTCTCCTGATAAGCATTACCCACCTATAGCAATAAAAAAAAGCTCAGATTAAAATTATGGTGACAGTGAAGTAATAGGAGAGCATGATGTTTCATAGATTAGAACTGGAAAAGGTCAATAACCTGCTGTGTTCCTGCAAGGTTGTCTCATTACAGAGATCCAAGAGAAAGATTACATTTGCATGCTGCTGCTAAGGTGAGAAACCCAGCTCATTTAAAACAAAGGTTAGGTGATTTTATCTTCTCTCTCAGAGAGCTGCGAATCTTTGAAACTCTCTTTGAAAAAGGTTTGTTAGAAGAATTCTTCAATATTTTCAAGGCAGAGGTTAATCGATTCCTGTTCACAAGGGATTGAAGAATTATTTGGGTTAGGCAGGAATGTGGACTTTAGGTTACAGTCAGATCAGGCATGATCTTAATGAATGGTGAGCAGGTTCAAGGGCTGAAGAGCCTTCTCCTGCTCCTGATTCATGTTTGTTGTGGATTTATAACTGCCCTTGTCTAGTCCTGGAAAGACATTTTTGGAATAAATTTGAATACTTCTCCACTGAAATGAAATTTGAGGGTCAGCCCTCTTTAAAACACAAGCAGCACAGAAGGCTTTGCTCTTTCTATGTGGATCTGAAAGGGGCCCTGCAGGTGTCTGCGATGGTGTCTCAACTTTTAACAATTTATATTAATAACTTAAATGAGAAGACAGGAAACAGGGTGGCTTAATCTGCAGGTTACGCACAGATAGGTAGAAAGGTACGTTGTGAAGAGGAGTTTGCAGACTGAAACAAATATGTGAATGAGCAAAGATCTGGAAGACAGTATAATGTGGGAAAATGTAAAGTAGTTCACTTTGGCAGGAAAGTTAAAAAAAGCAGAGTACTACTTAAACAGTGAATGACTACAGAATTCAGAGGTGTGGAGGGATGGTGACAGTAAAATGACAGTACGTCATGTAATTAAGAAGACTAATGGAATACGATCCATTATAGCAAGAGAAATTGAACATAAAGTCAGGATGTTATGTTTCAGTTATATATAGCACTGGTGAGAGCACATCCTAAATTCTATATGCAGTTCTGACCTCCTTATTTAAAGAAGAAATTAAATGCCTTGGAGATGGTTCACAGGAGATTTAGATCTAAACTGGTACCTGGGATGAGCAGGTTGTCGAATGAGGGTAGGTTGGGCAGGTGAGGCACAGTGCCACTGGAGTTTAGAAAAGTGTGGAGTGATTTGGTTGAAGTATTTTAAGATTCTATATGGTCTTGTCAAGGCAAATGTGGAAAGGATGTTTATTCTCATGGGTAAGCCCAAAACTAGGGGACAACGTAAATAGATATTTGTTAGGCAAGAGCATTAAATGTTATCCGGGCTAGATATGAGTGTGAATTGGTAACAGTGGCAACACTATAGCATGAAGCAGTAATGGGATTTACTTTGCACACATAGAAGGAAGGCCTTGTTATGCTCACAAGCCAAAATGTCATTGAATGAATGGGAAGATGTTTACTTAACCAAGGTGCCCATGTGCTGACTTGAAGCCATTGTAGCAACTTGATTTTAATATATAAGATGCTCCATCTGGGGGAAAATTGTTGTCAGTATCTGAGACATCAAATCACCTGGGACACGAATATACTCTGTACATCAACAAACAGGGCAACAGGTATTGCTTTAATGCAGTTCTGTGTTTATGACTGGGATATTTCAGACAGGTCTGCTGCCGAGACCCACAAAAGATCGAGCAATAAAAATTGAGTATAATGATTACGTTCACAGCCACTACAAGTCAGTATATGGGGTTCAACAGAGTGTGGTTCAAATGGTTGCTGCAACATGCACCATATGCCAAAGCTTAAACCCCATCATCTTCAGCACCAGTTCTCCATCATATTAACTTAAAATGTCTGAGGCCATAACTCCATTTACACAGTGTAGAATCTGATTGGCCTCCCTTTCATTCACCTCCTTGCTAGGATTCATGGTGCTGCCTCTTCTTCCAGATCTCATGCCTTCCCTCAGACCTCTGGCTGCACAAACTAACAGGCTCATATGGTGCCTACTGGTGTCACAGAGTACCATTGCCATCTTGTCTCTTCCTTTACAAGAAACACAAAGTTCTTCCTGATATCTGGGTCCAGAAGTCAGTAAGGACTGGTCATATTTCAGGTTTCCAGGAGACAGCTGAATGGTCCTGGGAGTTGTCCTGTGAGTCCAACATCTGTATTGTCCTACTCCCTGGGGATAAAGTAAAACACTTTGAAATGGGTTTCTGCTGTGGGGCATTTAAGACAAAACAAATTCCACAGGCGAAATTGCAGCTCTGTGAAGTGTACCATGGCTATCCAAAGAAATCTTCAAAGTTTAGACCTCCTCCTCCCAGATCTATTCTGCATACACTGTACTTCACGTAGCTCGTCAGAAAAAATCAACATTAAAGGAAGCACCTGCTGATTTCAATGGGCAGCTGTCTCAAGAAAGCCTGAAATATGACCAGTCCCCATTCTGGACAATGTGAAAATAGGAGGTGCTATGTTGGGGGGCAAGAATTATGATTTCTGGTCTCATCTACCATTTTTAAATTGACAAAGAGGCTGTCCATTGTTGCAAGAATCCAGGCCAAGATGCTTTACTTCGATAATGAAAGAAATACAAGGACAACTAAAATAATAGATATCCATCTATTCAATAATTTGGTAATCGAAGTACACACTGCACGACTATATGAACAATAGGCCACTCAGTCTTTTAACCCTGCTTCACTATTCTATTATATACTGGCTAATCAGAACCATAACTGTCTTGGTAACAATTCTATTCCTACCCTTATTTAGCAAAAATCTACTAATCTCAGTTTTGATATTTTTAATTAACCTCACTTTAATAGTTTCTTGAAGGATGTGGTTCCACATTTCTACCGCCTTTTCTGTAACAATGGCTATCCTGCCATTATTCTTGAATGGCTTATCTCTGGTTTTAAAATTGTTATACACATTCTTCCATCAGTGGAAATAGTTTCTTTCATTCTTTATCCTACCAAAACCTTTTAATTGTGTTAAACAGTGTGATTGAAGCTGTTGATATGTGGTCTCATTTTTAGTTCTATGAATATTCATTTCAAGCTAGATTTAATTGTAATCATATATCTAAATATCCATTATTATTTAATTAGGTTATGCATCAAATTGATCATATCCTTACTTTGTAAACCGCTCTTTCATTTAATGATTTTTACAAGTTCATTAAACCAGTACTTTTATTCTTTGGCCTCAGGAGACTTAATGATGCAATCTGTTAAACATTCAAAAATACTGTTAAAAACAAAACAAAACAAGAAGCTGGAATATTATGAGATTGGCAATAAGTGCGTGTTCTTAACAGCTGCCTGTGGGCAGCATGGAGACATTCCTGGAGCAGGTTGGTTGCTTGCAGTGAAGTAACAGAAGGTGATTCCTTTCCTGGGATGTCAGTCACATGGTTGCTTTTACTACTGATTTCCTCAGATGATGTTTCCTGTTCTATCAATTGTTTTCAGTGGAGAATCTTGCTGGATCTTACACTGGGACCATATGTCAGTTGGGTCAGATCCAGTTGACAGGCTCACTTCAGATAGTTCTTGTTAGGCTGAAGTGTTGAGGAATGTGGAATAAAAGTGAGCAAATTGAAACTGAGGTACAATTCAAAAATGACTTAATCAAGTGCAAGAGTCTTCCTAACATTTTGCTTTTTAATTCAGTTTCATAGCTTACTCATGGAGAATTTGAAGCCGGAGCTTTGGGTTGCTAGTCCAGCATCAGAATGAGATCATAAAATCATAAAAAGTAGGAGCAGAAGTCAGTAATATATCCCATCTTTCCTGATGAAGGGCTCTTGCCCGAAATGTCAATTCTCCTGCTTCTCAGATGCTGCCTAATCTTCTGTGCTTTTCCAGCACCACACTCTTGACTCTGATCTCCAGGCATCAACACCTCACTTTCTCCTATATATCCCATCTAGTCTGCGGCACCATATAATAAGATCAGATCACAATCTGATTGTGGCCTTTGCCCCACTTTACTGTTTGTTCTCCATTTACCTTGGATTTCTGTGGAGATCAAGAATCACTCACACTCAATCATTTTTAATATATTAAATGATCTAGCCTCCACTGATTTGTATGGATGTGAATTCCACATACTATCAAAACTCAGAGAAGACATTGCTCCTCATCTCCATTTTAAATGAAAAACTCTGGTATTTTAAACTTTGCTTCAAGTTCTGGATTGCCAATACTAAGTAAGAGAGAGAATAAAAATAAATTTAGCGATTACCTCTGGATTTGACTAACCCAACACACACTCTATATACTATTAACCTGAGTTTATGGAGACATAGAGTCATGCAGCATGGAAACAGAGTGATTCAGTCCAAGTTGTCCATGCCAACCAGGTTTCCCAAACTAAACTAGTTCTGTTTGCCTGCATTTGGCCCATAGTCCTTCAACCCTTTCCTAATCAGGTACCTATCCAAAATAAACTTTAAGTATTGTAGATGTACCTGCGTTCACCACTCTCTCTGGTAGTTTGTTCCACTTATGTACCACCCTCTGTGTGAAAGAGTTACAGCTCAGGTCTCTTAAATTTTTCCTCTCCCATCTTATACCAAGGCCCTCTACTTTTGAACTCCTATATCCTAGAAAAAAGACCTTTGCTATTCACCTTATCTATGCCCTTATAATTTGATAAATTGCTATAAGACCATCCCCCAACCTCCTATGCTCCAGGGAAAAAAAATGTCCTCGCCTATCCAGCCTCTCCTTATAACTTAGAGCCTCCAGGCCGGGCAACATCCAGGTAAGTCTTTTCTGCACTCTTTCCTAATTAATAATATATTTCTGGAAGCAGGATAATCACAACTAGCCACAGTACTCCAAAAGTGGCTTCACCAATGTCCCGTTCAGCTGCAACATGATGTCACATCTCCTATACTTAATGGTCTGACCAATGAAGGCAGGTATGTCAAATGCCTGCTTCGTCATCCTGTCTAGCTGTGACACCACTTGCAAGGATCTATGAACCTACAGCCCTTGGTCTCTCTGTTTGACAACACTCCGCATGCCCTTATCATTAAGTACGTAACGTCTTACCTGGTTGTCATCCAAAACACTGCTGCCCCTGACCAGGCTCATACCAAATACTGGATTAGTGGTGCTGGAAGAGCACAGCAGTTCAGGCAGCATCCAACGAGCAGCGAAATCGACGTTTCGGGCAAAAGCCCTTCATCAGGAATAAAGGCAGTGAGCCTGAAGCGTGGAGAGATAAGCTAGAGGAGGGTGTGGGTGGGGAGAGAGTAGCACAGAGTACAATGGGTGAGTGGGGGAGGAGATGAAGGTGATAGGTTAAGGAGGAGAGGGTGGAGTGGATAGGTGGAAAAGGAGATAGGCAGGTCGGACAAGTCCGGACAAGTCAAGGAGACAGTGCTGAGCTGGAAGTTTGAAACTAGGGTGAGGTGTGGGAAGGGGAAATGAGGAAGCTGTTGAAGTCCACATTGATGCCCTGGGGTTGAAGTGTTCTGAGGCGGAAGATGAGGCGTTCTTCCTCCAGGCGTCTGGTGGTGAGGGAGCGACGGTGAAGGAGGCCCAGGACCTCCATGTCCTCGGCAGAGTGGGAAGGGGAGTTGAAATGTTGGGTCACGGGGCGGTTTGGTTGATTGATGCAGGTGTCTCGGAGATGTTCCCTAAAGCGCTCTGCTAGGAGGCGCCCAGTCTCCCCAATGTAGAGGAGCAACGGATACAATAAATGATATTAGTGGATGTGCAGGTAAAACTTTGATGGATATGGAAGGCTCCTTTAGGGCCTTGGATAGAGGGGAGGGAGGAGGTGGGGGCACAGGTTTTACAGTTCCTGCAGTGACAGGGGAAAGTGCCAGAATGGGAGGGTGGGTCGTAGGGGGGTGTGGACCTGATCAGGTAGTCGCGGAGGGAACAGTCTTTGCGGAAGGCGGAAAGGGGTGGGGAGGGAAATATATCCCTGGTGGTGGGGTCTTTTTGGAGGTGGCGGAAATGTCGGTGGATGATTTGGTTTATGCGAAGGTTTGTAGGGTGGAAGGTGAGCACCAGGGGCGTTCTGTCCTTGTTACGGTTGGAGGGGTGGGGTTTGAGGGCAGAGGTGCGGGATGTGGACGAGATGCGTTGGAGGGCATCTTTAACCACGTGGGAAGGGAAATTGCGGTCTCTAAAGAAGGAGGCCATCTGGTGTGTTCTATGGTGGAACTGGTCCTCCTGGGAGCAGATACGGCAGAGGCGGAGAAATTGGGAATACGGGATGGCATTTTTGCAACAGATAGAGTGGGAAAAGGTGTAATCCAGGTAGCTGTGGGAGTCGGTGGGTTTGTAAAAAATGTCAGTGTCAAGTCGGTCGTCACTAATGGAAATGGAGAGGTCCAGGAAGGGGAGCGAGGTGTCAGAGATGGTTCAGGTAAATTTAAGGTCAGGGTGGAATGTGTTGGTGAAGTTGATGAATTGCTCAACCTCCTCGCGGGAGCACGAGGTGGCGCCAATGCAGTCATCAATGTAGCGGAGGAAGAGGTGGGGAGTGGTGCCGGTGTAATTACGGAAGATCAACTGCTCTATGTAGCTAACAAAGAGACAGGCCTAGCTGGGGCCCATACGTGTGCCCATGGCTACGCCTTTGGTCTGGAGAAAGTGGGAGGATTCAAAGGAGAAATTGTTAAAGGTGAGGACCAGTTCGGTCAAACAAATGAGAGTGTCAGTGGAAGGGTACTGTTGGGGACGTCTGGAGAGGAAAAAACAGAGGGCTTGGAGGCCCTGGTCATGGCGGATGGAGGTGGAGAGGGATTGGATATCCATGGTGAAGATGAGGCATTGGGGACCAGGGAAACAGAAGTCTTGGAGGAGGTGGAGGGCGTGGGTGGTGTCTCGAACGTATGTGGGGAGTTTCTGGACTAGGGGGGATAGGACAGTGTCGAGGTAGGTAGCGATGAGTTCAGTGGGGCAGGAGCATGCTGAGACAATGGGTCGGCCAGGTTGGTCAGGCTTGTGGATCTTGGGAAGGAAGTAGAACCGGGCAGTGCGGGGTTCCCGGACTATGATGTTGGAAGCTGTGGGTGGGAGATCTCCTGAGGTGATGAGGTTCTGTATGGTCTGGGAGATGATGGTTTGGTGATGGGGGGTGAGGTCATGGTCGAGGGGGCAGTAGGAAGAGGTGTCCTCGAGTTGGCGTTTAGCTTCAGCGGTGTAGAGGTCAGTGTGCCAGACTACCATTGCGCCCCCTTTATCCACTGGCTTGATGGTGAGGTTGGGATTAGAGCAGAGGGATTGGAGGGCTGCGCATTGTGAGGGTGAGAGGTTGGAGTGGGGGAGGGGGGTCGACAGGTTGAGGCGGTTAATGTCCCAGCACAATTTCTCCACCTCCGCCGTATCTGCTCCCAGGAGGACCAGTTCCACCATAGAACGCACCAGATGGCCTCCTTCTTTAGAGACCGCAATTTCCCTTCCCACGTGGTTAAAGATGCCCTCCAAAGCATCTCGTCCACATCCCGCACCTCTGCCCTCAAACCCCACCCCTCCAACCGTAACAAGGACAGAACGCCCTGGTGCTCACCTTCCACCCTACAAACCTTCGCATAAACCAAATCATCCACCGACATTTCCGCCACCTCCAAAAAGACCCCACCACCAGGGATATATTTCCCTCCCCACCCCTTTCCGCCTTCCGCAAAGACCGTTCCCTCCGCGACTAACTGGTCAGGTCCACACCCCCTCACGACCCACCCTCCCATTCTGGCACTTTCCCCTGTCACTGCAGGAACTGTAAAACCTGTGCCAACACCTCCTCCCTCACCTCTATCCAAGGCCCTAAAGGAGCCTTCCACATCTATCAAAGTTTTACCTGCACATCCACTAATATCATTTATTGTATCCGTTGCTCCCGATGTGGTCTCCTCTACAATGGGGAGACTGGGCGCCTCCTAGCAGAGCGCTTTAGGGAACATCTCCGAGACACTCGCACCAATCAACAAAACCGCCCCGTGGCCCAACATTTCAACTCCCCCTCCCACTCTGCCGAGGACATGGAGGTCCTGGGCCTCCTTCACCGCCGCTCCCTCACCACCAGACGCCTGGAGGAAGAACGCCTCATCTTCCGCCTCGGAACACTTCAACCCCAGGGCATCAATGTGGACTTCAACAGCTTCCTCATTTCCCCTTCCCACACCTCACCCTAGTTTCAAACTTCCAGCTCAGCACTGTCTCCTTGACTGTCCGGACTTGTTCGACCTGCCTATCTTCTTTTCCACCTATCCACTCCACCCTCTCCTCCTTGACCTATCACCTTCATCTCCTCCCCCACACACCCATTGTACTCTATGCTACTCTCTCCCCACTCCCACCCTCCTCTAGCTTATCTGTCCACGCTTCAGGCTCACTGCCTTTATTCCTGATGAAGGGCTTTTGCCCGAAATGTCAATTTCGCTGCTCGTTGGATGCTGCCTGAACTGCTGTGCTCTTCCAGCACCACTAATCCAGTATTTGCTTTCCAGCATCTGCAGTCATTGTTTTTACCTCATACCAAATCCTGATCATCCATTATCCCTGTGCTTAGATACATTCATTGGCTCCTTGTTAAGCAACGTCTTGATCTTCAATTTCTTAGCACTGTTTTCAGATGTTTCCACGCCCCCACCCCTCCGACCCCAGCCTTATTTCTGCTTATCCTTTCCTCCTTTTACCTCACAAATCTCTGCAATTTCTGTGCTCTGTGAAATCTAGCCTCTTGTGCATGCCTTATGTTAATTGCTCCATTGTTGGTGGTCATCCCTTTAGTTGTTTAATGTTTAATCGGTGTTCCTCTATTCCTCACTGCCTTTAA
Organism: Chiloscyllium punctatum; assembly: GCF_047496795.1. Classification (NCBI taxonomy): domain Eukaryota; kingdom Metazoa; phylum Chordata; class Chondrichthyes; order Orectolobiformes; family Hemiscylliidae; genus Chiloscyllium; species Chiloscyllium punctatum. Next base: position 31,383,911 of record NC_092744.1, read on the forward strand.
GATCACAATATAAAGAAGCATAATTAGGCCATTCTGCCCATCAATCCACCATTCGATCAGAGCTGATATATTTCTCAACCCCAATCTCCCTGTAACTCTTGATCACCTTACCAATCAAGAACGTATTATTGCTGTCTTAAATACACTCAATGACTTGGTCTCCACAACTTCAATACCCTCTGGCTGAAAAAAGTCTTCCTCATCTCTGAGGCTGTGCCCTTGCATCCCAGTCTCTCCTACTTGCAGAAACATCTTCTCCACAGCCACTCTATCCAGACTGCTCAGTGTTCTGAGTGCTTGAATAGACCCCCGCTCATCCTTCTAAACCCCATCGTGTTCATCTCTTTCCCCCTTTAAGACTGTCCTGAAAACTTGATTCTTTCAATAAACTTTGCTCATCTGATCTAATCACTTCTTACCTTGCTCCATTGGTATATATGAGTCTGAAAGAGTTCATATTAGTTGATAAATCAGTGGAATAACTGTAGAAGCACCACCCACTGTGATGGTGTCATGACGATTGGTGGAAAGCGTAGTTAAGGATCTTCAAGCAATGAGACCCAATCACTGGTTCTCCTAACAGTCTTACTAATAATTTGGACTAAATTGTTGTATCATGATAACAGTTTAGAATCCTAAAGAACCAAAGACATTTTTAAAGTAGTGCTTCTAAAATGTGTTTTGTTAAAAGAGGCCTGAAAACAGTTGAAAATAGCTGCAAATGTAAGGTTAGATAAATACATAAGACATCACACCTAAAGATGTGAAGAGAACTTCAAACAAGGAAGAGACAAGTCAAAAAAAAAGCTGATGAAACCCTGCTCAATAGCAAGCCACCCCCTCCAGCCTCTGTCCCAAATTGAAAATATGTATTTGCTTTTTCGCCTTTGAAGAGTACATAAGGACAGGGGTTACAATGCCAGTTTTAACACTTTAGGACCGAGATTCAAGAGTGTGCACCAATGATACTCAGATTTTTGTGTATTCTATGGATAAGGATAATAATAAATAAGTCTTTGTTGAAATGTTGATGTGCGGTGAAGGTCACAGTTCAACTATTTCATTGAGGGCCAAAGGGCCTGTACTACGCTATAATGTCCTATGTTCTAGTAGCCTGTACATTGCAGGTAAAATAATCTTTACTGAGTGCTGGAAGCCAGCTAGTTAGCCGGGTAAAAGAAAACAGAATAACAAAAGGACTCTGTCTCTCTATGTTTTTTAATTCAGACTCTGTGTTTCTATTGTGGTAACAACAATTGCATTCAATTATCTGCTCCTCATGACTAATTTAGAGACTATATCTTTAACTTACCATTTTGGACTCACCACTTACTAATAACCAGTGTGTAGGTTTGTTGCGTAACTAATTTCTTTCATGGTTAGTAGTTAATAAACTCACATTTTTTGTCAACTGAAAAAAGTCTGTTTTAAACATAGCTTCATTTGAATCTACGAACAAGGTATCTGCAATTGAAAGGATCTGCTTTTAAAACAGTTTTGTTGAGACCAACTACGGGTGGGTGAATATAAATTAAAAACAGGGAACAAGTTCCTCTACCCATTCGCAGAAGCTTAACAATTTGTGGCATCATAACAAATTGGGGAACCTCACTTGGGATCTGGGTGTTGCAAAAGTTTGTAACATTCAATAATAGTGGAGATGAAATAAACCATACCTTAACTATGAGACTCTTCTAGTTAGATCAGAGGGAGGCTATCTCATTACTCTCGATGCAGTGGATCCTAGAGAATTGCATACTTTATTCAAAGATGCTGGTGGTAGCACGTTTAATATGGTGTGGTACTTTGTGTTGCATAATGTCCTGAGAAACATTTTGGGATGGTTTATTATGATAAAGGTGTTAGATAAGCAGCTATTGTGTTATGACATATTTGGGAAAGTACACTGACACCCAAACCCCAATAATTTTCCACAGAAGTCATTGATTTAATCAAAGTACTCAAAGTCCTCAGTTTACCTGTCTGATGGAATCATATTAACAGAAAATACTGACCAGGTATTTGCTTATTATGAACAACTATTCATTATAAATGAGTCAATTCTGACCATAAGTGAACAGCTACCATTTATAAACATCTAATGCTACTAGTTGAAACTCTAATCCCATTTTAAAACTCATACACATACATAAATTCAGACACTGAAAAAGAAATAAAAACATTGGTGTTATGGATGGAGGAAAATAACTGGGAAACCACAGTTCAATATCAACAGTCCACACAGTTCAAGGAGATGCTCCTTTTGCTCCCCAAGACCTTCTATTCTTCAGTCTCTTTTCCCCATACTCTTTCATTTCTTCACAGGAGATTATGGACATTGGTGCACTACTTATAAAATCTCTTAGTTACCATTTGAAGACAGCAGCTTACAGCAACAGACAGAAGAAAATAAGCTTTCTTCAGGCTTCAGTAGTTTACAGTAGAGACAGGCAGCACCTCTTTCTTCTTTTGTACTTGTACTGCATTTCCTAAGCATCATATTCAGAAACAGGTAAAACTTGAATTCAGGTCTCCTGCCCCAAAAGTAAAGACAATACTACTGTGCCACAAGAGCCTTCTTTCAGCCTCTGTATCCTTTACACATAAATATTGTTAAGATGCTCAGAGACCAATCAGTGAATTTTTGTCAGGTTGATGAACTGTGGCCGCAGAAACTTGTCACAACTCTACAAAACAGTCAACAAACTGCCAGTGAGAACTGCTACCCCTGCTTTTCCAGCACTTTGTTTTGCAATTCAGAAGGAACTGTGCCAGTGAATCTGGTACAATGTGTTCATATGAGGTGGTTGGCTGGTTTGAATAACTAGATATACGTAAAGCTATGAAATTTGGGTCTGGAGTTTTGGAATAGTATTAAATGTGTGACAGCAAAGTGAAGCATACAGATTGGTAGAGATTGTGATAGCTGGCAGATGAATGAAGGGTGGGTATGGTATGGATGATGTATGTACTAACGCCCACTTGTTGATTCTCATTCTCAGCTGCATGCTCATAACTCAGCTACAAGCAGATTTTACTCAAACACCCATAGCCAGCATGCAGGAAGTGGGTTAAATCATGCTTTACGACACCAGCAATCGTTTTTATGCCTTATCAAATTCCACAGCCTTGATTATAACAGCATATTGATTTCTGATGGCCACTGCTGCAAGAATATTGTAAAAGCAAACCAAAAGCAAAACATAAAACAAAAATATTAGTTTGCTGTAAGGCCTTGCATAAACTTCATTTGGAAATATATTCACTTTGGTCTCCATGCATGGTAGGTGATATAGTGATATTGAAATAGTTCAGTGGCAGGCTACTGTAGACTGATACCACTTCAAACTTAAAGAGACAGGATCTCCTATTCTAGTGAAGCATGGACTTTGAGAAGATTTGTGTGATCTTTTTAAAGTAGTGAACAACTTGGATTCCATCAATGCTGTAGTTTGTATAAGGAGATTGTATTGGTTAGATGGGCTAAAGCAGTGAGCTGAAGTCTTTCAGTTAATAACTATTGTCTGACTCATCCTTTCTTGCCAGGTTGAAAAAAAAAGAAATTAGGCACAATTAATGCACAGTTCCTGCCAAACCACAAGAATTCTGTTTTCCACTTTTCAGCATATTCTTCTTTTTGTTATTCAGATCAAGCCAAGTTACATAAATTAAAAATATATAGCAAGTCAACTGTTAAACGATATTGTGGAACACTAGATGAAAGTAGGTACTGCAGATGCTAGAGATTAGAGTCAAGATTAGAATAGTGCTGGAAAAGCACTGCAGGTCAGGCAGCATCCGAGAAGCAGGAAAATTGACATTTCGGGCAAAAGCCCTTCATCAGCTTCCTGATCCTCGGATGCTGCCTGACCTGCTGTGCTTTTCCAGCACTATTCTAATATTGTGAAATACGCCATTTTTGTCCATAAAATGAGGAAGCCATGATATTAGAAACATTTCTATCCTGACCTTGATGCAATCTATCAAATACCTTGAGTGTGTAGAATTACTCACAATAAAAATCACCTTGCATCTCAGAGAACAATTCAATCATGTTCTGAATACTATGTTTGATTCTTCACAATGTGGAGTCATCACAAGAGAACCTAATATTCCAAGACAACAAGAAATGCCAAGAGAGGTTGTGAACCATTAAAGTGGAGTCTTTAGAGGAACTTGATATGAACACTATGGTGATTGAAGAGAGCAATCAGCTCACCTAGACAATTCAATTCATCAATGACTCACAGTTTCTGCTTTATGTACACTGTTAAAAATCACACAACACCAGGTTATAGTCCAACAGGTTTATTTGGAAGCACTTGCTTTCGAAGTGCTGTTCCTTCATCAGGTGGTTGTGAAGCAGGACCATTAGACACAGGACAAATTTGTGGACTCTGTACAACCCTTCATTTTTGAATTGGTAATCAAGAAAATAACTTTAATAATTATATTAAAATATGCAATTCAATGATAATACACTTTCAGTAATCATCTCAACAGTGAATACGTACAATAATCCATTGGTGGGATGCCCAATTTGACAGTAGGCTGCTCAACATCAATAAATTAATGGACTTGTAGTTGAAACAGTTAAAATTTCATTTTAGGAACGAATCACTGCACAATCTGGATGATCTATATACTGCAGTAACTTTCTTTGTTGGAAAACATGGCTAAGGAATATTATGCTGAGGATGCAAGCATGAGGAAATAACTTTTATAGATTAAGAGAACACACACAAATAGTATAGCACCAATCACAAGTTTCCATAGTGGATAATAGTAAAATAAATGTGGATAAATGTTGCACTGACACTGACACAGTAATACAAATGGTGTGCAGGATACTAGAAATCAAAATAGCAAATGTTTACTAATTATCAACAGCATGAATGTGAAGGAGAATGTACAGTGCCTGGCATGGTGATCCTCTGGCATGGTGTGGTGATCTCTTAGCCTGGGGTGGCACTCTCTCAGCGGCCTGGTGTGGTGGTCTTTCAGTGGCATGTGATGGTCATTTGGCCTGGCGTGGCCTCAGAGTGGACCCCCAACCTGGATGTGATTCCAGAGCAGTCTCCCAACCTCGGGACCCTGGAGGTGAAGCTTGGCGTTGTCTGGAGTCAAGGCCAATTGTGGACTGGAGGCCGGGTGCTGTGTGGACTGGATTGGAAGAACTATTGTTCTGAACGTTTTATTTCCCTAATTTCTAATTTATTCCTATAATATGTAATGCTGGACCTTTTATGTCTTCAATTTTCTTTTTTTTCTGAAGAACTTGTTCTGAAGAATTTGTACCTCAGTACCTTGGCGCCTTAAGTGGCAACTTGTAAATATTTCACTGTACTCATTTGAGTACATGTGACAATAAAACCATTCAATATCAAATCACTGTGGGGCCAAAAGTTTCTTGTAGAAATGTTGGCTGCTCAAAATAAGATCTGCGAAAAGTGGGAAACAGTGAACTTCCAAGGTTAAGTCCTCATTTTCTTCTTCCTTGTTTTTGTCATGCTGTTACCCAATATACTGTATAGTATGGGGGAAAACATCACAATTAGAAAGTTCAGAGAAGTAAGTGTCATGGGCCAATAGAAAGCAACCAATATGCAAGGAGGAAGGAAGCTATTATCTAGCGTTTTGGGAATATGAGGTTATGAAACCCAGAGGAAAACATGAAACTCACAGAATGGAGCTTACTGTTGAGTTATTGTATGAGGCACATAATCTGCTACATGACTGTACCATGCAGCAATTACATTCAACTCCCACAATGTAGAATATAATGACAGTGAAGTGTTTATCTAGATAAGTATGATTATTTACACATAATGTACCACTTGTTTGTTTCATCAATCAAAGAGAACCATTGTTTTAGTTTGAAACAGTAGATTGGCAGTATTCACTGCAGTACTATCCATCAACGCCCACAGTTGCTATTCTGCTGAGTGTACCTCTGAAATTATATGAGGATTTGGATCTTTATTTGGTTCTTATTTGAAGGAGAGGCTGTGGAAGAGTAATCTCTAACTTGCTTCCTTGCACATAACAGTAGATGGTGTCTCAAGAATTCAACATCAAGATCTCCCGCATAAGTCATAACATGGAGCATCAGTTGTTTGCTCTGGAGTCCGTTGGGGATGTGTCAAGGTCAGTGGCAGCTCAGCGAAGACATTAAGTAGACCCTTATTAGAGAATCCACTGTGAATAGCCTACTGCTGCTGCAAGCACAATACAATTATAGCTCATTCAATATATCTGTACCTTGCTATCCATTATATTCTATCGTGCAAAAAGAAGCTGTCTAAGCTTTCCAAAAATAAACAGAATAGAACATATGTAATTCTCAGCAAAACTTAAAAGGACGGCTTGAAGAGCAATCTGATGTTTACAACTATACCCAAATAAATTTAAAAGTTAAAGTTCCTGTGAAAACTAAACTGGTGGTAAACTAAACTGTTACTGAGAAAATGCATTTGTCTTATCCTCCAAAATCTACAAATTGAATTATAGATTATTTTTATCGGTAATTGTTTGCTGAGAGCCCCCTAAAAATATATTTGCATCGTCAGTTCTCCAAACCCCTTTCTGCATGTTGTATCGGGCTGATTTTACAGTAGAAGAGCTATCAATCTGCTTAATCAATTTTTTATCTTGTTCTCTTATTTCACCAATTACACAATGGAGACTGAAACATGGAACTAGCTAAAGAAATCTTCATTCTCTACAACTGCTGACAGAAAGACATATCAGCAATTACAGCTCCCATGATCTAATTACCTACTGCAAATCAAAGGAAATCAAATCAAGGCCTAGTTGTAATGGCACTGGAGCAGTAATCCAACAGCCCAGAGTATGCTCCAGAGACAGCGGTTCAAATCACACAATGGCAGCTTGTGGAATTCAATTAATAAATCTGGTTTATAACTGTTGTGGTTCTGTTCGCCGAGCTGGGAATTTGTGTTGCAGACATTTCGTCCCCTGTCTAGGTGACATCCTCAGTGCTTGGGAGCCTCCTGTGAAGCGCTTCTGTGATGTTTCCTCCAGTATTTATAGTGGTTTGTCTCTGCCACTTCCGGTTGTCAGTTCCAGCTGTCTGCTGCAGTGGCCGGTACATTGAGTCCAGGTTGATATGCTTATTGATTGATTGATCAACTACAACCACAGGGATGCCAAGACAGCAGACTTCCTAGCAGCACTAGAATGCACACTCAGGAACAATGGACTGACAGAAGAGACACAACAAACAGTGAAACAAAGTATAGTACCCTGGTAACAAGGAAAAGACAAACACATAACCTCAACCCCAAGGAGAGGGAAGCACTGAAAGCACTAAGAAACGATAAGAACATAATCAAACTACCAGCAGACAAAGGCAGAATGATGGTCATCCTGGACAAAGCAGAGTACATCCAAAAAGTACAACAACTACTTGCAGATACCAACACCTACCAAAAGAGGGAGTTTGACCCCACCCCACAGCTCACCAATAGGATAAACAACACACTGACGAACCTACAAAAAAAAGACAGATAACCAGATTTGACCTACAGATAATGAAACCTGAAAGCAACAACACCCCCAGATTCTATGGACTACCCAAAGTGCACAAACCAGACATCCCACTCAGACCCATAGTATCACTACCAGGGACACCATCACACAAACTGGCTAAAGAACTACAGCAGAAACTGAAACACCTGATCAGCGGATCCAGACAATCTATACAATCAACACAGGAATTCTTGGACATGATCAGAAATATACACATAGACAAGGAAGAAACTATGGTCTCATTCGATGTAACGGCACTGTTCACCTCTATTGACAAAACCCTAGCCAGAGAAACAATAGCCAATCTGCTGGACATACAGAACCGACAACAAGACGGGGAACCTATCAACAAAGACGGCATACTCAAACTACTGGACCTGTGCCTCACAACACACTTCACATTCAACAACCAAATATAAGAACAAATCAACGGCACACCCATGGGCTCACCCATCTCTGGACTCATAGCAGAAGCGGTAATGCAAAGGTTAGAACAAGCAGTCTTACCGCAAATTCAACCCAAACTCTGGGTCAGATATGTAGATGATACCTTTGTAATAATTTAAAACAAAGAAATAGAGAACACACACCAGATCATCAACGCCACACTCACAGGAATCTGATTCACGAGAGAGGAAGAAAAGGACAACCAACTCCTATTCCTAGACGTGATGGTACAGAGAACACCGAACGGAGAATTCAGCACAAAGGTTTACAGGAAAGCCACACACACAGACCAAGTCCTAAATTACGAAAGCAACCATCCCAACACACACAAAAGAAGTTTCATCAAGACACTGTTCAAAAGGGCCACAACACACTGCAGCACACCAGAACTGCAAAAAGAGGAAGAAGAACACCTATACAATGTATTTGCCAAAAACGGATACCTGCGCAATTTCATCAACAGATGTCTAAGGGAAAGACAACGGAATGAGGACATGCCACAACCCAAAGGACCAGCCACACTACCATACATCAGGAGCGTTTCCAAACTGACAGCCAGACTACTGCGACCACTAGGACTCATAACAGCACACAAACCAACAGCCACTCTCAGACAACAACTCACCAGGACGAAGGACCCGATACCCAGCATGAGCAAAACCAATGTAGTGTACAAAATCCCATGCAAAGACTGCACAAAACACTACATAAGACAAACAGGAAGACAGCTAACAATCCGCATCCACGAACACCAACTAGCCACGAAACGACATAACTAGCTATCCTTAGTAGCCACACACTGAGATGACAAGCAACATGAGTTCAACTGGGACAACACTACTATTATAGGACAAGTCAAACAGAGAACAGCCAGGGAATTCCTAGAGGCATCTCACTCATCCACAGATTCAATCAATAAGCACTGAGGATGTCACCTAGACAGGGGACGAAACGTCTGCAACACAAATTCCCAGCTCGGCAAACACAACCACAACAACGAGCACCCGAGCTACAAATCTTCTCCCAAACTTTGAACTGGTTTATAACTGTTATGACAATGGCTTGCAGAAATCAATCTTGCCTTTACTGATGAGGTGGCTTCCTTGACAGAGTGTTAAAATCGTTCATTTCAATTGTTAATGTACTTGTTATCTGGTACTGTGTCAAAGGCTAGGGCAGCATAGATTTAAACATGTTACAACAAGTTTGCCTTCTTGGTTTGGACATTCCCTCAATGACCACAGCACTGGTCAGAAAAGTGAACAGAGCTGTCAATGACAATTGATTCTGCAACTTCCTCTTCTTGTCATTTGCAACTTTACACCAGAAGTGAAACCACACAATTTCAAGGATTGTTTTCCATGCATTAAGTCCTTGACCTTGAAGAGTTATTGGCTGAGCCCAATGTCATCCATATGCCAAGTATTTAGTTAGGAAGTAACAGAAACCTTGAGTACATGGTACTACCCATTCCTGGAGACAGAGCATTTATCCATGTTGGCATAGTTTTAGAAAACAGTCATGTTCTATGTCTCAGTCTGTTTAAAATAAACTAAAAATATTCACTCTGCAAATGGCAATGGGTAACTAATCCTCCCCTTTTGCTGTTTTGATACTAGCATGCCTCACTTTGAGTCATATTTAAAGCCACCAGACCTTACAAAATATCTGTTACATGCCGCATCTTTATGATATACATTGAAAATGTGTAAACCAACATTCTTTATTTATTTCAAAGTCACTTGAGATAATTGATATTGATGGTGAAATTACATGATGCACTTCAGAACTCAGGTTCCCTTTTCTCATCAGCCACAAAAAATAACACTGAGACTCAAACTCAAATGCATTGGATAAGGGTGAAGGTCAGTTAAAGATTGAAAAATTAGTTTATTATGTTTGCAACTCTAAACATACAAACAATATTTAATTACATTAAGTACTGTTGAAAATCCTAAGATTGAAGCTATCACCATAGCTACCAATGCCTTTGTGCAATTTCCATTGTCCACCTTTTCCCAACTTGACCTACCCTATCTTGGAATCTATGTGTCTCTCTCTACCTATTTCCCTCTCTAGTTTCTGTCCCAGTTCCTCTCATGCCCCTTTCTAAATTCATCTTAGCCATCATTTTCTCACTTGTCTTCATTGTTATTAAAATACTGGCCATCACTTCCCTTCCTGGACCGAAGATAAATCATAATTTAAATGGAACCTCTCATCAGGCACAATTCCCACAGTTTGAAACTGCCATCATCACCCCCAGCATTCAAATATGTGAAGAGGTAGTCACCCCAAAATCCATCGCCAACTTTCCTAAAATGCCATGTTTTGAATATTCCAAGAGGTTTCTGTCTCTGACTCAAAATGATTTTAATCAAAGTCATGAATAGCATTTTCTATGCGTGTGGTCACGGTTCACGTCCACTCCTTATCCTGCTCTGTGGCCTTTATTATTGGATGGCAATGCCATCCTCTTCCAACAGCTCACTGCTGATACAAGGGAATCTGATTATTCAGAGATCCAGAGATTCTGTGCTGAGGCAGCTAAGGGCTCTGCCACTCTTAATAAAGCAGAGGTTGGGGAGAAGATAGGATAGAGCCATAGAAGCTCAAAATCAATTGATATAAGGCTAGAGAAAGTTTCAGGGATAATGAGGTGAGGCGATGTGAGTACTTACAATGAGGTGGGTGCTAGTCAAGTTGGGTTGTGGCTAGTCAGCTTGGGTTCTTAGTTAGATGGCTCAGTTTAATTGATGCAGGTCAAGGAGGTGGTGCAGTTGGGTGATAGGGGCTAGTCATATTGGGTCTGGGGGTATTCGATGGATCAGGGAAGATAACTGAGGGGACAGGGGACCCCTGAAACATTTCAGCAAAATTTGTGCACCAAGGTAGCCACTCTTCTAGCCAAGTTTTTAAGTACAATTAAAACACTGGCATCTCTTCTACAATTGCTCAGGTATGTCATGGACACAAAAAGCAGGACAAATCCACCTGGCTAATTACTGCACGGTGCTCATCTCAATAATCAACATTGCTGATGGAATGCATCATCAACAGTGCTTTCAAATGGCACTGCAAATGGCACTAACATCAAAGCAGCATTTGACCAAACATGCTATCAAAACTCAATGGGAATAAGGGAAAACTCTACATTGGTTGGAGTCATACACAGCGCAAAGGAAGATGATTTTGTGCATTGAAGATCAATCAGCTCAGTCCCAGTACATCACTTCAGGGGTTCCTCAGGGTAGGGTTGTGAATTCAACCATTTTCAGCTGCTTCACAAATGACCTGTCTTCCATCACAAAGTCAGAAGTGGGAATGTCCACTAATGACCACAATGTAGGTACTGAAGCAGGCTACGCCCAAAAGCAGCAAGAACTACACAATAGACCTGGTTTAGGCTGACTAATGGCAAGTAACATTCACACTACGCAAGTGCAAATTTGTGACAACCTATTACAAGAGAAAATCTAACAATCTCCCCTTGACATTCAATAGCACTACCATTATTGAATTCTCCCACTATCCTCTAGGTTACTTACCAATGACCTGAAACTGCACTTGACTTCCATATAGGCACAAGGTCAGGTCAGAGGCTGAGAATTCTACAGCAAACAACTAATCTCCTCACTCCCAGATCCTGTGCACCATCTACAAGGCACAAGTCAGAAGGGTGGTGGAATACTCTCCATTTGCCTGGATGGGTGCATCTCCAACAGCATTCAAGAACTTGACACAGTCCAGGACAAAGCAGCCTGCTTGACTAGAAACCTGTCTGCTATCTTCAATGCTTGTTCCCTCCACCATCAAGGCACAATGGCAGCAGCATGTGCCATCTGCAAAATACACATCAGAATCTCACCAGGGCTCCTTGACAGCCCCTTCCAAACTCACAACTTTTAACACCTTAAAAAAAAGACAGCAGGTCCCTGGGAATGCCATCACCAGCAGGTTCCTCCTCATACCTGAATTTAAACTGTACTGCCATTGCTTCGCTGTCATTGATTAAATTCCTTCCTAACAGCACTGTGTGTATCTGCACCATATGAACTACAACAGTTTTGAAGAACAGGGCTCCCCATTACTACGTCAAGAACAAGTAGGGATGAGCTATAAATGCTGACCTAGCCAGCAATGACCACGTACTGTTTTATGATTAAATAAAGGATGGGTGGATAGGCAACCAATGCTGACCTTGTTAATAGTGTCCATATTTAATTGAAGAATAAACAAAATAAAAGAACTTTTCCATATTTTCAAAGACAGAGAGATCGAGGGTGCTTTTTTTCTGAGCTGAATGTAATTATGCACTTATGAGGGAAGCGATAATGCAGATAATTTGAATTGGAAGGGTCAATACTTCAGGACAGTGACCCCTTTATAGCTTGAATAGGAACTAGCAACAGTTGGATGGTCAACAATTAGAAACATAGAAAATAGGAGCAGACATAGGCCATTCAGCCCTTCTAGCCTGCTCCACCATTCAATTTGATCATGGTTACTCATCCATCTCAAACCCATGTCCTGGCTTTCTCCCCATCCGCTTTGATCCTTTTAGTTCTAAGAACTATATCTAACTCTTACTTGAAAGCATTCAATACTTTGGTTTCAACCATTTGCTGTGGCACAGGTTTCTACACACTCGCCACGCTCTGGGTGAAGAAATTTCTCATCATTTCAGCCCTAAATGGACCTTTCTGTATCCATAGACTGTGAAACCTAGTTCTGGGCTCTGGAACAAATTCCAATGTCATCGGGAACATCATTCCCACATTTATACTGTCTCATCCTATAGGTTTTTTTGTGAGATCCTCCCTCATCCTTCTAAACTCCAGTGAATATAGTCCTAACTAATGCAATCTCTCTTCATATGTCAGTCCAGCCAGTCCAGGAATCAGTCTGGTAAACCTTTGTTGCCCTCTCATTATAATCAGAATCTCCTTCCTCAGATAAAGAGACCAAAACTGCACACATTCAATGCTCTTTTTGTGGCTTCACCAAGTCTCCATATAATTGAAGCTAGGCAATCCTGCTCCTGTACTGGAATCCTCTCTCTATGAAGGTCAACTTACTATGTGTGTTCTCCACTGCCTGCTGCACCTGCATGCTTAGTTTCTTTGACTGGTGTAAAAGAACACCCACATCTTGTTGCACCCCCTCCTTTCCATTGCCATTCAGACAACAGTCTGCCTTCCTGTTTTTGCTACCAAAGTGGATAATACATTTATCCACAGTATACTTGGATGGTGGGAATAGTGTATTGGAAGCAGGATACGGGTCTCGTGGACAAGATAAGATTGGTGAGGTGACAAGGGGGTATAGCAGAGAAGCTAGAGAAAAATCTGAGTTCAATGTTTAGGACAGGAGGGAAAACCTTGGATTACATGAGTTATCGAAAGGGAGGAAAGCAGGAGAGGTGGCTAAACGGATGTTCTTAATTTCAGTAATACAGGAGTCCTCTGAATTTGATGAAATAATCAACAAACAAGACAAAAGAGAAGTTTATGATAATGATTTCCAGGGGAGAAGACATCTTTGCATTCCAAGATGTTCGTGAAATGATGAGTAATGACAGCAGTGGAGAGCATAACCCTCATAAAAACTCAACTAGACTGTTTCCTGAACTGAGATTGATCAGTGACCGGCCTTAATTAAAGTACAGTTTTGGTGCTGAATAGTATTAATCATGCAACTGAGTGCAATAGGCATAGTTTAGAAACCTTCAATTAGCTTTTTTGAAGCAGATAATTTAGAATAGGATAAAAGGGGAATAAAAATCGAGCCAATTGATGACTAAATTTGACTTTTCCTCTCTCACGTCTCTAATTGGTTTTCAAGAACAAAGTTCTCTCTACTTCTGATAAGAAAATTATTCAATAACACCTTGAAATGGAAAGAAAACAAGTTAAGCCAACATCATCTTTTCATCATTATTACAACATTTTTTATGGCTGTATATTCATTTTCCTTCTTCTACTGATTGCTTGTCACCATGGCATTGCCCTATTAACAGTCTGTAGGGATCCCCAGATTATTGCTGGAGCTGCTTATGCAGAATCAGCTGCGACACAGCGGCAGGCTCATATTCACTTGTGATGGTGTATTTCAATAATTGATAAAAAACACAAAACTGCAAATAACAGCATCTGGTTAACTTAAGTGGCATTCAGTACATTCTAAAATGCATTAGCTGCTGACTGGTCCATGCTCACCTCATTAAGATTCAGCTTCAATCTTGCCAACATGCCAGCCAAGTGTCACCTACAGAATTCTTGACATGGAGATTAGGGTAGGTACCTGATAAATTCAACATGCTGTTCGCTGTGAACAGCCTCACTGTGGCTCAACCCTAAACAGCAACACAGGGCACAATCCATGGCCACCAGCCACACTCTCCCCTTATCCACAACATTGACAACCAATATTTGTGAACCCCTCACATTCATCATAGAAGTTCTCTCAATCACTTACAGGGTGCTGAGGAAGTGTATATGTGCATTCCAGGGCATACTTGCAAATAGCATTGAAAGGCTGTTGCAGAGGCTTCTATACATAAGGACACAGATGGGACCAGACTGCATCTCAGGGAAGCACGCAGATGGAACCAGGCTGCACCTCAGGGCAGCTCACAGAGGAGACCAGGCTGTTAATGAGGACAGTTCATAGATGGGACCAGGCTACATCTCAGGGCATCTCACAGATTGGACCAGGCTGCACCTTGTTCTTAATGCATATTTGTATACTCACAGCATCCATGCCTTGTCTTACAGTGGTCATTAGTGTGTTGGTGCTTCAGCTGGAGCCAAAGGCGATCAGGACTACCATACTGAGATGCTGTTTTGCACAGACACAGAGACAAGCTGCTTGTCAGTAGGGACCTGTGCTGGGGCAGGAGAGTGTGAAACATCTTACTGTATGGTAGAAGGTATCACCAAATTATCACCTGCGGCATGTGACAGCTGCCTATGCGACAAACATACTGCACATTTATTCAATCAAATGGCATGGGATGGGAGCTAGTCCTCCGTTCGGTCAAGGGTGTGGCCACTATTAGTCAGTGAGTCCTGGTATTATCAGTTATGAGCACAGTCCACACACAGTCCAGAGGCTTAGCCATAGTCAGTGATCTACCTGGAGAGTCAGGGGATATACCTGACTACAGCCTGGGAAATGTTCAACCATCAGTCCTGTAGCAGTCAGGAGAATCATGTGCCATCAGTTAGGAAGCTGCAAATACAGCAGTCAGGGGTCGGCTCTGTCATGTGTAGGGGCTGCCCTTCAAAGTACCTGTGGTGTGTGTGCATCTGTGTGTGTGTGTCTGTGTGCATGCATGTGTGTGTGCGTGTGTCTGTGTGCATGTGTGTGTGCATGCATGCATCTGTGTCTGTGTGTGCATGTGAGTGTGTCTGCCTGCATCTGTGTCTGTGTGTGCATGTGAGTGTATCCGTGTGCATGTGGCTGTGTCTTACAGCCTCACTTTGTTTTGTTTGTGCAGTGAGCCTGTAAAGAAATGCTGACATTTGGAATTATCCAACTACTTGTCTACATGCAATGCTCCCCTATTGGACAATGACAAGCTGTGGATCTATAGTAGGCTTTGAGGACAGAGTAGCAGTGACTTAGAGAGGATGTTTAGGCAGGATGCAGCAAAGGACAGACAAACTCTGTGACCTGGTAATTAGGGTGAGAGAATGGGATTGTATGTGTGAGGGTATATCAGCCGTACCAGTTGTGTGCCAGGAGTGGTTTGACTTTGTAACTGAAGTGCCATTACATTGCCAGTGACAGGAAATAGTGGATTATCAACACTTTCCAGGTGCGCAGCAGTCTTTTAAAAGATGGCATAAATGCCAGGGAATCTTATGCATTGGCAGATGTCTGCTGAGTGACGATTTGTTTCTGGAATGGCAAATGGTAAAATGGGGTTAAAATCAGATACGGTGAATGCTATAGCAGCAGGGTAGGTAGGTTATCAGATGCATTTGGTAAAATACAGTGAAAAATCCAAGACGAAATCCCCTTCAAAAGACTCAACACAGCTCGCACTTAGACAATAAATGGAAGATTCAGCCCAATGTTACTCTTTGATAGGGCATTATTCATTGCGCACGTTCCTGAAGGAGGTGCTGCCTCTAAGATATTCAAAGCCCCTACATTTCCTGTTCATTTCATCACTGCATCCAACAATGCATCGATTAGGATCGAGAGGAAATTGTGATTATGAGGAAGGAAATTTCTGGCATGCTCTGCTCAAATTGCCAATGGACAATGTGTCGAAAGAGGAAATCCAGGACTGATGCCTCACAGTAGAGGGACAAGGGGTTGGAGGATTTGAGCCATAGGGAGAGGCTGAATAGGCTGGGGCTGTTTTTCCTGGACCGTCGGAGGCTGAGGGGTGACCTTACAGAGATGTATAAAATTATGAGGGGAATGGATAGGGTAAATAGACAAGGTCTTTTCACTGGGGTGGGGGATTCCAGAACTAGAGGGCATAGGTTTAAGGTGAGAGGGGAAAGATATAAGAGAGACCTAAGGGGCAACTTTTTCACACAGAGAGTGGTATGTGTATGGAATGAGCTGTCAGAGGAAGTGGCGGAAGCTGATACAATTGCAGAATTTAAAAGACCTTTGGATGGGTATATGAATAGGAAGGATTTGGAGGGATATGGGCCGGGTGCTGGCAGGTCGGACTAGATTGGATTGGGATATCTGGTTGGCATGGACGGGTTGGACTGAAGGGTCTGTTTCCATGTTGTACATTTCTATGACTCTAAGAGATGTGCTGTGCAATTGAGTCCACTTACGGCAGAGGGAGTTTGTTCAGGCAATTGGGTAAAATCAATCAAAGTAAAATTGAAATTAATGGAAGAAAAAGCAAACTGGGCTGAAATTGATATTAATGACATGTTGCTTAAAAGAAGAGAGTCATGTTGATGAATATCTATCCCAACTTATTTAAAGGGATGCTCTTCTTTAGCCGATTGTGAAAGAAGGCATTATAGAGGGAACAACTTCCAACTTGGTGCTCCCCACAGTGAGAAGCTAATTGTTCTTAGGATGTTTCAACAAGGTAATACCCTCACAATCACTTCTAAGTATCTATGACAAAGCATCTAAACTTCTTAGTCAGAAGTCGTCTGTAACTTGTCCCAAGACACTACTTTTCTGTGCATGAATCATTTAGGCCACTCAATCTGACAACTGCCTGGAATACACTTCTAGATACCCATCATTCTGTACTTTTTCCGATGAAAGGCCACTGACCTGAAATATTAACTATTTCTCTATCTGTATATGCAGCCTGGCCTGCTGAGTACTTACATAATAAAAACTGAACATTCTGCATTTTAACCTTCATTCCAAATGGATTTTGTTTAATAATGCTCTAAAATTACCAGCATTTATTTATTTATGAATAAAATAATATCTTTCTCTGTGTATTTTTCAATTTTTGCAGGTTTCTGAATATTTTATTGAAATACCTGCTGCTGTGCTAAAACCATGAAAATGAGACAGTATTGTAGAACATAGAACAGTACAGCACAATGTAAGCCTTCCAGCCCTTGATGTTGTGCTGACCTTTTATCCTACTCTACAATCAAACTAACCTACATACCCTTCATTTTACTATCATCCAAGTGTTTCTCCAAGAGTCGCTTAAATGTCCCTGCAAGCGCTGGTTATTTATTTTAGTTATTCACATTAATTCATTTCCCTTACAATATATTGGGGCAGTGTGGTGGCTCAGTGGTCAGCACTGCTGCCTCACAGCACCAAAGTCCCAGGTTCGATTCCAGCCTTGGGTGACTGTCTGTGTGGAGTTTGCACATTCTCCCCATGTCAGCGTGGGTTTCCTCTGGGTGCTCCGGTTTCCTCCCACATCACAAAGATGTGCAGATCAGGTGAATTGGCCATGCTAAATTGCCCATGGTGTTACGTGCAATAGTCAGAGGGAAATGGGACTGGGTGGGTTACTCTTCAGAGGGTCAGTGTGGACTTGTTGGGCCGAAGGGCCTGTTTCCACATTGTACGTAATCTAATCTAAAAATATATATGGTCTCAGTTAATTCTTCTGATTTGTTTACAGCAGCAACTCCATTAGGGATTCAATAAATTATGCAGTTTCTACCAAAGAGCACAAAGACAGAGACATGCTGGGTTCAAAATCACATTATGTTGCCTTCAGGCGGCATTGCTACGATTTCATTGGAATTCAACAGCACCTAAATTCGTTGTTGCCACTTCATTTCCATGGCGACAGCACATGGCTTACTGTCGATGACCCTGCTAGCTCCCTTTGCACTCAGCAGTGATGTAGGCAAGCTTTTGTTTGTAAAGGCTCCCAGTCTATTTTCAAGGCGGGATGTATTGAAATGCAGCAATTTAAATACCATTATTGACATTTTTAAAAAAGGGAATTGGAATGCCAGGGAGGGGGAGACAGAGAGAGAGAGAGAGAGAGAGAGGAAGAGGGAGAGGTAGAGAGAATGAGTGAGAGAGAGAGGGAGTGGGAGAGGTAGAGAGAGATATAGAGAGAAAGAGAGAAAGGTGGGAGGGTGGTGAGGAGAGAGAGAGGGGGAAGAGGGAGAAGTAGAGAGAGTGAGTGAGAGAGAGAGGGAGAGGAAGAGATGGAGAGAGAGAGAGAGAGAAAGGTGGGGGGGGGGGGGGGGGGGTGGTGGGGATGGTGAGGAGAGAGAGAGGGGGAGAGAGAGAGAGATCCCGGGCCAGAAATCTCTGTGTGGAAGTGTGAAGGATACTATCCTTCAAGGTCAAGCCTCAAGGGATTGAGAGCATGAGGTGAAATAGGTCCATTTCCAGCACCTGCAACTAAGGGTCTAACAGAAATGCCAGAAAATGTCTAATAACTTCGTGTGGGAAGTCAAGGTTAGTGAAAACATCCTCATATAAAACCTCCTGGCCACCACAAAACCAAAGTCCCTTGAAGAATATGAAGAAAATACGAATTTTAAAATGGAGTTAGCAGAGCAGAAAGGAGCAATGGAATGTCCTTGGCAAACAGGTTTAAGGAAAATCCCAAGGCATTTTAAATGCATATAGGGAGCAAGAGGGTAACTAAGGAAAGGGTAGGTCCACTCAAGAACCAAATGATGGAATTTATGTGTGGAGCCCAACAAAGTGGGTTAGGTCCTTAATAGATATTTTGCATCAGTATTCCGTGTTATAAGAAAATTGTGTAATAACATCACCATTTAAACTAATGGGGCTGGAACCACGTTATAACCAATACATGCTTTAAACGTTTGTGCTACAGAAAGAGTGCCTCCAATTAGTCAATCATGTTACAGCCAATTTGCATTAATGAAACACATGTTATAGCAGAATGATCTGTATACATAAATGATCTGGAGGAGAACGTAGGTGGTCCGATTAGTAAGTTTGTGGATGGCTCAAAGATTGGAGTAGCTGTAGATTGTGAGGAGGATTGTTACAGGATAGAGAAGGCTACAGACTTGGGCAGAGGAGTAGCAGATGGAGTTTAATCCCATCAAATGCAAGGTGTTGCATTTTGGAAGGTCTATTGCAGGAGGCAAATATACAGTAAATCCATGAAGCAGTAACACATGGAGGGATCTAGGCATACAGGTCTACAGTTCCCTAAAAGAAGAAATTCAAATGGATAAGGTGGTTAAAGAGGCATATTGCATGGTTGCCTTCATTAGTCGGGATATGGAGGTGCCGGTATTGGACTGGAGGGGACAAAGTCAATAGTCACATGGCACCAGGTTATAGTCCAACAGGTTTATTCGAAATCACAAGCTTTTGGAGCAAAGGTCCTTCATAAGGTGAATACTGGATTAGTGGTGCTGGAAGAGCACAGCAGTTCAGGCAGCATCCAACGAGCAGCGAAATCCCTGCCTGAACTGCTGTGCTCTTCCAGCACCACTAATCCAGTATTTGGTTTTCAGCATCTGCAGTCATTGTTTTTACCTTCATAAGGTGAAGTCAGGTGACTATAACCTGGTGTTGTGTGACTACTGACTTCATCAGTTGGGGTATATAGTGTAAAAATTGATAAGTCATGTTACAGCTGTGTAGTACTTCAGTTAGGCCACATTTAAAGTATTGGGAACAGTTCTGGCTGCCACCCTACTAGAAGGATGTGGAGGCTTTGGAGAGTGTATAGAAAAGGTTTAACAAAATATTGCCTGGTTTGGAGGGTTTAGGTATGAGGAGAGATTGGATAAACTTGGTTTGCTTTCAACTGAATGTTGGAAGCTGAGAGGTGACCTGATAAAGGTTTACAAAATTGGGAGAGACATGGATAGGGTGGGATAGTCAGAATCTTTTTTTTCTTCAGTGAAACAATATCAATAACTAGGGGACTTGGCTTTAAGTTAAAAGGGGGAAAGTTTAAAGTTTAAAGTTCTTTGCTTCTTTGTAATAACTTCAACTATATGTGACTTAGCCATATGAACTATCATTGAAGTCACAAGGTTAAATTGCCTCTACATCTGATATTATTGCAAGTAAATGTAATGGATTTCCAGTTTCAGCTGTACCATCTCAACTCCACATTCAACCAAAAGGTCACATAATCCCCTATGACCCGGGGTTTCAAATATATTGAATATATCCTACATTAAATTGAGGATGTGCCCTTTCTTGTTGGGAAATCTGCTGTTGGATACCTTCTAATAATGTTTGTGCCCTAAATAATTCACCAAGCTTCTTTGGAACCTATAGCACAGTGGAATTGCCCCTATCTTTAGAACAGGAGGTCTGGGTTTAAATCCCAATTGCCCCTGGATTATTATAATAACTTCTACAAATAGATTGGTTAAAGTAACTCCACTGCCCCTTCCTAGCCTCGGCTGTAATTACAGGTGTCCCCTGTATCCGTGGGTGATACATTCCAAGACTGATCATGGATGCCCGAAATTGCAGATAGTACCCTATACTTTTAATGGGAAATGTACCTCCCCAGCAGCACCCTAGAATTATTTCAGGAATGTTCCATGTAATATTTCTGGGCTGTGCTAAATGGTGGATAACCGAAACCACGGAAACCGAATCCACGGATACGGAGGATCTACTGTATTCATTTTACCGGCTTAATTCAATTCTGCAGATCATTACCTTTGATTATCCCTGCTTCTTTTCATGACCAACATGTAATTCATTCTGTCGCCATAAGGTAGTTTGGAATAAATCGAATGGTTCCTAAGGTATGATTCAATTCTGATTTGAGTTTATTCCTGAAGCTTTTTGCTTTGTTTGAGTTGGAATTCTGAGTCTACTTTCTGTGGTAGTTTGAAAAGGAAAGCTTACCATTACTGTCTGAAGGGCAATCAAGGAAGGCAACATTTGAGGACAAAATAAAGTCATTACTGAGTTGAAAATAGGCAGAAATCGATCAGTCTCAACTGGAAAAGGTGGTAAGGCTTTAAACAACAGCAATGACTGAACAGCATAAACACAGGGTTTGGACTAAAACGCTTTCGAAACAGACCTTCTTCGAAACAGAATGACTGAGGATCCTGGGATTGTATTCATTGGAGTTTAGAAGATTAAGGGCAGATCTAATAGAAACTTACAAGATAATACATGGCTTGAAAAGGGTGGACGCTAGGAAATTGTTTCCGTTAGGCGAGGAGACTAGGACCCGTGGACACAGCCTTAGAATTAGAGGGGGTAAATTCAGAACAGAAATGCGGAGACATTTCTTCAGCCAGAGAGTGGTGGGCCTGTGGAATTCATTGCCCGGGAGTGCAGTGGAGGCCGGGACGCTAAATATCTTCAAGGCAGAGATTGATAATTCCTTGTGACATCAAGAATTTAAGGGCTACGGGGAGAATGCGGGTAAGTGGAGTTGAAATGCCCATCAGCCATGATTGAATGGCAGAGTGGACTCGATGGGCCGAATGGCCTTACTTCTACTCCGATGTCTTATGATCTTATAAAAGAAAGCTTGTGATTGTTGCATGAGGAACCTCTGAGGTGACACTTTAAATATTTCTGCCAGTATTAGATTATCTGTGGAAAAAGAACATTTTCTGGAAAGAATTTGGAGTTTGCCATCCATGAAAACATTCTATACTCTTTTGTCTGATAGCAAGAAATAATTTTCAGAATAGGAAGGCAAAGTATAACAAAAGAATTCAGACTTGAAACAGACATTTAATGGCAGAATGCATTCAAGCTGACTTGAAAGCTGCACGTGTAGAGCAAAGAGATTACAATTCATCAAATAGCCTTTGGAAATGTAAATGCCAGCTTAGCAAAGTAATTTTGGATTCATATTGATAGTGGTGGAGTGTTGTTAGGAGTTAAGTGGCTCCAATGAATACTTACAAATGTCAGCAGCAAGATGTACACTGTAGTTGCATTTATAAATACCACAGTTGTTTTCAATTACAGCTTTTAATATTAAATGGGTCTTAATTGAACCCATCAATGTAAATCCTAATAGGAATTCTGTGACCAACATGAGGAAAGATGTTCCATCTGAGATGCTGTCTCTTGGAGTAATGCTTGGATTTACATGCAGTGCAGTATAAAAAGAGATAAACTGAAGCAATATATTTCAACTTAGAAGCTGTGTTGTGTGAGAAACTGTTAGCATGACAATGCAAATTTTATTAAGTTAATAGTGAATGTACATCAAAGGATGCTACTGCATGAGTTACCTTGGAATATCAAAGTGCTTGATATCAAAGTTACCTTGGAATATCAAAGTTTGGCTCAGACTTCAAGACAAAGGATGCAACATATTGTTATGGATCAGGTCAGACCCCTCAAAACATTTCAATAGAATAGCCCAGACCCTAACTTTGCTCATTGTTTTATGCAGGTGTAATGCAGATATTCCAGGAGAGATGCAGCTGGCCCAACCACTTAGTTTGAAACAAAACAGAATTTGTTCACAAGATTACCAAATGAAACACAAACAAAACAGAATAGAATACAGAACAGCTTAACCTATCTGAAAACCCAACTGGTTATCCCAACTTAATGATGTTGTTCCAAATACTTGCAACAATGCACATAAACACCCCTTCTGCAAAAAAAAGGGGAAAAATCCAAGACATGTTCTTACAGGAGCGATGTCAGAGAGGGGGAGGATCAAGATGGACCTGCTTTTTTGAGTCCAGCAGCTTCATAACTGACTGTCTGTTAAAACCAAACCAAACCCAAAACAAAGTGAAACTGAACTGGAAGAACTGGCCGCTCCCCTTTCATTCTTAACTCAAAAGCTTCAGAAGCATGGAACCTGTGTCTACCATCTCCTAAAAAACAAACCAAGGATAACATTACCATGTTAAAGGAGCAGCTTCATTGCAATATATCCAGTATAGGGATTTGATAAAACAGAAAAGGGCTTGGTGAAGCAACTGAGGAGGTAAATGAATGGATGAAGTTGATGGTGTGAATTCAACAATGCTATCTTGATAAATAGTTGGAACTACTTCTGGAATTGAAAGTGGTACAGAAGGAACTGATGAAATAAAAATAAAACAAAAGGCAATAATAAGCAGCCATTTAAAAAAGGCCAATGAGAGGAAAACAGAGAGGAAAACATGTTCTAGCCATGAAAAGTCACGATGAAAGGTAGATGGCAGGTGCAAGAGATACATCCATGTATTGGAGACTTGTTTACCTTCAGGAATCTCAAACATTCCAGGATAAGGTGAAGGAAGATGAGACACAGGACAGAATTTTATACATGCACACTCAGCATGAACCATAATGTCTAGGCCCCACATAGGCCCACTATGAGAGATATCCTGTGTCAGTCTCCTGGTGGTGGCAGAATCTTCCCTATTAGGGAAGAAAGGCTGCTACCAGATTCCAGATCACTGGTCGTGAGCTGCCAATTATGCTCATGAATGATCATTTATCCTCAAGCCTACCACAATTCGGGGCCTATGTTGGAGCTGCACAGATTTCTGGGTCAACTCAAGGGCATCCAGCAACTCCTGTTGGGTCTGCAAATGGGTTCCTGTGGTGCAAGGGTTCTTTTGATGTCTGGCATTCTGTTCAATGAAAGGAACCCTGTGGGAGGGGGTTGAAATCTGAGCGCCTGCCTGTTGATCTCCCCAGCCTCTCCTTCCCCTGAGTCCTTTGGGCAATGACCCCATCCCATCTTCACATATATCCCCTTTATCTATTGGGCTTGCTACCTCCTCAAAAGATCTGTCATAAATTTGTCAGCCAAGCTTTCCGCTTCATGAAGCCATGTTGACACTGTTTGCTTTTATTAAGTATTTCTAAGTGCTCTGTTGATACATCCTTTTTAATAAATGCTCACTTTTTCCCAGTAGGCAGTTATTATCCTAACTGCTTTTTTATTGTCTCCCTCTTTTTAGAGTCAGGGTTTTACATTGACAGTTTTCCAATCCTCTAGAACTTTTCCCGAATCTAAGGATTATTGAACGATTATGACCAGTGCATCCACTTTCTCTGATGCTACTTCTTTTAAAATCCGAGGATGTAACCCATCAGGCCTCAGTGACCTACCAGCCTTTTACCATATCAGTTTCCCCAAGTACATTTTCTTTGGTAATAAGAATCAAGAACAAAGAACAATATGACAAAGGATCAGGCCCTTCGGATCACCAAGTCTGCTCCAATTCCTAGTCCCTATTTAGGCCCACTACGTATGTCCCATACATGTTCTTTCTGTCTTTTCACCTCCTATTCGTGTATCTACCAAGATAACACCTTAAAAGTTGCTAGTTTACTTGTTTCCATATGTTCTGGGCACCCACCACCTTCAGGGTGAAAAACAATTTTGCCTGCACATCTCCCCTAAACTTTCCCCTTCTCACGTTGAAACTATGCCTCCTCTAGTTGACCTTATAGACCTCTATCAGGTCACCCCTCAGGCTTCATCTTTCCAGTGAAAACAATCCAAGTTTATCCAACCTGCCCTCATAACTACAACCCTCCAGACCAGGCAACATCTTGGTAAACCTTCTATGTATTCTCTCCAAAGCATCAATGTCCTCTGGCAGTCTGGCAACCAGAATTGCATGCTATATTCAAAATCTGGCTTAACTAAAGTTTTAAACAATGGTAACATAACTTCCCAGTTTTTATATTCAAGGCTGGGCTGATGAAGGAAAGTGTGCTGTATGCCTTCTTGACCACCTTATCTACTTGTTGCCATTCCAGAGATCTGTGGACTTGTTCGCTCAGATCCCTCTGTATACCATTGCTCCTAACGATTCCGACATTTATTATATAATTTGTAGCTGAATTTGATCTTCCAAAACACATCATTTCGAATTTGTCCAGATTAAACTCCATCTGCCATTTCTCTGCCAAACCTGCAATCTATCTGTATCCCGTCGTATCCTTTGACAATCCTCCTGACTATCTGCAACTCCACCAATTTTGGTGTCACCTGCAAACTTACTGATCAGACCACCTACATTTTCCTCCAGATCATTTATATATATTGCAAACAACAAAAGTCCCAGCACAAATCCCTATGACACAACAATAGTTGCTAATCTCTATTCTGAAAAGCACCCTTCTACTGCTAATCTGTCTTCTATGCCCAAGCTAATTCTGTATTCATTTAGCCAGCATACCCTGGATCCCATGAGACTCTATCTTTTGCACCAGCCTGCTGTGAGGTATCTTATCAATTACCATACTAAAGTTCATCCAAGGCTCATCCTTTATTAATCATTTTTATTACCTCCTCAAAAGCCTCAATCAAGTTGGTGAGACATGACCTTCCCCACACAAAACCATGCTGTCCATCACTAACAAGTCTACTGGCTTCCACATATGAATAAATCCTGTCTGGCAGTATCTTCTCCAACAGGTTCCCCAACACTGACATCAGGCTCACCAGCCTGTAATTATCTGAAATATCTCGCTTTCCCTTCTTAACCAAAGGAACAACATTGGCCATTCTCCAGTCCTTTGGAACCTCACCTGAGGCCAATGAGGATGCAAAAATATCTGTTAAGGCCCCAGTTATTTCCTCCCTTGCCTCTCACTGTATCCTGGGATAGATCCCATTGGGCGCTAGGGGCTTGTCTACTTTATTGTTTTTCAAGACACCCAACGCTTCCTCCTTCATTATGTTGACCGACCAGAGAGTATTCACACATCATTCCCGAACCCCAACATTCCTCATGTCCCTCTCTTTGGTAAACACCAATGTAAGGTACTCATTAAGGATCTCACCCATTTCCTCCCACCTTTATCTTTGAGTGGGCCTACTCCTTCACTAGCTACCCTCTTGCTCCTAAGATATGTACAAAATGCCTTAGGGCTCTCCTTAACTCTGCTGGCTAAGGACATTTCATGGCCCCTGTTAGCCTTGCAACTCCCTGTTTGAGGTCCTTCCTACTTCCTCTATATTCTTGAATGAATGAATATTCTTTGCTGTCACGTGCATTCAATACAAAATAGTGAACAAAAAGTGTGTACCATCGCTCATATATAAGCATCATTCACAGAATAAAAACAAAGATAACTTCAAGAATCCAACTCTTCATCCTCCGCTGCTGCAGCATAGCATCTCCAGAGCCCAACTCCAGGCTACCCAGCCCATGCCATGCTGCAGAGACTGTCCTGCTCCAGGCTTCCCAGTCCACGTCATACCACAGAGACTGTCCTGCTCTGGGCTTCCCAGCCCACGTCATACCACAGAGACTGTCCTGCTCCAGGATTCCCAGCCCATTCCATGCTGCAGAGACTGTCCTGCTCCAGGATTCCCAGCCCATTCCATGCTGCAGAGACCATCCTGCTCCAGGATTCCCAGCCCATTCCATGCTGCAGAGACTGTCCTGCTCCAGGATTCCCAGTCTATGCCGTGCTGCAGAGACTGTCCTGCTCCAGGATTCCCAGCCCATGTCGTGCTGCAGAGACCGTCCTGCTCCAGGATTCCCAGTCTATGCCGTGCTGCAGAGACCGTCCTGCTCCAGGATTCCCAGCCCATGCCGTGCTGCAGAGACCGTCCTGCTCCAGGATTCCCAGTCCATTCCATGCTGCAGAGACTGTCCTGCTCCAGGATTCCCAGCCCATGTCGTGCTGCAGAGACCGCCCTGCTCCAGGATTCCCAGCCCATGTCGTGCTGCAGAGACTATCCTGCTCCAGGATTCCCAGTCCATTCCATGCTGCAGAGACCGTCCTGCTCCAGGATTCCCAGCCCATACCGTGCTGTAGAGATTGTCCTGCTCCGAGCTTTCTAGCCCATGCCATGCCGTTGAGACTTTCTCGGATTTTTTTGGAGCTTCCCTTCCCCTCTCTCCAGCAGCTGCTGCTCCAAAAAGAGACAAATCAAGCTTGACCATTGGCAGCATCCACTCCAGACAACACATTGTTTTAAGTTGCCTAGATCTTTGGAATGCTACCCTTTGTTTTTGACTCAGCTGATAATTTCCCTGATGAAGGACTTCTGCCCAAAACGTTGATTTTCCTGCTCCTGGGATGCTGCCTGACCTGCTGCGCTTTTCCATCACCACTCTAATCTAGACTCTGGTTTCCAGCGTCTGCAGTCCTTGTTTTTACCACCCTGATAATTTCCCCTGTCATCCAAGGTTCCTGAATCCTGCCATTCCTGACCTCCACTTTCACAGGAACATGCACTCTAATCAATTGGGCTTTAAAAGACTTCCACATATCAGATGTGGATTAGCCCTCAAACAGCCACTCCAAATCCACATTCTCCAATTCTTGCCTTAACACCTTAATCCGAGGTTCCCTCTTGTCTTTATCCATAAGTATGCAAAAATCTATGGAATTATGGTCACTATTCCTAAAGTGTGCCCCAACTGAAACTTTGATGACTTGAGTGGGCTTATTCCCCATACCAGATCCAGTATGGACTCCTCCCTTTTTCGACTATCCATGTACTATTTCAAAACACCCGCCTGGACACACCAAACAATCCCCATCCAAACCCTGGCATGAAGGAAGCCCCAGTCAATATGAGGAAAGTTAAAACCATCCACCACAAGAAACCTGTTATTTTCACATCTTTCAAGAATCTGACTACATATCTCTCCCTCTGTCTCCCTTTGGCAGCTGGGAGGTCTGCATTGTGATTGCACCCTTCCTAATCCTGAACTGTACCCATAATTCCTCACTGCAAGATCCCTCCAAAGTGTCCTGCCTTAACACAGCTTTGACACACTCCCTAACCAATAATGCAAGTCCCCCACCTCTTTTGCTTCCTCCTCTAGTTTGTTTAAAACATCAATATCCTAGAACGTTAAACTGCTAATCCTGTTCCTCTTTCAACCAAGACTCTGTGATAGCAATAACATAACTGCATGCATTAATGTAGGCTCTAAATTCATCTCTCCAGCCAGTGTCACCCATGTCCCACAGGTGAATAAAAAGAAACTACACTATTTCAGTCAACAATGTTCTACTTATGGTTTAATAGTTTGCGGAGGCAGAACAAAGAGAGAATCTCTCTGCAGCTAACAGCTTTGTACCTGACCTGGGAGTGTATAATGGTGACACATAAATGTTTGAAATTGAAAATGTTATGTTCCATTGTACTCATCACCAATTTAAAATCTTGCATTGTACATTTTTTCAAGCTTTACCTTTGTTGTAAAAAGAAACACGGGGGAGAAACTGTTCCAAAAATACAGAAGTAAATTCAAAACAATGATCAGCAAAAATAATTTTTAATTTATTTGACATTTTAAATGCACTAAAACAATCAAGATCTTTAGGAAGCAACAAACGTGTTAGATAAAGGAAGGCCAGCTGGTCCATCATGACTGTGCCTTGGTGTTGTGACGTTTGTATTTCATATCATGAGACTCCCAATCGCTTAGCATCAGAGTTTTACAGCACAGAAAGAGAGATTTCAGCCGATCATGTCAACTCGGTCATCAAGCATCTATCTGCATTAGTCCCATTCTCCAGCACTCTGTTTGTAGACATGCACTCTATGGCACTTTTAAGAATTTTTTAATTTAATACTTAATGTTGTGATGGGTCCTGCCTCCACCACCCTTTCAGGCAGTGAGTCCCTGAAACTCAGCTGGATGAGAAAACTCTTCCTTAAGTCCCATCTAAATGTCCTGCCCCTTACCTTAAATCTACGCCTCTAGTTTTTGGCCCCACTATCAAAGGGGAAGGTTTCTTCCAATCGATCCTATCTATAACTCCTCATAATATTGTATACTTCAATCAGGCCCTCACATCTTCTCTGCTCTAAAGAAAGCAACTCCAGCCCAGTTAGTCTATATTAGATTAGATTAGATTCCTTACAGTGTGGAAACAGGCCCTTCGGCTCAACTAGCCCACACCGATCCTCAGAAGAGTAACCCACCCAGACCCATTGCCCCTAACAAATGCACCTAATTCTACAGGCAATTTAGCAAGGCCAATTCACCTAGCCTGCACATGTTTGGACTGTGGGAGGAAACCAGAGCAGACACGGGGAGAATGTGCAAACTCCACACAGACAGTCACCCGAGGCTGGAATCGAACCCCGGTCCCTGGCATTGTGAGGCAGCAGTGCTAACCACTGAGCCACCATGCTGCCTCCTGAATCATTCCACCAAGTGAATGCCTGAGTGAATCGCCTTTGTATCCTCTCTCGTGCAATCTGATCCGATAGTGTGGTGACCAGTACTACACACAATGCTCCAACAGGGCCTAATTAACATCTTATAAAGCTGCATCATAAACCCCTTGCCTTTGTACTCCAAATCAAGACTGATAAAGGCTAATATCTCATATGCCTTTGTAACCTGTCCTGTTGTGTTCAAGGATCTGTGGACGCATACAGCAAGGATCCCTCTGATCCTCTGTAATCCCTAGGATCATACCATTTATCAAACAATCTCTTGCCTCTTTAGTTCTCCCAAAATACATCAATTCACATTTTTCTGCATTAAATTCCATTTGTCATTGTTCCGCCCATCTGAACAACCCACCTCGATCATCCTGTAGTCAAAAGCCTTCCTCCTTGCTATTTGATATGCCACCAATTTTCATTGTCTATGAAATTACTGATCATACCCCCTACATCACCTGTCTAGATAATTAATGTAGACAACAGACAGCAAGGAACCCAATGGAACACCACTGGACACAGGTTTGACATCACAAAACAGCTCCTTCAAGCATTATCCTCTGCCTCCTGCCACTAAGCCAATTTTGGATTCAATTGGCCAATTATTGTGGAGCCTGTGGGCGCTTATCTTCTTGACCAATCTCCGATTTGACATTTTGTATAATTTTATAAGTTTCCATAAGATCCTCCTTCATTCTTCTAAATTCCAATAAGTATAGTCCCTGTCTACTCAATCTCTCCTCATAATCCAACCATCTCAACTCCGGAATCAATCTAGTGAACTGACTCTGCACCCTCTCCAGTGCTACTACATTCTTTCTCAAATAAGGAGACCAGGACTGTGCACAGCACTCCAGGATAGACAGCAAAAAGTCAAATTTTTCAGCCAACAGTTGACTGACAAAAAAAAACTTTCTCCCTACTGAGTAGCGAAAGATGTATTTTCATCCATTAATATTCTTGTTACGATATTCTGTCACCTTATGTATGTGCAGTATCCCCTTTCTTTCACCCACTATACAGAAACTAGATGGCAACAATTCCTGATTTGAAGGTCAGAGTGGGGACCTGGCATGTCCAACTCTCTGTTCACTCCTCTAGCCCTTCATCAGTCCCTCGGGAATTAAAGACTATGGGGAGAATGCGGGTAAGTGGAGTTGAAGTGCCCACCAGTCATGATTGAATGGCGGAGTGGACTCGATGGGCCAAATGGCCTTACTTCCATTCCTATGTCTTATGGTCTTATGGTCTTAATATCTCAGGGAACACTCCATGGACAGGGACAGCATGCAACCTTATACACCAGGATCTTCAGATCTCCATTAGCACATGGGAAACCAGGGTGCTAATTTCTCTATGTGTCTGGGGCAACTGTCAGAACTGCCAGGGGAATACAGGCAAGCACTTGACGGGATTTAGATCTGACCTTTAAAGAGGGCATCAGCGCCAGTAACCATGGGAATGGCCTGTGCTCCCACCTGTGGCAACTGGGAAAATGTGACAAGTGATGTGTCATAGGAGCGTGGTACACGGATAAGTTTGGGAAGTTAACTCGCAAATGCTTACAAAGAAAATCCTTCGATGAAACTGACTGAAATTGAGACATTGCTGATTTCTGATATGTTTCAGCCCCTGAGTGTGAAAGGCCGACACAAGGTGCAGTGTAAAGAATATCATACTCAGGAAAACAAGTCCATTTAAAAACTAAAAAAACTGGATCAGGGATGAAAACATAATTAAAGTGTGTAATATGTGTGATGACATCAAATGTGTGGCTTATATTGATCCAAATACAATTTTAATCAAAGATAGCCATGGAACATTTTAGGGGTTTTTTTGCCCCAGTTTGGAAGGAAGTCATCACCCAAAAATACAAAAGAATATTCAAAGTTTGGGAGAAGATTTGTAGCTCGGGTGCTCGTTATTGTGGTTCTGTTCGCCGAGCTGGGAATTTGTCTTGCAAACGTTTCGTCCCCTGTCTAGGTGACATCCTCAGTACTTGGGAGCCTCCTGTGAAGCGCTTCTGTGCTGTTTCCTCCGGCATTTATAGTGGCCTGTCTCTGCCGCTTCCGGTTGTCAGTTCCAGCTGTCCACTGTAGTGGCCGGTATATTGGGTCCAGGTCGATGTGTTTGTTGATAGAGTCTGTGGATGAGTGCCATGCCTCTAGGAATTCCTTGGCTGTTCTCTGTTTGGCTTGCCCTATAATGGTAGTGTTGTCCCAGTCGAATTCATGTTGCTTGTCCTCTGTGTGTGTGGCTACTAAGGATAGCTGGTCGTGTCGTTTCATGGCTAGTTGGTGTTCGTGTATACGGATCGTTAACTGTCTTCCTGTTTGTCCGATGTAGTGTTTTGTGCAGTCCTTGCATGGGATTTTGTACACTACATTAGGTTTGCTCATGTTGGGTATTGGGTCCTTTGTTCTGGTGAGTTGTTGTCTGAGCGTGGCTGTTGGTTTGTGTGCTGTTCTGAGTGTTATGAGTACTCATAACAGCACACAAACCAACAGCCACGCTCAGACAACAACTCACCAGAACAAAGGACCCGATACCCAACATGAGTAAAACTAATGTAGTGTACAAAATCCCATGCAAGGACTGCACAAAACACTACATCGGACAAACAGGAAGACAGTTAACGATCCGTATACACGAACACCAACTAGCCACGAAACGACACGACCAGCTATCCTTAGTAGCCACAAACACAGACGACACGCAACATGAATTCGACTGGGACAACACTACCTTTATAGGGCAAGCCAAACAGAGAACAGCCAGGAAATTCCTAGAGGCATGGCACTCATCCACAGACTCTATCAACAAACACATCGACCTGGACCCAATATACTGGCCACTACAGCGGACAGCTTGAACTGACAACCGGAAGCGGCAGAGACAGGCCACTATAAATGCCGGAAGAAACAGCACAGAAGCGCTTCACAGGAGGCTCCAAGGCACTAAGGATGTCACCTGAACAGGGGACGAAACGTTTGCAAGACAAATTCCCAGCTCGGCGAACAGAACCACAACAACAAAAGAATATTAGTGAAGAAAATTTGATTTTAAAGTATGTAACATGTATTAATACATTTTGCCTGCTCTGGAATATTTTTAAATAGTTTATTATAATAAGATTAATTTAGAAAACATCATTTTTAAAACCTGGATTATTAATAGGTATTAAATGTGAAAAAGCTGGTGCTTAGTTTATTTTTGCTTTCAATCTCTTGCAGTAAGTGCCACTCAAATTTCTGTTAGAGAACCGAAGATCTGCTGTAGGTTTTAATGAAAACTTAGAAGTCCCCTGCGTATCAGACTCCAGTAGTTATCTAAATATTCTTGTGCATGTGACGTCTAACAGTGAATAGTTAACTTTATTTTTTTTTTGTTCAGGCATGGAGTCATGTACTTCTTGATAGCTCTTTCTGACTCCAACATTTAATAATCAGATACCCCAAATTTTTTGATATTCTACAGGTTCATTGTTTTACTTCTCAATTCTTGTTGCTGCATCTCACGTTGCATCACTTTGACTCCAACGCCTTGACGCTATCTATTATTGATCAATTTTGCTGTGCTGTGCATTCCACAGCTTTTGCTCTCATTTCCTACTCTTGAATATTGTTGCACAACAATTTTTGAATAGTTGCTCAGGGTCTTGCAACTCAGACACCATAACTTTCCCAGAAATGCAGTTCAAAGCCTGTTAATGCTATCGAATGCAGCAAATGTGAAAGTGGTTCCGAGCAATTCTGGGCTTGAACTCCTCATCCTGGATATGATTTTGTATTGCTTTCTACTGATTGTGGTTATTTAAATGATGATAAGAAAATTGGATCGCAGATGGAACAATGGTATTTCTTCAGAGAAGCATTTCTGATGGGCCAGTCTTAAGAGACTGACTTGAGCTGCTAGCTGACAAATTAAAACTAATCTGTTTCTGAAGCTAGCATTTGATCAACAATCCCAGTTTTACATTCAGATGGCAAATACCTACATCTTTGAAATCCTGAAACAATTTAATCAGGGAGTTTGGAGCAAAATCGATGTCACACTGAATGCAGGACCAGAGAATAGAGAACAATATAGTGAGTCCTACACCGGATTATACAAGATATTTGGCTTGATTAATGCTCCACTGGACACTGTGTCCATTTCTTCACACCTAAACTTAGCATCAGAATCATCTATTTTCTCCTTCTTCACATGTTTGTCTACTTTCCCCTTCAATGGATTTATGTGCAATATCTTTGCTTTCATTTCATTTCTGGAATATGTCCTGAAGCAGGAGAGATTAGTGAAAAGGCCTCAGCGCTTGGTCAGGATGTCAAAGCCCACTGGACCCTGCAACAATCTGACACCTAACTGGGGGCTGCTGGACTTTTTAACCAGTATTAGGATCCTGAGGGACGAAGTCCAGACCATCAAGAGCTTCTGACCAGTGAGAGATCAGCAGCTTCAGACAGTGGACTGTCAGTATAGAAGAGCAGTCACAGGTAAGGTTACTGTTGAGGAAGATGTCTTATGGGCTGGGAGTCACTGAGAGAAGGGGCCCATTGATAGGCAAACAGAGCAAAGTGAGATGTAAAAGTATACTCTGATCTTTGTGCTTCTTCTCCAGCACAGATTTTGCCAACAGACACATAATGTGGCTTTGTCCCATGCATTGGGCATTGGTGATGAATTGAAAAGACAGGAAATAAAACAAAATGCAGATTTATGGGAGTTCTCCAAATGCATGCAGACAAAATCTGTTGGCAGACATTCAACCATCTTTAAAATCACAATGTGTTCTCTGCCCTGGAAAGTTCCAAGCTGAAGAGATGCCTGTTCTCCACTGGGCCAGTCTATCCTGACCCAGAGTAATAACAGAGCAATAGCTTCCTGATGTGCAGCAATGACTTAATCCAATGCAGCGAACGTTCCTTGCCCTTTAGTGACAGGGACTAATGCCCAATGGCTCTGACATCCATCATTACGAAGTGCTTTGAAAGGTTAGCAATGGCACATATCAACTCCAGCCTCTCAGATTGGCTTGATCCGCTACAATTTTCTTACTGTCACAATAGGTCCATGGCATACATCATCTCCCTAGCCCTATGCTCATCCCTGGAACATCTGGATAATACAGGCTCCTATTTATTGACGTTTGCTCTGCCTTCAAACACCATAATTCCGAACAACTCATCTCCAAACTCCGAGACCTAGGACTCTGCTCCCCACTCTGCAACTGGACCCTTCACTTCCTCAACTGCAGACCGTAATTAGTAAGTATAGGCAACAACACCTCCTCCCCAATAATCCTTAACATTGGTGCCCCACAAGGCTGCATACTCAGCCCCCTACTATGCTCCATGTATACTCATGACTGCGTAGCCAAACTCAGTTCTAACTCCATTTACAAATTTGTTGATGACACCATTGTTATGAGTTGGATCTCAAATAATGACAAGACAGAAGTACAGGAAAGAGACAGGCAGTTTACCGGCATGTTGTAAAGAAAACAATTTCTTCCCCCAATTCAGCAAAACAATGGAGGTTGTCATTGACTTCAGGAAGTGGAGTGGAGGTCATGCCCCTGTCTGTATCAATGATGGTTGAGAGCTTCAAGTACCTTGGAGTAAATATCACCGGCAATCTATCCTGTACTCTCTTGTCATTGTTTGAGATCCAACCTAATCCAAAAATGTGCAGATCAGATGAATTGGACATGCTAAATTGCCCATAGTGTTAGGTGCATTAGTCGGGGTAAATATAGGGTAGGGGATTGGTTTTGGGTGCGTTACTCTTCAGAGGATCGGTGTGGACTTGTTGGGCTAAATGGCCTGTTTCCATACTGTGGGGATTCTAATCTAATCCTAGTCTACCCATTTCAGTGCAACATTTAAGAAAACACACCAACACCTTTACTTCCTCAGAAGGCCAAGGAAATTCAGCATGACAACAATGATTCTTACCCATTTTTATAGATGCACCATTGAAAGTATCTCATCCAGATTCATCACGGCTTGGCATGGCAACTGCTCTGCCCAAAACCACAAGAACTTGTAGGGTTATGAGCACTAGGTAAAAACAATGACTACAGATGTTGGAAACCAGATTCTGGATTAGTGGTGCTGGAAGAGTACAGCAGTTCAGGCAGCATCCGAGGAGCAGTAAAATCGATGTTTCGGGCAAAAGCCTTCATCAGGAATACAGGCAGAGAGCCTGAAGTGTGGAGAGATAAGTGATAGGAGGGTGGGGGTGGGGAGAAAGTAGCACAGAGTACAATAGGTGAGTGGGGGGAAGGGATGAAAGTGATAGGACAGGGGAGGAGGGTGGAGTGGATAGGTGGAAAAGAAGATAGGCAGGTAGGACAAGTCATGGGGACAGTGCGGAGCTGGAAATTTGGAACTGGGGTGAGGTGGGGGAAGGGGAAATGAGGAAACTGTTGAAGTCCACATTGAT
This sequence comes from Chiloscyllium punctatum, assembly GCF_047496795.1. NCBI lineage: Eukaryota > Metazoa > Chordata > Chondrichthyes > Orectolobiformes > Hemiscylliidae > Chiloscyllium > Chiloscyllium punctatum. The sequence goes on from NC_092744.1 coordinate 31,419,888, forward strand.
GCCCTGGGATTGAAGTGTTCCGAGGCGGAAGATGAGGCCTTCTTCCTCCAGGCGTCTGGTGGTGAGGGAGCGGCGGTGAAGGAGGCCCAGGACCTCCATGTGTTATGAGCACAGCCCGGTCCATCATACAAATCAGCCGCCCATCCATTGACTCAATCTACATGTCCCACTGCCTTGGGAAAGCAGTCAACATAATCAAAGACCCCTCCCACCCCAGTTATATTCTCTTCAACCCTCTATCAACAGGCAGAAGATTCAAAAATTTTAAAACATGTACCTACAAATTCAAGAACAGCTTCTTCTCCACTGTTTTCAGACTTATGAATGGAGGTCTCATATTTGAGTTAATCTTTGTCTGTACCTTCTCTGTATTCTGGTCTGTTACCCTGATGAAGGTATGATTTGCCCGAATACTTTTCGCTGTATCTTGTTACATGTGACAATACTAAATCAAATCAAACCTAATCAGTAGTGACTGAAAATGTAATCGATCGGTGGGGAACTAAGCAAGACACTCAACAGTCCTGATGCATAGCTGATGGAAACAAGCTGACCAGGTCACTCATGCTCAGCCAATTGCTGTTTTAGAAGTTTTATATTAACATCGACAAATGAGGGGATGACAACTCCCTCCTTTAAATAAACTTACAGACAAAACCTTTCTGATCTCTCCTGCATCTGAAATAATTGTTGCCTAATTGGCAACAGCCCTTAAATGGTCAGTAAAAGAACATTAAAAGGTTTCCATTGGCAGCAGAATGGGAAGGTCTGCCTTCTCACCCATACCTCATTTCCAATGTAAGACCATAAGACAAAGGAGCAGAAGCCGGGCCATTCAGCCCATCGAGTCTGCTCTACCATTCAATCATGGCTGATAAGTTTCTCATCCCCATTCTCACACCTTCTCCGTTAACCCTTGATCCCCTTGCAAATCAAGAATCTATCTATCTATCTCAGTCTTAAATACACTCAATGACCTGGCCTCCCCAACCTTCTGCAGCAGCGAATTCCATAGATTTGCCACTCTCTAGCTGAAGAAGTTTCTCCTTATCTCCATTTTAAAAGGTCTTCCCTTTACTTGAAGGCTGTGTCTTCAGCTCCTAGTGTAGCGAGAAGAAGGTGGAATTCTGGTGGAATTCCACTGATGAAGTTTCCTTCCTGTTTCCAGACCCACCATCTCCAGGACAGGTAGATTCTGCCTTGTTTATGTCAACCACTTATCGCAGTAGTGAGTTCCACATTCTCACCACTTTTTGGGTGAAGAGGTTTCTTTCAAATTTCTTATTGGATTTCTTGGTGACCTACATGGTTTTGATAGTCTCTAGTTATGCTTATCCCCACAAAAGAAAAAAAAATAGAATCTGACTGTATCCTCTCTATCAAAATCTTCATCATTTTGAAGTCCTCCATTTGGCAAACTGTCAGCCTTCTTTTTTCTCAAGAGACAAGGGTCCCAGCTCAACAATTCTTTCTGGACGTACCTAACCACTGCCATGACAACAGATCAGAACTCCAAATTACCTACAGACATGTTGAACATTTAATTACTTGTGTTTTTGAGAAGTGGGTCTACAGCCAAAAGATGAATATGAACATAACTTCAATGACTGTCGGAAAATGTTTGGTGTGAATCTATGGAATGTCACACTTGGCACATATCAAGGAAACTTCAAAACAGAAAGAACCTCAAGAGAAGAGGTAATGAGGTGCGGACTACCCCATTCATCAGAAGACCTTCTGCAGATTATATCCCAAACTGCACACATGTTTGTGTTTCTTCCTTCTAAAAATATACACAAAAAGGGGTTTAAAAACATACTGTAACTTCTGGTCTGTATATGTTAGTGTTTAGATGCTAGTGTGGACTCATTCTGTGTGAATGTCACAGCTTAAGGAGAGCCATTAGACATTGTCGCACTGAAAAAAAAATGCTATCTTCCTCTGAGTTCTGCAGCCAGGCAGGCCACATGACAATAGAAAGAAAGCCTATCAATGAACTGAGAAACTAACAATCCTGAAATCAACTGCTTCACATTCAATATTAGCGTCACCAATCTATCCAAATTAACAGCTATAGTGTTCCGCTATCTATTCATTGTGGAACTCAAAGATTGAGTTGTTTATCTTTTGAACCATGAACATTTTATTCAATTCATGTCTTTAAATCTCATGCATCTGTGTTGCATTTTATCACCATTTCTCATATTTAAAAATAATCCTTTATTTATCTGCAAGAGGCCTGATTAATTTAGCTCCTTTACAATTTTATTGCAATAAAGGTATCCATGAGGGAAGGGATTTTTAAAAATATTAATCTTATTGAGACCAACAAAGTCAGGGTTGAATTACGATGGGGAGCCAATTCATCCCTCCTCATGGGGAGTATCCTGCCTAGAATCAAAATGAATTGAGGACCCTTACCTAGGAACTCATCGTGACATTGCACATCCCCGTTATCAACTTTGTAAAGTTTCCCTGCATCCCAGTGCCATTATGTCCTTTTCATGATGTGCTGATCAAAACTGATGGCTTTGCTGCTTATGTGGGCGGCACGGTGGCACAGTGGTTAGCACTGCTGCCTCACAGCACCAGAGACCCGGGTTCAATTCCCGCCTCAGGCGACTCTCTGTGTGGAGTTTGCACATTCTCCCCGTGTCTACGTGGGTTTCCTCTGGGTGCTCTGGTTTCCTCCCACAGTCCAAAGATGTGCAGGTCAGGTGAATTGGCCATGCTAAATTGCCCGTAGTGTTAGGTAAGGGGTAGATGTAGGGGTATGGGTGGGTTGCGCTTCGGCGGAGCGGTGTGGACTTGTTGGGCCGAAGGGCCTGTTTCCACACTGTAAGTAATCTAATCTTATGTCACAACTATTGGTCATTGATATATTTGTAATCCAAGATCCCTTTATTCCTCATACACTTATACCTTCCAAATAATAAATGCCCTTCTTATTCATCCAAACAAAATACACAATCTCACATCTTTCTATTTGGATGTAATTTGTCACTTATTGTCCATTCTGCAAGTTTATTAATGTCCTGCAGAGGTTGATTGCAGTCCTCCTCTGTACTAACTATTCCCTCCAAAAGTGATGTCATTGTAAATTCTGGTTTTGATTTCAAAGTCCAAATCTTTAGTAAATTATGAACCGCATCCTGTCAACATTAATTCCGACCTTCTACCACTCTGAATAACCTTCCTTTAATCTCACTCTGAACCTGTGCAATGTTTTTGAATGTTTATCTGATTGTTTATCTGTACCCTTCAGAACTGTATAGGATGCTGCATCAGCTTTGTAGCAGTACAGCATGAGTCATGCAGGGCTGTTCAGATCTAGTGCCGCATTACCTTTGTTCCAAACTCCCAGTTGTGTCTATGGTGCTGCTGTGAAGTTCAAGTTGCCTTAAGTTTATTAGTGTGCCATATGTTTGAATCAAAATGCTATTAGACCTCTCTTTGGTCAGACTCAGTTATTGGTGCCAAAACACAAATCTTTACTATAACCCCTGATGAGCGAAACATCAGGGAGTTGCTAAAAATGGAAAAATTCACTAAACATAACAGGTGGAATTCTCTCTTTGCTGCACAAAGAGAGCTTGCTTCCAGGTGAAATTAGCCACAATCCTCACTGTGCTTACTTTCAGATCCTGACAGCAAAAAGCCTGTATAAATACTCAGGCTTTTCACACTGCTGCTATTCAAGCATTTTCACCATCTGCTCTAGTAAGTTCTAATCTCAGCTCACAAAGTTATGGATTTTGAATGTAATTTTCAAGTGGGCAGTTAGGGGAAGTAAGGGGTGAAGAGGCATGTGTCCAGCAACACTGGCACAGACCAGTTGGACTGAATGGCTTGTTACTATGTTAGGATATAGCGTGGACTGCAGATGTTAGAGAGTCAGAGTTGATAAAGTATGGTGCTGAAAACGCACAGACATTTCCGACATAACCCTTCATCAGGACTGAAATAGGGTTGTGCCCAAATCTCTTGTTCCTCGGATGCCACCTGACCTGCTGTGCTTTTTCCAGGGCCACACGTTATCGGCTTGTTACTGTGCTGCATGTTCTATATCATTCCACGCAATTCATTTTCTAGTTGTTTTGTGACAGTTAGAATTACGACTGTAGAAGGACATCATCAAAAGGAAGTGAAATGTAGGATAAACACTGGTACCACAAACATGTAGTAGACTCCATAGCGGAAGGCTGGGGATCTGTCACACCAGTCATTTCCTTAATTTGTATTTTCAGAATCTGATGCATCAATGTGAGTGAGGATAGAGTTGGACATCCTGTGAACAGAACTTGTATCCATTCCCATTATAATGTCCACTCCCGAGGTGACTATCCCAAGTGAGGAGGAGTGAACTGGCTCCCTTTCTTTATTCATCCCCCCCTTCAATTGTTTGCAACAAGGCTAACTTAAAAAGGATCTCTTTTATCATGGATGCCTTTCCCTTAAGGATATGAGGTAGGCCATTTTAGGACTGATATAAGGAGAAATTTATTCACACAGAGTGGCGTGCCTGTGTAATTGTGAAGAGTAGTTGAGACCAAAAAATTTAATGTTTTTAACAAGGAGGTAAAGTGGGCGGCATGGTGGCACAGTGGTTAGCACTGCTGCCTCACAGCGCCGGAGACCCGGGTTCAATTCCCGCCTCAGGCAACTGACTGTGTGGAGTTTGCACGTTCTCCCCGTGTCTGCGTGGGTTTCCTCCGGGTGCTCCGGTTTCCTCCCACAGTCCAAAGATGTGTACGTTAGGTGAATTGGCCATGCTAAATTGCCCGTAGTGTTAGGTAAGGGGTAGATGTAGATGTAGATGTAGGGGTATGGGTGGGTACGCTTCGGCGGGGCGGTGTGGACTTGTTGGGCCGAAGGGCCTGTTTCCACACTGTAAGTAATCTAATCTAAGTAATCTAATCTAATCTAGTTCTCTGTGCCAAAGGGATAAAAGGGTATGGGGAGAAAATGGGAATTGGGTACAGAGTTGGATGATCAGCCATGATCATATGGAATTGCAAAGCAGACTTGATGGGCCAAATGGCCTAGTCCTGCTCCTATATTCTATGTTCCTCGATGCCTTGGTCCAGGAGTGCTTGTGGTTGCTGCCCATAACGTGTGCCCTGAGATGTTGGTGCTGGATGTTCACATTCATCTGCCAGATGTTTGCCTATTTGACTGAATTGTTAATGTCCCTCTGAAATTGCTCAGCATCATCCTCACGCTTTACTATTCTCTCTAGCTTAGTATCGTCTGCTAGGTTAGAGACTTTGCCCTCAACATCCATCTCCAAATTGTTTATAAAAACCATAAAAAGCAAGTGTCCTAACACCGATTCCTGGGGAATAACATTTTCATCTCTTTTTCAGTCTGAGAAATACCTTCTGTTTCCTATTTTTTGGTTGGCTTCTACTCCATGCTGCCAAGGACCCATTAATCCCAAACATTTCTAATTTTAAGAGGTGTATTTTGTCTCATGTTTTTTTAATGAAGAGTGGTTGAGACAGAGGAGCTGCCAAATGGACTACTTCAAGTCAATAAATTAAGCAGCTGGAGAGGTCGCAGGTGTTTTTTTTAATATAAAGTTGGAACAATAGAAGCAGCATGACTGGGTGGAGTCAGGCTCCCACAGAACCAAGGTTTTGTTTAGTTTTCAGCAATTGCTGGGATTTTGAAGGTGGTTGCTATATCTTTCTCTGTTACAGTTAAATCGGGAGCTTTTCCTGCTGCCAGAATTGTATGTGAGACAATTTATTTTACTGACTTTGCCTTTGCCAAGGGTGTGTTTCTGGGATGTTGCTATATTGGAATAGTTCCTGTTTAGTAATTAAATCATCTCTTATTCTATTAAGTTTTCCAATAGAGTTAAAGTTAGACCAATTCTTCTCTTTCTTTTGTTTGTACTTTAACAATAGGTAAAGAATAAAGTCTGTTTCTCATAAAGCCAATTCGTGCAAACAATCAAATTACATCTGGACACAGCACCTTGCCTTTAAATAAGAAAAAGTTAGGGTCTAGGCTATCTCCTTGCTATATTTGGAGAGAGTTTGGCCTGATCCATAACACATTGCAATTGTAATTACCGCCCAGTGTATTTTATTTGATGTAAATTGTTTTACAATGTCCTTAGGTCATAAAAGTGCTGTATAAATTCATGTTCTTTGTTTCAAATTATTAATCTATTTGTAGGATGCCTAAATCACTGTTCGTAACTTACACATTATAATTAAAACACATACACAGCAGACTTCTGATAAAATGTACTACAGAAAGCTGAAATTACAAGGCCCTGTTGACAGCCTGGACCTTTTCTGGCACTGAGTGCAGATTGGACAATTGAGGCTATAATTGCATAGTCCTGTTGCTAAACCATATTTATGTCTTTCACAGCTCTGTGGCAACAGCACAACCTCTGTTTCTTTATATAGATACATTGGAAACTTTATAGCACACAAAGCAATTTAGAAAAATATTTCAGCATGCTTCCTATTAATGGTTTTTATGTTTTCTCTTCCCTTGTGTTCTCATTCTATTTTTCTAGTGTTAAAAAACAAACAAATTCCATTCACCAAAGCAACAACACAGGCCATTTTTGAACTACTCATGTGAAGCTGTTATAGCTGATGATTTCCTTACTTTTCTTATTTCCCTTCATTGTAATAAGATGCTGGAGATGAGGAATGTACTACTTAGTTAATCACATGATCCAGGACACCTCCCAACTGTTAGTGAGCTAATTTTCTTCAATAATTGAACATCATGGAACTGCAATGGCAGCTTATGTGAAAAAAAAAGTCTGGTTTCTGCCAGCCCACTGCCTTTCTCTTTCATTATTTCATTCTACATCAGTAAGTTAATTAGAACAAACTCAGAGATGAGTTGTTCATGTGGTTCCATGCAAAGGCTAAAGTGCAGTTTTAGCCTGGGGAATGAATGGCAAACCAATTTATGAATATAACTTCCTTTACTGACCAAACATTTTATTTAATGACAAAACTACCACAAGTCAATAAAAACCTCTTTCTGGTTCACTCAGCACTGTAAATGAATAATATCCCATGTGTATATGAAGCCAGAATTCTCAAAGATTCAAAAACACAAAACCATGCAAGGACTGTACAATTTACCCCAAAGACCACAAGACTGTTCTGAATATCCAGTCATTCTAAGTCCTATGGAAAGTGACTGTTTCACAAACCTTTATGCTTTGTAAAATGTGTGGCCTGAGGAACATTTTGCTAGATATTAATGTCTTCAAAGGCCAAGACAGACAACAAAAGACCCTCAGGAGTATTTAAAAGGAAATGCATTGTTTACTACCACAACTCTAATTGTGAATGTCTCCATCAGTTTTAAAACAATTCCAAATAAAGGATAGGAAACATTTGGTGAGAATTAATAGAAAGTCCATGTTACATTTTGTAAGCCTTGTCCTATTGGTTGTGGCTTCTTTTCAGACAGTCCTAGCCCAGTAAGAAAAGCCTCCAACATCACTCCAAGGGATTGACCACAATCAAACATCCACTTGGCCTGCCATGGCCAGTGGGTCTGCGCCTCTGCAGGTTGCAGAGTGGGTCATGGCAAAAGGTTGAGGATTCTCTCCTTCACCAAAATGGTAACCCAACCATACAATCCCACTCTACCCTGCTGTTGGCTGTCTTCACCTCTAATAATGGAAAGAAAAAGTCTGAGGGAAATTAAAGTTGGTGATACAAAGGGTGCAGGTGGTCATAAGGTGGTGAGGTGTCCTCAGTGAGTGGGCAGGGCAATGGCCTTGCCAGGCTAGTGGTGTGAGGCATTATGGTGGTTGACAGCAAACAAGGAACATAAGCCTTGGTGGGAGGTGGATGCAGTTACCATGGCACAGCAGGGGAAACCGTTGACCTTCTTGTGGCAATGCTGACTATTCTTCTACACCAGTAGGACCACTCTACCCAAGTGACACCTCACACCAGACTGCCAGGTTCTGCTGGTGGATCTTCTCTGCCAGTCCTTTGGGAAGAGAACTCCTCTTTTGCAGCACCTCATCCTCCAGAGAATTGCAGTGTCACCTTCCCCTTCTACACCATGTTCTGATTCTGTCTGACAATGTGCAGCTTTGAAATGCCAGCAGTCGCTCAGGCACAGAACTGGCTTTTAAAAGGGAGCACAGGTACACAGGATGTTGGTCTCTCAATGGATATCAGCTGAGCTACAAGTTACTCCAGAAATGCTAAGATAGGACCAGAGATAGCGTCAGCGTAGGTAATTAGAGTCAGAGAGATGTACAGCACGGAAACAGACCCTTCAGTCCAACTCGTCCATCCCGACCAGATTTCCTAAATTAATCTAGTACCACTTGCCAGCACTTGGCCCATATCCCTCCAAACCCTTCCTATTCATATGCTCATGCAGATGCCTTTTAAATGTTGGAATTGTGCAAGCCTTCATCACTTCCTCTGGCAGCTCACTCCATACACGCTCTATGTGAAAAAGTTGCCCCTTAGGTCCCTTTTAAATTTTTCCTCTCTCACCCTAAACTTATGCCCTGTAGTTCAGGACTACCCCACTCCAGGGAAAAAAAATCTTGTCTATTTACCATGATTTTATAAACCGTTACAAGGTTACCCCTCAGCCTCCAATGCTCCAAGGAAAACAGCCCTAGCTTATTCAGCCTCCCCCTGTATCTCAAACCCTCCAACCCGGACAACATCCTTGCAAGTCTTTTCTGAATCCTTTTGAGTTTCACCACACCCTTCTAATAGGAGGGAGATCAGCATTGCACACATTATTCCAAAAGTGGCCTAACCAACGTCCTGTACAGTCACAACATAACCTCCCAACTCCTAAACTCGATACTCTGACCAAGAAAGGAAAGCATACTAAACACCTTTTTCACCATCGTATCTACATGTGATTCCACTTTGCAGGACCTATGAACCTGCACTCGAAGGTCTCCTTGTTCAGCTAATGAGATCAGTCCAGTAGGATCCGGTGAGAAATCCTGCTAATCTGCAAAAAACTCAATGCAGCTCAGCTTTGGACAAAACTATTTCAGTAAGGCGTTCGACAAGGTTCCCCATGGGAGACTATTGGCAAGGTTAGATCTCATGGAATACAGGGAGAACTAGCCATTTGGATACAGAACTGGCTCAAAAGTAGAAGACAGAGGGTGGAGAGTTGTTTTTCAGACTGGAGGCCTGTGACCAGTGAGGTGCCACAAGGATCGGTGCTGGGTCCTCTACTTTTTGTCATTTACATAAATGATTTGGATGTGAGTATAAGAGGTACAGTTAGTAAGTTTGCAGATGACACCAATATTGGGGGTGTAGTGGACAGCGAAGAGGGTTACCTCAGATTACAACAGGATCTGAACCAGATGGACCAATGGGCTGAGAAGCGGCAGATGGAGTTTAATTCAGATAAATGAGAGGCACTGCATTTTGGGAAAGCAAATCTTAGCAGGACTATACACTTAATGGTAAGGTCCTAGGGAGTGTTGCTGAACAAAGACCTTGGAGTGCAGGTTCATAGCTCCTTGAAAGTGGAGTCGCAGGTGGATAGGATAGTGAAGAAGGCGTTTGCTATGCTTTCCTTTATTGGTCAGAGTATTGAGTACAGGAGTTGGGAGGTTATGTTGCAGCTGTACAAGACATTGGTTAGGCCACTGTTGGAATATTGCGTGCAATCCTGGTCTCCTTCCTATTGGAAAGATGTTGTGAAACTTGAAAGGGTTCAGAAAAGACTTACAAGGATGTTGCCAGGGTTGGAGGATCTGAGCTACAGGGAGAGGCTGAACAGGCTGGGGCTGTTTTCCCTGGAGCGTCGGAGGCTGAGGGGTGACCTTATAGAGGTTTACAAAATTATGAGGGGCATGGATAGGATATATAGACAAAGTCTTTTCCCTGGGGTCGGGGAGTCCAGAACTAGAGGGCATAGGTTTAGGGTGAGAGGGGAAAGATATAAAAGAGACCGAAAGGGCAACTTTTCCACGCAGAGGATGGTACGTGTATGGAATGAGCTGCCAGAGAATGTGGTGGAGGCTGGTACAATTGCAACATTTAAGAGGCATTTGGATGGGTGTTTGAATAGGAAGGGTTTAGAGGGATCTGAGCCGGGTGCTGGCAGGTGGGACTAGATTGGGTTGGGATAACTGGTCAGCATGGACGGGTTGGACCGAAGGGTCTGCTTCCATGCTGTACATCTTTATGACTCTATTCACTTAAACTCTTAACAACCTCCTACGTGCCAACAAACAATCTATCTGAATGTGCACCTAGTTGAAGCACTTTGATAAGTCATTCATAACTTTACCTGGAGAAATGAGTTACAGGCAGCACAGTGGCCCAGCAGTTAGCACTGCTGCCTCACAGCGCCAGAAACCCAGGATCAATTCCCGCCTTAGGCAAAATTCTCCCAGTGTCCGTGTGGGTTTCCTCCGGGTGCTCTGGTTTCCTCCCACAGTCCAAAAATGCGCAGGTTAGGTGAAATGGCCATGCTAAATTGCCTGTAGCGTTAGGTGAAGGGGTAAATGTTGGGGAATGGGTCTGGGTGGGTTGCTGTTCGGAGGGTCAGTGTGGACTTGTTGGGCCGAGGGGCCCGTTTCCCCACTAAGTAATCTTTACTTTTTCATGTAAATATGAAACAAGAAAGGGCCTCATTCAAACTCTGCCTGTATGTAAACCACTCACTGCTTGTGCATACAGTCAGGGAGATGTGTAGGTGCAAACATTTCACATGTCTCATGAATGTTTCACAATTACTCCAAAGTGATTGTTGTCCAATTTAGTCAAATGACTGAAGATCTGATGGCCAACATATTGGATCTAGTTGCCACCCCAACAGCTAGTTCAAAGATGAAGAGGGATCTTTAAAGCTCAACAGGTTCTTACTGAGACCCAGCAAGGAATCACCTCAGTTACTCATTGGGAAGACTGTTCCTGACCAACTCGAATATGAAAGACCAACTACAAATTGCCTGCTTCAGAAATGTCTTCGAAAGGTCACCACTAAAAAGGAGACTTGTGACCATGTGAAGAACATATATGCTGCACCTTGCGCTATTTTGGTTATTTTATTTTTCATTTTAGTTTCTAATTACATTTTGTAACTGAGCATAATAGAGTGAAATGGTGAAGCAGTGATGATATCACATCAAGATTTCCGAATTTCCCTATTTCAGCTTTATTACAACATCACCAATATTTTACGAGGTATTAGTTGCAGAATATTTTCACCATCACTACCTGAACAGCAATCTGGCAGAGTAGAAGAGAGTCAAAATTGGGTTGATTCTATGCCCTGCTGCTAGATCAATTTAAAGATAGATTAAATATAGAAGTTAAAATTAATCCCAAAAATATTTTTTTATTTCGCAGTCCTTTAACAGTAAACCAAATATTCAGCTCAGCTATATTCACATAAAGCTGGTGCAAAATTCTGTCTTTGTTTCACACAAATATTCCTGGGAGTTGCCAGAGCCAAATTCCCTGATAAACTCTAAAGACCAGGGACCATCTTGTTTATTATCAAGCTTTGAAGCCAAAATGATTACTAACTCTAATCCATCCTGTTTTCTAGAGGAAGAACTGACTGTGCTCCGTGTTTAGCTCTGAGCTAATACACTGTACATGGTTTTGTATCATGCATGAAATGTACGCTGTCACTTTAGTTACTGAAATCATAAACCTGAATAACATAACACTAGTTTTGTACACCAAACATTCTTATTTGTAAGCATCATTACCGTCTTTCAGGTTGTCAAGAAAAATGCCAGTAGGTATGATATTTTCCTTGTAAACATCAAACATTCCATGGATTTCCATCCACTATGTCTTTCTTTTGTCTTAGGAGCTGTTATTAGTCATAGTGTCATAGAAATGTACAGCATGGAAACAGACCCTTTGGTCCAACCCGTCCATGCTGGCCAGATATCCCAACCCAATCTAGTTCCACCTGCCAGCACCCAGCCCATATCCCTCCAAACCTTTCCTATTCATATACCCATTCAAATGCCTCTAAAATGTTGCAATTGTACCAGCCTCCACCACATCCTCTGGCAGCTCATTCCATACACGTACCACCCTCTGTGTGAAAATGTTGCCCCTTAGGTCTCTTTTATATCTTTCCCCTCTCACCCTAAACCTATGCCCTCTAGTTCTGGACTCCCCGACCCCAGGGAAAAGACTTTGCCTATTTATCCTATCCATGCCCCACATAATTTTGTAAACCTCTATAAGGTCACCCCTCAGCCTCCGACACTCCAGGCAAAACAGCCCCAGCCTGTTCAGCCTCTCCCTATAGCTCAAATCCTCCAACTCTGGCAACATCCTTGTAAATCTTTTCTGAACCCTTTCAAATTTCACAACATCTTTCCAATAGGAAGGAGACCAGAATTGCATGCAATATTCCAACAGTGGCCTAACCAATTTCTTGTACAGTCGCAACATGACCTCCCAACTCCTGTAGTCTGACCGATAAAGGAAAGCATACCAAACACCTTCTTCACTATCCTATCTACCTGCGACTCCACTTTCAAGGAGCTATGAACCTGCACTCCAAGGCGACTTACTCAATGTGACCATGATGGTATCTAAGCTAACTTGTCCTACAACCATTTTGATGAGCTATTCCAAAGACCAACCAATCTCAATAATAAAAAATAGGTTGTTTTTTGTGTGCCTACAGCAATGAGATGATCCTGTAGGTATAGGTTGATCTTTCATTAAAGAAAGGTGGTTGGAGGTGGATTAACCTGAGGGTCATTACTCTTCAAGTGAGGGGAGAGGCTGAATAAGCAGAACATTCAATGGTAACCTCAGCCTGAACCTACACTATTGGTGCATCACAAAACAGCCGTCCAAACAACTGAGCTAACTCTCTGAGTAAAACAAACTTGGGGAGTTTCAGAAGGCATGTACAATGATGTCGAAGCCTGCTTGTGTCTCCAGGGAGAAGTCCTCGTTTGTAGAGTCAATCATCATTGTAGGATATGTTTTAGAGACTAAGTGTAGAGTTATGGCAGCACAGGCAGTGGAATGTTCCTCCTGCAGGATGTTTGAGGTAGGGGTGACCACCGATGCTCCTGCTGACTTCACCTGCAGGAAGTGCAGCCAGCTCCAGCTCCTCACAGACCGTATTAGGGAACTGGAGCTGGAGTTGGATGAACTGAGGATTATTCGAGAGGCTGAGAGGGTGATAGATAGAAGCTACAGGGACATAGTTACGCCAGAGAACAGAGATAACTGGGTAACAGTTAGAGGTGAGAAGGGGAGGAAGCAGGCAGTGCAGGGATCCCCTGTGGTCGTTCCCCTCAACAATAAGTATACCACTTTGGATACTGTTGGGGGGGACGGCCTAGCAGGGATAAGCTGCAGTGACCGGGTCTCTGGCACGAGGCCCAGAAGGGAAAGGGGGTGAGGAAGAGAGCGCTAGTTATAGGAAACTCTATAGTTAGAGGGACAGACAGGCGGTTCTGTGGACATGGGCGAGACTCTCGGATGGTTTGTTGCCTCCCGGGTGCCAGGGTCTGAGACGTCTGTGTCTTCAGAATCCTTAAGGGGGAGGGTGTGCAGCCAGAAGTCGTGATGCACATTGGCACCAACAACATAGGTAGGAAGAGGGGTGGGGAGGTCATTCAGGAACTCAGGGAGTTAGGCTGGAAGCTAAAGGCTAGGATGGATAGAAACATCATCTCTGGGTTTTGCCGGTGCCACGTGACAGTGAGGCAAGGAATAGGGAGAGAGTGCAGTTGAACACGTGGCTGCAAGGATGGTGTAGGAGGGAGGGCTTCAGGTATTTGGACAATTGGACTGCATTCTGGGGAAGGTGGGACCTGTACAAGCAGGATGGGTTGCACCTGAACCAGAAGGGCACCAATATCCTGGGCGGTAGGTTTGCTAGCACTCTTCGGGGGGGTTTAAACTAATTTGGCAGGGGGATGGGATCCGGACTTGTAGTCCTGCAAATAGGTTAGCTGTTTGTCAGGATGTCCAAGAATGTAGGGAGTCTGTGGAGAAGCTAGCACTGACAGGGAATACTTGCGGACAGAGAGATGGGCTCAAGTATGTATACTTCTACGCAAAGAGTATCAGAAATAAGGTGGGTGAACTTAAAGCGTGGATCGGTACCTGGGACTACTATGTTGTGGCCACCACAGAAACGTGGATAGAAGAGGGACAGGAATGGTTGTTGGAGGTTCCTGGTTACAGATGTTTCAGTAAGATTAGGGAGGGTGGTAAAAAAGGAGGGGGGTGGTGTTGCTAATTAGAAATGGTATAACGGCTGCAGAAAGGCAGTTCGAGGGGGATCTGCCTTTGGAGGTAGTATGGGCTGAAGTCAGAAATAGGAAAGGAGCAGTCACCTTGTTGGGTGTTTACTATCGGCCCCCCAATAGCAGCAGAGATGTGGAGAAACCGATTGGGAAACAGATTTTGGAAAGGTGCAGAAGCCACAGGGTAGTAGTCATGGTGATTTCAACTTCACAAATATTGATTGGAAGCTCTTTAAATCAAGTAGATTGGATGGGGCGGTGTTTGTGCAGTGTGTCCAGGAAGCTTTTCTAACTCAGTATGTAGATTGTCCGACCGGAGGGGAGGCCATTTTAGATTTGGTACTTGGTAACGAACCGGGACAAGTGATGGGCTTGTTAGTGGGTGAACATTTTGGTGATGGTGACCACAATTCTGTGACTTTCACCTTGGTTATGGAGAGAGATAGGTGCGTGCAACAGGGCAGGTTTTACAATTGGGGAAAGGGTAAATATGATGCTGTAAGACAGGATCTGAGGAGTATAAATTGGGAGCATAGGCTGTCAGGGAAGGATGTCGTTGAAATGTGGAACTTTTTCAAGGAACAGATAAGACGTGTCCTTGATATGTATGTACCTGTCAGGCAGGAAAGAGATGGTCATGTGAGGGAACCTTGGTTGACAAGGGAGGTTGAATGTCTTGTAAGGAGGAAGAAGGAGGCTTACATAAGGTTGAGGAAACAAGGTTCAGACAGAGTGTTGGAGGGATACAGGATAGCCAGGAGGGAGCTGAAGAAAGGGATTAGGAGAGCTAAGAGAGGGCATGAAAAATCTTTGGCGGGTAGGATCAAGGATAACCCCAAGGCCTTTTATGCGTCTGTGAGAAACATGAGAATGACGAGAACAAGGGTAGGTCCAATCAAGGACAGTAGTTGGAGACTGTGTATTGAGTTGGAAGAGATAGGAGAGGTTTGAATGAGTACTTTTCTTCAGTATTTACAAATGAGAGGGACCATATTGTTGAAGAGGAATATGAAACGGACTGGTAAGCTAGAGGAGATACTTGTTAGGAAGGAAGATGTGTTGGGCATTTTGAAAAACTTGAGGATAGACAAGTCCCCCAGGCCTGACGGGATATATCCTAGGATTGTGTGGGAAGTAAGAGAGGAAATTGCAGAACCGTTGGCAATGATCTTTTCATCTTTGCTGTCAATGGGGGTGGTGCCTGGGGACTGGAGAGTGGCGAATGTTGTGCCCCTGTTCAAAAAAGGGAATAGGGATAACCCCGGGAATTACAGGCCAGTTAGTCTTACGTCAGTGGTAGGCAAAGTAATGGAAAGGGTATTGAAGGATAGGATTTATGAGTATCTGGAAAGACACTGCTTGATTAGGGACAGCCAGCACGGATTTGTGAGGGGTAGGTCTTGCCTTCCAAGTCTTATTGAATTCTTTGAGGAGGTGACCAAGCATGTGGATGAGGTAGATCAGTGGATGTAGTGTACATGGATTTTTGTAAGGCATTTGATAAGTTTCCCCATGGTAGGCTTATGCAGAAAGTCAGGAGGCATGGGATAGTGGGAAGTTTGACCAGTTGGATAGAGAACTGGCTAACTGGTCGAAGTCAGAGAGTGGTGGTAGATGGTAAATATTCAACCTGGAGCCCAGTTACAAGTGGAGTTCCGCAGGGATCAGTTCTGGGTCCTCTGCTATTTGTAATTTTTATTAATGACTTGGAAGAGGGAGTCGAAGGGTGGGTCAATAAATTTGCAGACAATACAAAGATTGGTGGAGTTGTGGATAGTGAGGACGGCTGTTGTCAGCTGCAAAGGGACTTAGATATGATGCAGAGCTGGGCTGAGGAGTGGCAGATGGAGTTCAACCCTGTCAAGTGTGAGGTTGTCCATCTTGGAAGGACAAATAAGAATGCGGAATACAGGGTTAACGGTAGAGTTCTTAGTAAGGTGGAGGAGCAGAGGGATCTTGGGGTCTATGTTCATAGATCTTTGAAAGTTGCCACTCAGGTGGATAGAGCTTGTAAGAAGGCCTATGGTTTATTAGCGTTCATTAGCAGAGGGATTGAATTCAAGAGTCGTGAGGTGATGTTGCAGCTGTATAGGACCTTGGTAAGGCCACATTTGGAGTACTGTGTGCAGTTCTGGTTGCCTCATTTTAGGAAAGATGTGAAAGCTTTGGAGAGGGTGCAGAGGAGATTTACCAGGATGTTGCCTGGAATGGAGAATAGGTCGTAAGAGGATAGGTTGAGAGTGCTAGGCCTTTTCTCGTTGGAACGGCGAAGGATGAGGGGTGACTTGATAGAGGTTTATAAGATGATCAGGGGAATAGATAGAGTAGACAGTCAGAGACTTTTTCCCAGGGTACAACAGAGTGTTACAAGGGGACATAAATTTAAGGTGAAGGGTGGAAGGTATGGGGGGATGTCAGGGGTAGGTTCTTTACCCAGAGAGTGGTGGGGGCATGGAATGCACTGCCTGTGGGAGTGGCAGAGTCAGAATCATTGGCGACCTTTAAGCGGCAATTGGATAGGTACATGGATAGGTGCTGAAGCTAGGACAAATGTTCGGCAAAACATCGTGGCCGAAGGGCCTGTTCTGTGCTGTATTGTTCTATAACTTTAAGAGGGAATGTTCTGATGAACAAGTATCAAGATGTAGAATGTGACCAGCAACCATTGCCTAGTTTAGAAACAATGTGAGGGAGTTGCAGCTGTGCTTTCCTGTTAGAATAGCAGCTGAACCTTTGTAATGCACCTGTCTGCTGAGAAATCAGATTAAAACAAAACAACTTCTTCCCCACTGTTATCAGACTTATAAACGGACCTCTTACATTAGAATTGATCTTTCTCGGCACCTCCTTTGTAGCTGTAACATTATATTTGCATTCTGTTCTATTACCCTGTCAGGTATGATTTTTCTGGTTAGCACGCAAAACTATACTTTTCACTGCATTTTGTCACATGATAATAATAAATCATATCAAAAAACAGAATGTATGTTCAGTTTACCAAACTAGTAGTGAGATTAGTAAGTTTTTATGAATCAAATGTAGGATAACAACACAATGCAAGTTTGGAGGAAGGAAGATCCATGGACAAGATGTTGTACAATACAGAGGCTGCAAGTACATTGAAATCCCTCTCATAACAAAATATACAGAGAGTACAAGCTTCATGGACTGGCCAGGTCAGGGTTCATGGGAGCACATTCAGTTTGAAACAGGCTGTGAGAGTACAGTGCTGTCAAGATAGCCTCTAAATGTCATTTCTATGCCAAAGAGAAAAATGTATGAAATAGTGAAAGCAACAGCATCACAGGCAAAAACATGATTGGAAAGAAGTAAAAGAAAACACAATAGCTGCATGGCAAGACCACAATCCTTACACATCAAAAATGTTCCTAAAAGTTTGGAACATCAGGAAAATGGCTTCCAAATTCAAAGGTATGAATTTGAATACAACATTATCTGAACTTAAGCTTTATAAACAAAGATGGGAGCTATGACCTTCAGATTTATCTGTCATAGAACTGAATGAGCAAGTAGTGAAAATAAAGATAACTAATAGAATTGAGGGTTGCAGAAAGTCTTCAATTTAAGCTTATCTGAGGGGGTAAAGAAAGATCATAGAGCATACTGGAGGATCAGCTTTGTGTAAAAGTGGATTTCTGAAATCATTGCTTGGAGCTGATGCCTTACAGACAACAGCCACAACAATCAATGATCAGTTCACCGATGAGTGCGGTGTCATGGGAAGGACAGCAATTTCTCAGAAATGAGCTGTCTGAATGGATAAAGCAGCAGCTGGCTCCAACTTCAACCTGATCGTCCAAGAAGGTCTTGTTGGAAGGTTTCAAAAAAAAAAGCTCACAATGTTGACACACATCGAAAAGATGGCAGAAATTATGAAGCCATTGCAGCTGGACAACAACATCGATAAGCATTAGCTGCTGTTCCTGTTACTCATGCAACAGCCAGGATACAGGAAGTAAGTCGCTGTATTCTAAGATCTTAGTTCACTTACATACGAAATCTGGTTCCAGAGATATGACCAGAAACCAAAAATTGAAATAACCAAAAAAAAAAGGTTTGTGCAACCAATTGGCAGCAACAGTAGGATTAATTCAAGAGTAGTAGGTATCAGCACATACACAAGGTTTGCAGTCAGAGAGTCCAGGGTGGAAGTATCGTCAACTACAAAGTGAACAGGCTTTCCACATTATGAAAGGGACACAATATGTGGATGAAATCAAGCAGTTCAAAGTTTTTGCTATTGTCAACACCACAGGTCTGAAGAAAAGTGGCAAACACACATTCACAATCAAGCATGAAACAGGAAAAAGCATGAACATTTTACCAATCAATCTTTGAAGATATGCATCCGGACCATTCGAAGGCAATGATATATTGGCAACACTCACTATGCTGGCCAAGATTTAGTGAGGAATTTAAATCCCCAACCCGAAAAGTGGCTGAACAAACTGCCGGCGCATTTAGAAATGACAGTGTGAATTCCAGTTGATTTTAATGGTCAAGACTTCTTAACATGCAGCAAACCAATTTCCTGACTGGAGGTAACCACAGTATGAATCTCTGGTTTGGCAAAGCAGTCTCAAGATAAATGTGCAGAAAAACTAAAATGAATGGAAAAGTTCTCATACAAAGGGAAAATTGAGAAAAGTGGGTGTTAATTTACTTGCTTTGGAGGTCATGTAATAACATCCTTGAACAGATTGATTAGAAAATATCTATAAAGGGGAACAATGGGACTGTGAGAGAAACTGTTGGATGTGTGTAGTCAATAAACAATCTGCACAGGGAAAGTCTGTGGGTTGAATGTTTCCAGACCTCAAATAGCTTGGATATTGATGAGAAATCTGGAAGAATGTAGCGAGAATGGATAAAATTAGATTTTCAATGCTGAAGGAAAAAGTGTGATTTTTCCATCTAGGTTTCATCAGTTAGATGGGGATCTTGCTAGCAAGCAGCAAAGTTAATTTGCATCCATTGACATCTTATTATGAGCTAATCTCACTTCATTTTTACGCAATTCACAGTTCTCTTAGGTACAAATTAGAAAATAGATGATGTTAATTCACAATCTGAAAGTCTAAGCAGTTATCTGGTGTTCAGGGAGTGTGAATCCATAAATGAAAATGAATCAGTAAATGGTTGTGAATTAGTATGGGTACCTGAAAGGAGAAATGAAGTTCGGAGTTCACTACTAACTTATAGTGATATGCGTCTGAGTCAATAACTTTGTGAAACTCTCCCAACAGATTGGTCCCATTTAACTCAATACCAATGGGGCATTCAGAAGCAAAGTCAACACTTTTTGGTAGTCATGATTTGGAGGAGATAGTGGTGTTGGACTGGGGTGTACAAAGTTAAAAATCACACAACACTAGGTTATAATCCAACAGGTTTAATTAGAAGCACTAGCTTTCGGAGCACTGTTCCTTCATCAGGCACACACACCCACACACAGAGGCACTCCCGTATACACACACACACACGCGCATCCTCTCACAGACCTAGACCTCTTTACACTCTCACAGACACTCACAACCCCATCCCCCACCATCACCCCCTCCCCCCACACACCCACATGCACACATACACATATAAATTTGTGGGATGAATTCGTACTTGCAGAGTTACATTGTAGTTTGCTCAAAAACTGCATGAATCCATGTACGATTCTGTTAATTCATTTTTTAGATTAGAATCAGTCTAAACATTATGGCACAAACAGCAGCACAGAGGGGTGCTAATACCCAATACATTATCTGGGCTGACACCAATTGTTAAAGTTCACTTGAGAATATACCTTTTTAAAAAAAGTTTTGCGATTTACATATGAAAGAAGAGAAACTAACATGGTCATTCTACCAGGTGAGAGTCTTAACAAACAATCAAGGTATTTTTCAATGTATAATTTCAGTTACATCACACTGTAAATCTTGCTATAAATTCTGTGTCTTACAATTGTGTCTTCCACAACCACCTGATGAAGGAGCGTCGCTCCGAAAGCTAGTGCTTCCAATTAAACCTGTTGGACTATAACCTGGTGTTGCATGATTTTTAACTTTGAACACATTTTGGAGTTGAATGTCCAGATAATCTAACCTTGAAATCGATTTTTTTTAAAAAAAATGTTATTGTTATCAATTTTGGTGAATGTGGTAAGGAAAGTAGCAGGTTTGCTCAAATGCAGCCAAAACATACTGAAGTGTTTTGGACTCATTGGGAGTAACTGCGTCTTTGTGTGATCATGCAAAATGGGAGGTAGTGGAATAATAACCCATATTACACTGTTTCTGAATTTTATTTCCATTAACCTTTTTTTACTGGAGTGTAGGAGGTTACGGGATGACATTAGAGGTGTATAAAATCATGAGGGGCAAAGATAAAGTGAATAGCAAAGGTCTTTTCCCCAGGGTTGGGGAATTCATAGCTACTGGGTATAATTTAAAGGTGAGAGGAGAAAGGTTTAAAAGGGACCTGAGGAGCAATTTTTTCACATAAAGGATGATTCATATGTGGAAAGAATTGCCAGAGGACATGGTAGATGCCAGTCCAGTTGCAACCTTTTAAAGGCATTTGGACAGGTGTGAGATTAGGAAAGGTTTAGCAAGATATGGACTAAACTCAGGCAAATGGAAGTAGTTTATTTTGGGATATTTGGAAAATATGGACAAGTTGGACCAAAAGGTCTGTTTCTGTGCTCTATGACTTGATACATTTGCTCAAACGTCCATCGAGAGATGAACTATTCATAGAGTCAATAAATCAAACTGTTGTGTGATGCAGGAAATCAACTTGACTCACACTGTAGCTTCCCTCCATCCACTCAGATCCTTTCTTTAAAAGAGAAAAAGGAACTCACTGTCTGAGGGATGCCAGCACTATCAGAATGCACTGGATCACACAATTTTGATAACTGGAAGACATATGAAAGCATCTGACATTTTCACATGTCCAATTTTTTTCATGTATCATTTTCTTTTTAATAGCAATGTAATATTCAAAAACACGTTGATAATAAATTAGCAGCTACTATACTGGATCACTTGAACTAGTTAATGCTGTATTCTCTAAAATTAAGAGGAAAAGGAACCAATCAAAATAAAACTATTTAAAAATTCCTTTAACATGTTGTAAGCAGCTAATGAGTCATTTAATTAATGTAAACATCAAAAAAGTTAATTAATGCACAGATGGATGGCACAATACTGGAGGGCATTTAAATAATTAAATTTAAGATACAGCTGATTTTCAGGCTAGATCCTAAACACACAATCGTTATCAATGAACACACATTTTTGAGGAAAGATAGCTTGTAGACATGGAAAGGAGGTAACAAGTGAGGGAGTTAGTGACATGCTGGGAATTTTACTGTTTTCTTAAGAAAAGTCATCCTCCTAAAATATCCTCCTTCAAATACCTGTCCACTGTCATCCAGATGGGCAGGACTGCTTGTGTGCAGTACTTCTTATGAAATTGCAATCAGAGAATAACATCCAATGGTTGCCTCTCATACCCCCCAAGGATCTATCTTTACTCCCAACCATTTCTCATCTACATACTGCGCTTTGATGACATTAACCAAAGACACGGTGTTAGTTTTCATATGTAGACCAATGGCACAAGTTCAACTTCAACACCATTTCTCTTAACCCTCCCACTGCTGCTAAATTACCAGATGGGCGGCACGGTGGCACAGTGGTTAGCACTGCTGCCTCACAGTGCCAGAGACCCGGGTTCAATTCCCGCCTCAGGCGACTGACTGTGTGGAGTTTGCACTTTCTCCCCGTGTCTGCGTGGGTTTCCTCCCACAGTCCAAAGATGTGCAGGTCAGGTGAATTGGCCATGCTAAATTGTTAGGTAGTGTTAGGTAAGGGGTAGATACAGATGTAGGGGTAGGGGTATGGGTGGGTTACGCTTCGGCGGGGCGGTGTGGACTTGTTGGGCCGAAGGGCCTGTTTCCACACTGTAAGTAATCTAATCTAATTACTCATCCAACACCCAGTACTGAATGAGCAGAAATTTCTTCAAAGTAAATAACAGCCAGGTTGAAGCCATTCTTTTCAGTAGGTAAAAACAAGGACTGCAGATGCTAGAAACCAGAGTCTAGATTAGAGTGGTGCTGGAAAGGCACAGCAGGTCAGGCAGTATCCGAGGAGCAGGAAAATCGAAGTTTCGGGCAAAAGCCCTTCATCAGGAAGAGAGGCAGGAAGCCTGTAGGGTGGAGAGATAAATGAGAGGGGGGTGGGGGTGGGGGTGGGGAGAAAGTAGTATAGAGTATAATAGGTGAATGGGGGTGGGGATGGAGGTGGATCAGAGAGGAGGGTGGGGGAAGGTAGCAAAGAGTACAATGGGTGAATGGGGGTGGGGATGAAGGTGATAGGTCAGAGAAGTGGGTGGAGTGGATTGGTGGAAAGGAAGATCGGCAGGTAGGACAGGTTATGAGGGCGGTGCTGAGCTGAAAGGCTGGAGCTGGGTTGAGGTGGGAGGAGGGGAAATGAGGAAACTGTTGAAATCCACATTCATGCCCTGGGGTTGAAGTGTTCTGAGGCGGAAGATGAGACGTTCTTCCTCCAGGCGTCGGGTGGTGAGGGAGCGGTGGTGGAGGAGGCCCAGGACCTGCATGTCCTCGGCAGAGTGGGAGGGGGAGTTGAAATGTTGGGCCACGGGGCGGTGGGGCTGATTGGTGCGGGTGTCCTGGAGATGTTCCCTAAAGCACTCTGCTAGGAGGCATCCAGTCTCCACAATGTAAAGGAGACCACATCGGGAGCAACGGATGCAATAAATGTTCTCCCCACCCCCACCCCCCTCTCATTTATCTCTCCACCCTGCAGGTTTCCTGCCTCTCTTCCTAATGAAGGGCTTTTGCCCGAAACGTCGATTTTCCTGCTTCTCGGACGCTGCCTGAGCTGCTGTGCTTTTCCAGCATCACTCTAATCCATTATTTTTCAGTATAAAAGAAAATTACTGCGGATGCTGGAATCTGAAACCAAAAGAGAAAATGCTGGAAAATCTCAGTGGGTCTGGCAGCATCTGTAAGGAGAGAAAAGAGCTGACGTTTCAAGTCTAACTGACCTTTTGTCAAAGCTTTGACAAAGGGTTAGTTAGACTCGAAACCTCAGCTCTTTTCTCTCCTTACAGATGCTGCCAGACCTGCTGAGATTTTCCAGCATTTTCTCTCGGTTACATTTTTTTCAGTGCCTGCTCAGACTCGAATCCATAGCTATCCCTCTCCCAGGCAACAGTCTGAGATCACATAAAATCAGTTCACAACTTTGGTTAACATTTGATACTGAGCTGAGCTTCAGGCATTATTTTCATGTCATCTCTAACACCATCCATTTCAACCCTTACAACATCACTCAATTCATCCCTCTCTCACTTCAGCAACTGTTAAAACCCTAATTCACACCTTCATTATCTCTGAACCTGAATATTCCAGTGCACTGCTGGTTGTTTTTTAACATTGAACCCTCTGTAAGCTTGAGGTTACCCGACAAAATCATTAAAATTGCTGTGATTTAATTGGAGCACCACCATCATCTGCCCCCAACTCAGCCCCAATCACTTCCTTTCTAACATGCATCATGCAGAGCAACACTGCAGACCAAATCCAATTGCGAATGCTAATGGTCTGATGGAGCTAAAGGTATCCACCAGTAAAAAGACATAAGGGAGTATTTTACTGGTAGGCAGTAGATGTCCAATGATGATATATCAGACTTTGCAATCATGACTCCTCTCGAGCAGACTATACCTTCAATATATAGTGGATGCACAGGTTAATATTAAGATGTTGAAATCACGAATCTGTTACTTAATACACCTTCATAGGCAGCCTGATGATCACCACCCTCCCCGAAACCCCTGAACCAGTAATCTGAAAGAAATATTAGAGTAAGTGCAAATTTCAATTTTCTGTACTCACACCACAATTAGTCACTTCTTCAAAAATTACTTCCTGTTCATTCAAACATAGTTGGATTTTTAATTGCAATGTGATTAATACAATTTGCTAAACAACACCAGTTGTTCTGAAAAAAATGATTTTTAAGTTCTAGAGCATTTTTAACTGTTTAATTTGTAGATTTTTTTAAGCTACAGATATGAAATTCTCACCAGAGACATCACTAGATCTCTCAACAAGATTTTTCCATTGATAATGGTGAGGGCCCTTGGTTCATTCTAAATGTAAATGTTAATTTTTTTTATTCCCACCCACCATTTGACACTCCTTCAAAAGTTACATCTTGTTCTGTCAAACGTAGCTAGACTTCTAATTGCAATGCGATTAATGACATTTACTGAATGACAGTTTGCATTGAAAAATAACTTACAATTATGGAGTATTTTAACTGTTTATTCAGTAGATTTTGTAAACTATATTTACTCAAAACTATTTTTAAAATGCCTTTTCCAGAACATTTTAGCTCGACCTTCACCCCACATATTTGTCCCAACATTTAATCTGTTCAACTTCGTCGTTTGAAAGTGATATTATTTTAATGCCTTTTGCTTCTTGTTTGAGTGACTTCTTTTATTGTGGTTGACAGCCTGATGGCATCAATCCATCTCCACATTGGAATTCCCCACTAGAGGACATCACAATAAGTTAGAGAAACATAGCACAGTCAGAGATGAAATTCTCACTGCCATCTCGCAACAAGATTTCTTCATTGACAATGATGAGGGTCCTTAGTTCCTTGCTGACCACAAACACTGGACTGGTCACTCCTTCGAAAGAAAAAAAATAGGGAAACTGCTTCTGACATACTGCAGTTGAAACTGTTAGCAGATGAACAGTCAACCCATTCATTTGGTATTCCTGCCAGTTATTGATACTGAAAGCTTTAACAAATTTGAAATAAAATGTTAAAGTGGCAAACTACAAAAGCTATTTAAAAGATTAATCACCAATAATGACAAAAGTAATCCTGCATTTATGCATTGCACGGAATAATCTAATAGAGTGGGTCTAGCTTCTAGACAATGGTATAAACTATTCTAGTATTCATTCCTTGGCTTCCTGCATGATCTAAATCTTTGTGTCATTAGGCTGCTTGGATTATCACACTCTCTAAGCAATAACTTACAGAACAATAAACATTGTTTATCATTGCAGCATGACAGCACAGTTTAAATGAGTCAGAGGTATGGAATTATTTAAGGCTTTTGAATAAGCTTGATTATGTGATGTCACGACTAGCATTGACAGAGTTGAACAATAAGGATGACCCTGTTTGGAGATGAGAGGTCTACATTTCTTTTTAAACTCAACAGAAAAATCAAAATGAAGCATCTCTATTTTGAAAGTACAATGCCATTGCACATTCTTGACTTAATAGCTTCCTGGTTTGAAAGTAGAATTGTTTACATTTCTTGCACAACCTGAAATATAAATCACTGTATAAGTTGTGTTGAGATCATTGTTTGCAGTGTCTCTAGAAACAGAGCTCGACCATGTCAGCAAAGGTTTCTGATCACTTTAAAGATACTCTGTCATTACTTCTAAAATTCAAGCTGGAATCTAATTAATCCATGTTTCTTTTGGAAAGGTGGACAGCAGGTCATTTGTCCTCCAGACTTTAATGATGACAACTCAATGTCAAATCGTTAACTGGGATAATTCCCATTCCAGTCATTGTTCCATAGCAGCATCAAGTCCAATGCACCAGTGAAATAAGTCTGCTTGTGTAAAGGTAAAAAAGCCAAATGAAAAGGTCATTCATTAGTGAAATCCTGCAGATTCTGGAATCATACAAAAGAATTAGAAGCAGGAGTAGGCCATTTGGCCCTTCAAGCCTTATCCACCATTCAATAAGTTCATGGTTGATCATTTCATGGATTCAAGTCCACTTACCCACCCTCTCTCCATAACTCTTAATTCCTTTACTGTTCAAAAAAGTATCTTAGCTTTAAAAATATTCATTCAGGATGCCTTAGCTCCTTCACTGGGCAAGGAATTCCATAGATTCACAACCCTCTGGGTGAAGAAGTTCCTTCTCAATTCAGTCCTAAATCTGCTCCCTCTAATCTTGAGGCCACACCCTCTTGTCCTAGTTTCACCTGCCAATGGAAACATCCTCTCTACTTCTATCTTATTTATTCTCATCATAATTTTATATGGGTCTTTTTAAGATTCCCTGTGTTTTTCAAAATTGCAAAGAATATAACCCCAGTCTCCTCAGTCTCCCCTCATAAGCCAACCCTTTCAACTCTAATATCAACCTGGTGAACTTCCTCTGCATCCCCTCTAGCACCAGCACTTTCTTTCTCAAGTAAGGAGACCATAACTGCACAGTATTCTAGGTGAGGCCTCACCAGCACCCTGTACAGCTGCAACATAACCTCGCTGTTTTTAAACTCAATCCCTTTAGCAATGAAGAACAAAATTCCATTTGTCTTTTTAATTACCTGTTGCACCTGCAGGCCAACCTTCTGAAATTCATGAACAAGGACACCCAGGTCCCTCTGCACAGCAGCATACTGTATTTTTTTTTTACCATTCAAGTAAAAGTCCTTTTTACTGTTATTCCTACCAAAATGAATGACTTCACGTTTATTAACATTGTATTCCATCTGCCAGACCTTTGCCCATTCACTTCAACTATCTATATCCCTCTATAAAGTTTCACAGTCCTTTGCACACTTTGCCCTACCACTCATATTAGTGTCATCCGCAAACTTTGACACATTACACACGGTTCCCAACTCCAAATCATCTACGAAAATTGTGAATAATTGCGGTCCCAAAACTGATCCCTGAGGCACACCACCAGTCACCAATCGCTAACCAGAAAGACACTGATTTATTCCCACTCTTTGCTTCCATTTAGTTAACCAATCCTATATGCATGCTAATACATTACTCATAACATCATGCATCTTTATCTTATGCAGCAGCCTTTTGAGTGGCACTTTGGCAAATACCTTTTTAAAATCTAGATACACTACATCTACTGGGTCCCCACTGTCTACCATGCTCGTAATGCTGAAATAAAGACAAATAAATGCTGAAAATACTCGACAGATCAGGCAGTATCTGCAGAGAGAAAAAGAGTTAGTTCATATTTGATTCAAAACATTAGCTCTTTTTTATCTTGTGCCTTAAGCAATTCACTACCTATGTATTAAGATATCAGTCTGGTATATCTCACAACTGTGGGTGTCTGCACATGTTCTATCTTTCACCTTTATCTCAAAGTAAAGTTTTCCAATCGTCTCAAAATTTAATACTGTTTTATTTACATCTGTACATTACATGTTGTCAACACAGCTCTCTAATGTAGTGTGCAAGACCTCTCTTTTCACATGACTATTCTAAGTCTGATGCCTTCTCTCTTACTTAGCAGTTTAACCGCCCTCTGGGCAATTAGGGATGGTCAATAAATGCTACCTTGACCGTTAACCCAGTGGATGTGGTCTATCTAGACTTCCAAAAGGCCTTTGATAAGGTGCCACACGGGAGGCTGCTGAGCAAGGTGAGGGCCCATGGTGTTCAAGGTGAGCTACTGGGATGGATTGAGGATTGGCTGTCTGACAGAAGGCAGAGAGTTGGGATAAAAGGTTCTTTTTCAGAATGGCAGCCGGTGACAAGCGGTGTCCCACAGGGTTCAGTGTTGGGGCCACAGCTGTTCGCATTATATATTAATGATCTGGATGAAGGGACTGGGGGCATTCTAGTAAAGTTTGCAGATGATACGAAGTTAGGTGGACAGGCAGGTAGTACTGAGGAAGTGGGGAGGCTGCAGAAGGATCTAGACAGTTTGGGAGAGTGGTCCAGGAAATGGCTGATGGAATTCAACGTGAACAAATTAGAGGTCTTGCACTTTGGCAAAAAGAATAAAAGCACAGACTACTTTCTAAACGGTGAGAAAATTCGTAAAGCCAAAGTACAAAGGGATCTGGGAGTGCTAGTCGAGGATTCTCTAAAGGTCAACATGCAGGTTGAGTTCGTGATTAAGAAAGCGAATGCAATGTTGTCACTTATCTCAAGAGGGTTGGAATATAAAAGCACCATTGTGCTACTGAGACTTTATAAAGCTCTGGTTAGGCCCCATTTGGAGTACTGTGTCCAGTTTTGGTCCCCACACCTCAGAAAGGACATACTGGCACTGGAACGTGTCCAGCAGAGATTCACACGGATGATCCCTGGACTGGTAGGTCTAACATATGAGGAACGGCTGAGGATCCTGGGATTGTATTCATTGGAGTTTAGAAGATTAAGGGGAGACTTAATAGAGACGTACAAGATAATACATGGCATGGAAAGGGTGGATGCTAGGAAATTGTTTCCGTTAGGTGAGGAGACTAGGACCTGTGGACACAGCCTTAGAATTAGAGGGGGTAAATTCAGAACAGAAATGCGGAGACATTTCTTCAGCCAGAGAGTGGTGGGCCTGTGGAATGCATTGCCGCAGAGTGCAGTGGAGGCCGGGACGCTAAATGTCTCCAAGGCAGAGATTGATAGATTCTTGTTGTCTCAGGGAATTAAGGGCTACGGGGAGAATGCGGGTAAGTGGAGTTGAAGTGCCCATCAGCCATGATGGAATGGCGGAGTGGACTCGATGGGCCGAATGGCCTTACTTCCACTCCAATGTCTTATGGTCTTATGGTAAAGCTTAAATCTTGTGAATGAAATAAAAAACACTCATGCCATCATTTACATCACCATATTTGATATGAATATTATTATACCACACTATATCTGCCTTCGTAGATGCCACTGGATCTGTTAAGTATTTCTAGCATTTTCTGTTTTTATTAGTCTAACATTTCCTTTATATAAACAGTAGATAGAAAATTAAACCTTCTCATTTCGACTAGAAAATCACTTAACTCTAACCCAATGGAAGTAGGATCTATCTTATTTTTCAAATCTGCACTTGTTGAAATTCAAGCCTGTTTTGAATCTTAAGACAGTCAACTGTATACCTTTTGTCTATTTCAGGTGAATTTTGTAAACATTTCTGTTGAACCAGTCATTGGGAAGGATAAAAGATGTAATGTAATTTGTCCTTGCAGTTCCTGCATAATAATCTTCTGACAATCTATAAGTGGATGTAAGAATTTTTCATGGTTAGAAATGAAAGAGTTCAGTGGGTGAGTTTTAACTAATGTTCCAGCATTACGGGGGCATTGTTAGATCATTGTAAATAAAATCCTCTGTTCCTGCTGCAAATAATTTATAATAAAGATGCCTTTTGTCTGTTCCACTAATGCACAATGAGAGTGGTGACTTCTATTGTACAGAAGTGATGAGTGGCACTTAACAGCATGGTGAAATTACAGCAAAGCTTGAAAGCATACAAATGTATAATCAAAAGGTAACAATGCAACGAAAGAAGAACTCCAGTAGAAATCTGATTTGGTCTCTTTTCTTGAAGTGTCTTTCAGTTTAACCTTAGTTACCATATGCATTTGTACATATGCATGTATGAGTGGGTTCCTTGGTCCATAACCATCTTTGCACTGCATAGTTCATTCATTTAAGTATCTTTCTTCTTTCATGGGATGTGGGTGTTACCGGCTAGGGCCACTTTTGTCACCCACCCAAAATTGCCCTTCAACTGAATGACTTGCTAGGCCATTTCAGGAGGGCATTTAAGACTCAAACACATCGCTGCGGGTCTGCAGTCACATGAGTCACATTAAACCAGGTGAGGGTGACAGATTCCCCGCCCTTAAAGAACGTGAGTGAACTAAGTGAGTTTTGATAGCTAATTTCGTAACATCATTGAGTCATGAAAAACATAGTGGCAAGGAAAGACCACTAATACTGTGTAACAAAACCAGAAATGCTTTTATAAAGATTGGCCTGGATATTCTGATGGCCAGAGAGACATTGGAGTGGTTTGCCTGTGGAATCCCAGATTCAGTAGACTCCAATGGAAGTTCCTGGAAAATTGGAGATTTGTGGGACAATTCCCCTATGTCTGGAATGCTCTGAACAAAACATGCAATGTCACAAATTCAGAGTTACTCAGAAAGTTGCATGATTAAAAACATCGCCTAATTCCTGAGTAACTATTAAAGTTAACTCTCCAAATTAATAACTCTACCCAACTTCAACCCCAGACCCAAAGAAACCCCTCAAGCAGGCCCTCAGCCACACAACACAAACCTTCCCATCCCTCCTCAGGACCCGGCACACACCCATTGCTGGTGTGAAGGACCCAGACCTGACAATCCATCCATGTCAGCATCTCCATCTCTGACTAGCCAAGCCACATCAACCCCACTGGACCCAACACTGCCCCAGTGGCTCCAATCTCTGCTCTCACAGCTCAACAATCTACTCAACCCTTACTCACCCTGATATTCCCCCACCTCCTCAAGAACTGACTGCTACCCCCACACAAATCCTGTTGTATGATCCCCTCCTCAAACTACCCAACTCTATAACCCCATTGGCCCAGACATCCCCAAAT
This sequence comes from Chiloscyllium punctatum, assembly GCF_047496795.1. NCBI lineage: Eukaryota > Metazoa > Chordata > Chondrichthyes > Orectolobiformes > Hemiscylliidae > Chiloscyllium > Chiloscyllium punctatum. Next base: position 31,450,581 of record NC_092744.1, read on the forward strand.
TCCAACTAACTAAGCAGTCCATTACTTACCTGGCACCATACTCACCTGGCACCCGTGTTCCCTCTAAATTTTCCTTCTAGCTGAGATCCAATTGCCACAAAAATTTCAAAATGTAAGTCAATGCCATGATCGGTGTGCCAATGCCAGTCACCCTTTAACTGGCTATCGGCACACTCATCTGCGTAGCTTAGAGAGAACATTGCCTGGCATCTGGCATCCTATCCACCTGTTACCTTATTTACCCTATTTACTTGGCAATTTAACCCACCTGGCACCTTACATGCCTGGCATCCTAACACATTATCTGCCACTCCAGCCACACACTTATCTTACATGCTTTTTCACTGCAGCTGTCATAGTACCTGGACATTTAAATCTCAGAACACAACATCTGACTGCTGTATAAGGGGGGCATGGCTTGAATTCTCCTGACTCTCCTGTATGACGGATGAACTATAATCGATTTCAACTTCACTGCTGAAGCAGCTGGGATTAGAATAATTGCCTAGAAACATCAACACTAACATTAAATAAAAGAGTAGATTGGTAATTCAACTATAATAGGCCCTTTCAGAACATCCAGACCAGGATTTCATATCATGATGATTAGAACAATTCTTACCAAAATCTCATCTCGAATTCCACTTAATTGAATTCACCTGCATATTGCAATATACAGCCCTTTAAATATGAAATTCTGTATTAGAATATTTTATTCTTTCCATAAGTGACTGACAGAAAAACTGAAAATTAACACTTTATGTATTTTGCAGCAAAACAGTGTTGAATTGAATTAACGAGTAACATGAATGATAGAGGGTTTAGATAATAATATAAATGCCAACAGGTCTACAATAGCAGCTCCTCAGTACAGAATAATATTCTTACTGTACTCATGAGAATCCTGTGACAATACTAATCATATAATAATGGCAATACAATGACCTCTCCGTTTTCAGCTTGTGTCACTTTAGTTCATCTTAATGGTTATTGGCACAATTCTTCATTCGAAACCATAGTACATAACATGAATTGATAATATCATAAAATGAAATCTATTTCTTCTCAAAAGTTACTCTGTTGGTTTGTTGTATTACCTTAACCCCATATTACATTGCAGCCTTACTTTGAAATTCCAACCATTGACATGTACATGATTGGTAGCACCAGAGGTTGGGGACTGTTATTAAGACCATTTCTCTTTACCTCTGGGATCAAGGTTTGAGTTCATGTCTAACTGCTGCAGGATCTATGCTGCTGGCTGTAATGACCCGAAATGAAATGAAACTGGATTGTATAACCTTCATTTCTCAAGTTAGCAAATTCTTGGACAGAACTGACACTAATGATCTCCTGAGCAAAGCCACACATGGGAAATGGTGTCCAGGCATATAAATGGTTTTGCAAATTGATTGCTTGTTACAGAAATCACTTGTTTTGACCAGTAAGAGAATAGGGTAATGTCTATAACAGGCAGAAATTATTTTTCCAACTCTATTTTGATTTAGTCCCTACCCTCCCCATCACTGTTTTGATCACACAGCATTGCCCTTTGATGTGAAGGGCAGTGCTTGTCACTGGCCACTCGGGTGTTTTTCCTATCTTCCTGGTGGTGGCAATTGAATAAAGATTCGTACACTTTGTGTCTTTCACTGTGTCTCACACCTGCACACACACACCATGGGTGCTGGGGGAAAAAATAAGCACTACCGCACTTAGGCGGTAGTGTGGGGAAAAAGAAAGAAAAAAAATTAAAAAAAAAAAAATAAAAAAATAAATTGGTGTCCATCGCCGGGTGTCCTTGGAGAAGGAGCACGCGGGTGTCCACCGACACCCTGGAGTTGTGACTAAAAAAAGAAAAAAAAAAAAAAAAACAGGCAGAAATTATTTTTCCAACTCTATTTTGATTTAGTCCCTACCCTCCCCATCACTGTTTTGATCACACAGCATTGCCCTTTGATGTGAAGGGCAGTGCTTGTCACTGGCCACTCGGGTGTTTTTCCTATCTTCCTGGTGGTGGCAATTGAATAAAGATTCGTACACTTTGTGTCTTTCACTGTGTCTCACACCTGCACACACACACCATGGGTGCTGGGGAAAAAAAAAATAAGCACTACCGCACAAAAAAAAACATAAATCATCGGGTGTCCTTGGAGAAGGAGCACGCGGGTGTCCACTGACACCCTGGAGTTGTGACTGGCCACTTGAGTGTTTCCTTCCCTGCTGGAGAGATTGGACCGGTTAAAAAAAAAAAAATTTTGATTTAGTCCCTACCCTCCCCTTCACTGTTTTGCTCACACAGCATTGCCCTGTGGTTTGAAGGGCAGTGCTTGTCACTGGCCACTCGGGTGTCTTTCCTATCTTCCTGGTGGTGCGAATTGAATAAAGATTCGTGCACTTTGTGTCTTTTCACTGTGTCTCACACCTGCACACACACACACACTAGGAAAAAAGTTAAAAAAAAAAAAAAACAGGCAGAAATTATTTTTCCAACTCTATTTTGATTTAGTCCCTACCCTCCCTGTCACTGTTTTGAAAAAAAAAATAAACAGAAGTAAGAAAGAAAAGAAAACAGGCAGAAATTCTCTCTACGCGGGAGTCCTCCCCCTTTCTCTCGGGGATCTGGGGTGGAGGGTGCTGCACGCAGCAGTCCCCTGTAACCGCAGATTGCGATGGTTCACGGACTCCCTGCCCAACTGCTTGTTCTGTGGCGCTGTGGAGTCCGTGGACCATGTATATATTGGGTGTGGGCGTTTGCACTCCCTTTTTGATTTTCTTAGAAACCTTCTCCTCTGCTTTTGGCTGCACTTCAGTCCCACGCTCCTGATCTTCGGGCACCCGGTACGGCGGAGGGAGGGCAGGTCCGAAGACCTCCTCGTGGGTCTGCTCCTGGGCCTGGCCAAACTGGCCATCAACAGGTCCAGGCAGCGGGCCGTGGAGGGGGTCGTTAGGGCCGACTGCCTGCCCCTCTTCCGGGGTTACGTTAGAGCCCGGGTGTCCTTGGAGAAGGAGCACGCGGTGTCCACCAACACCCTGGAGTCGTTCAGGGAGAGGTGGGTGCCGCAGGGGCTGGAGTGTATCATTTCTCCCTCCAACTCTATTTTGATTTAGTCCCTACCCTCCCCTTCACTGTTTTGATCACATAGCATTGCCCTATGGTTTGAAGGGCAGTGCTTGTCACTGGCCACTCGGGTGTTTTTTAAGACAAAAAAAAACATGCAGAAATTCTCTCTACGCGGGAGTCCTCCCCCTTTCTCTCGGGGATCTGGGGTGGAGGGTGCTGCACGCAGCAGTCCCCTGCAACCGCAGATTGCGGTGGTTCACGGACTCCCAGCCCAACTGCTTGTTCTGTGGCGCTGTGGAGTCCGTGGACCATGTATATATTGGGTGTGCGCGTTTGCACTCCCTTTTTGATTTTCTTAGAAACCTTCTCCTCTGTTTCTGGCTGCACTTTAGTCCCACGCTCCTGATCTTCGGGCACCCAGTACAGAGGAGGGAGGGCAGGTCCGAAGACCTCCTCGTGGGTCTGCTCCTGGGCCTGGCCAAACTGGCCATCAACAGGTCCAGGCAGCAGGCCGTGGAGGGGGTCGTTAGGGCCGACTGCCTGCCCCTCTTCCAGGGTTACGTTAGAGCCCGGGTGTCCTTGGAGAAGGAGCACGCGGTGTCCACCAACACCCAGGTGTTGTTCAGGGAGAGGTGGGCGCCGCAGGGAGTGGAGTGTATTATTTCTCCCTCCAACTCTATTTTGATTTAGTCCCTACCCTCCCCTTCACTGTTTTGATCACACAGCATTGCCCTGTGGTTTGAAGGGCAGTGCTTGTCACTGGCCACTCGGGTGTTTTTCCTATCTTCCTGGTGGTGGAAATTGAATAAAGATTTGTGCACTTTGTGTCTTTTCACTGTGTCTCACATCTACACACACACACACCATGGGTGCTGGGGAAAAAAATAAGCACTACCGCACTTAGGCGGTAGTGTGGGGAAGGGGGAAAAAGAAAAAAAAAATCTTTGGAGAAAAAAACAGGCAGAAATTATTTTTCCAACTCTATTTTGATTTAGTTCCTATCCTCCCTGTCACTGTTTTGAAAAAATAAATAAATAAATAAACAGAAGTAAGAAAGAAAAGAAAACAGGCAGAAATTCTCTCTACGCGGGAGTCCTCCCCCTTTCTCTCGGGGATCTGGGGTGGAGGGTGCTGCACGCAGCAGTCCCCTGTAACCGCAGATTGCGATGGTTCACGGACTCCCAGCCCAACTGCTTGTTCTGTGGCGCTGTGGAGTCCGTGGACCATGTATATATTGGGTGTGGGCGTTTGCACTCCCTTTTTGATTTTCTTAGAAACCTTCTCCTCTGCTTTTGGCTGCACTTCAGTCCCACGCTCCTGATCTTCGGGCACCCGGTACGGCGGAGGGAGGGCAGGTCCGAAGACCTCCTCGTGGGTCTGCTCCTGGGCCTGGCCAAACTGGCCATCAACAGGTCCAGGCAGCGGGCCGTGGAGGGGGTCGTTAGGGCCGACTGCCTGCCCCTCTTCCGGGGTTACGTTAGAGCCCGGGTGTCCTTGGAGAAGGAGCACGCGGTGTCCACCAACACCCTGGAGTCGTTCAGGGAGAGGTGGGTGCCGCAGGGACTGGAGTGCATCATTTCTCCCTCCAACTCTATTTTGATTTAGTCCCTACCCTCCCCTTCACTGTTTTGATCACATAGCATTGCCCTATGGTTTGAAGGGCAGTGCTTGTCACTGGCCACTCGGGTGTTTTTTCAGAGAAAAAAAAACATGCAGAAATTCTCTCTACGCGGGAGTCCTCCCCCTTTCTCTCTGGGATCTGGGGTGGAGGGTGCTGCACGCAGCAGTCCCCTGCAACCGCAGATTGCGGTGGTTCACGGACTCCCAGCCCAACTGCTTGTTCTGTGGCGCTGTGGAGTCCGTGGACCATGTATACATTGGGTGTGCGCGTTTGCACTCCCTTTTTGATTTTCTTAGAAACCTTCTCCTCTGTTTCTGGCTGCACTTTAGTCCCACGCTCCTGATCTTCGGGCACCCAGTACAGAGGAGGGAGGGCAGGTCCGAAGACCTCCTCGTGGGTCTGCTCCTGGGCCTGGCCAAACTGGCCATCAACAGGTCCAGGCAGCGGGCCGTGGAGGGGGTCGTTAGGGCCGACTGCCTGCCCCTCTTCCGGGGTTACGTTAGAGCCCGGGTGTCCTTGGAGAAGGAGCACGCGGTGTCCACCAACACCCAGGTGTTGTTCAGGGAGAGGTGGGCGCCGCAGGGAGTGGAGTGCATCATTTCTCCCTCCAACTCTATTTTGATTTAGTCCCTACCCTCCCCTTCACTGTTTTGATCACACAGCATTGCCCTGTGGTTTGAAGGGCAGTGCTTGTCACTGGCCACTCGGGTGTTTTTCCTATCTTCCTGGTGGTGGAAATTGAATAAAGATTTGTGCACTTTGTGTCTTTTCACTGTGTCTCACATCTACACACACACACACCATGGGTGCTGGGGAAAAAAATAAGCACTACCGCACTTAGGCGGTAGTGTGGGGAAGGGGGAAAAAGAAAAAAAAAATCTTTGGAGAAAAAAACAGGCAGAAATTATTTTTCCAACTCTATTTTGATTTAGTTCCTATCCTCCCTGTCACTGTTTTGAAAAAATAAATAAATAAATAAACAGAAGTAAGAAAGAAAAGAAAACAGGCAGAAATTCTCTCTACGCGGGAGTCCTCCCCCTTTCTCTCGGGGATCTGGGGTGGAGGGTGCTGCACGCAGCAGTCCCCTGTAACCGCAGATTGCGATGGTTCACGGACTCCCAGCCCAACTGCTTGTTCTGTGGCGCTGTGGAGTCCGTGGACCATGTATATATTGGGTGTGGGCGTTTGCACTCCCTTTTTGATTTTCTTAGAAACCTTCTCCTCTGCTTTTGGCTGCACTTCAGTCCCACGCTCCTGATCTTCGGGCACCCGGTACGGCGGAGGGAGGGCAGGTCCGAAGACCTCCTCGTGGGTCTGCTCCTGGGCCTGGCCAAACTGGCCATCAACAGATCCAGGCAGCGGGCCGTGGAGGGGGTCGTTAGGGCCGACTGCCTGCCCCTCTTCCAGGATTACGTTAGAGCCCAGGTGTCCTTGGAGAAGGAGCACGCGGTGTCCACCGACACCCTGGAGTCGTTCAGGGAGAGGTGGGTGCCGCAGGGACTGGAGTGCATCATTTCTCCCTCCAACTCTATTTTGATTTAGTCCCTACCCTCCCCTTCACTGTTTTGATCACATAGCATTGCCCTATGGTTTGAAGGGCAGTGCTTGTCACTGGCCACTCGGGTGTTTTTTCAGAGAAAAAAAAACATGCAGAAATTCTCTCTACGCGGGAGTCCTCCCCCTTTCTCTCTGGGATCTGGGGTGGAGGGTGCTGCACGCAGCAGTCCCCTGCAACCGCAGATTGCGGTGGTTCACGGACTCCCAGCCCAACTGCTTGTTCTGTGGCGCTGTGGAGTCCGTGGACCATGTATATATTGGGTGTGGGCGTTTGCACTCCCTTTTTGATTTTCTCGAAAACCTTCTCCTCTGTTTCTGGCTGCACTTCAGTCCCACGCTCCTGATCTTCGGGCACCCAGTACAGAGGAGGGAGGGCAGGTCCGAGGACCTCCTCGTGGGTCTGCTCCTGGGCCTGGCCAAACTGGCCATCAACAGGTCCAGGCAGCGGGCCGTGGAGGGGGTCGTTAGGGCCGACTGCCTGCCCCTCTTCCGGGGTTACGTTAGAACCCGGGTGTCCTTGGAGAAGGAGCACGCGGTGTCCACCAACACCCTGGAGTCGTTCAGGGAGAGGTGGGCACCGCAGGGAGTGGAGTGCATCATTTCTCCCTCCAACTCTATTTTGATTTAGTCCCTACCCTCCCCTTCACTGTTTTGCTCACACAGCATTGCCCTTTGATGTGAAGGGCAGTGCTTGTCACTGGCCACTCGGGTGTTTTTCATATCTTCCTGGTGGTGGAAATTGAATAAAGATTCGTGCACTTTGTGTCTTTCACTGTGTTTTACACCTGCACACACACACCATGGGTGCTGGGGAAAAAATAAGCACTACCGCAGTTAGGCGGTAGTGTGGGTTTAAATTTTTAAAAACACAGGCAGAAATTTGAAGCATTGCACCATCTACCTTCTTCTGCTCACTACTTTTTTTCCATATTTGAGAGACAGTTCAGTAAAAGACTCAGCTAAATAAAACAAAAGTCTCTCTTTGGATAAAAATTACTTTGTTGGAAAAACTGAAGAATATATTTACTGTGCATAGTCCATTAATAGACGGATACAAATTATAAATAAACTTACTTAAAAAAGCTTCCCCTGACCCCCATGTTAATACTCAAACATTTAAAAGCATTTGGAATTGAACTAGCCCATCAGCTAACTCCCCACAGCTCATATAAATTTATCAGAACTATAGGCCCCTCTCCATTTTAATGAACTAGCTCCCAAACTGAAGTTCTCCTGGCAATGGATGAACATCTCTGTGATTGCTGGCAAGGAATTCATGGGCCTGAAACGTCTGATTTTCCAGCTATTAATTGACATGAACAGATCAGCAAATTCTGTGAACCAATAATCTTAAGGCCAGCATTTCTTATTAGGAGAGCAAGCCGTATAATTGCTTCCTAATTCCCATGTGAATCAATCTCGTCTATTAATATCCCAAAAAGTCTCAAAATACTTTAATAAACCAGATCAGCACGTATTAAAGAGAATAGCTGACCTAGAATTTACTGTATTTTCTCGTATTGCCCATCTCTCCTTCCGGTTTTCAGATCCTCCTTAAAAATGACACTTTTCTAGCTAAACTTTTAGTCATCTGCCCTAATATCTCCTTGTGAGACTTAACAGCAAAAAACCTGCTCATCGATTTCCATGACGAAAGGCTCTAAGCCAGATCCAAAAACCTCAAAGAATGCCTTTTGAAGAGATTAGCAGCAGGTGATCAGGAAGCAGAAGTGTTTGTTAGTGCCAGGAAATGTTTGATGTTCTCACAGGGCCAACAATCTTCAAAAGGACATTTCTTGCCCATGAACCCACCAACCTTTCATACTGCTAATGCACCACACCTCCATCACCCATCCCCAGTCTTGCGCATTCATGCCTAATATCCAGATGTCTCACCTCAACCTCATAATCCTGCCACTGATACCAGTCTCACATTCACTGACTGCTGCTTCCACATATCTTCAGCTATTCAGTTATGGTGGGTACACCACCCAAACATTACACAACCTGCGTCCTGAAATTCTGCCTCCTCCTTACAGGATAAAACTTGCCCACATTAGATGGGAGCATACTGAACCAGGGATGCATGCCTTTGTTACTTCCTAAAAACATTCCCTTCTAATTTATACATTCAGGTACTCAAGAACTGGTATCTGCCCAGCCACAAGAGGAAGAGAGAGAACAATGACGCAGTACAATTGAGGAAGCAGCAACATTTTCTTCGATGCTTGGAGCTACAAGTTCAGCTCTGGCCACTGCACAGACTTCATAGGATCGTGTGGGGCTAGAATGGCCCATTGAGAGTCAGTGGGCAGGAGTGAGCACCCACAAGATCTGGAGAAAGCAGAGAGTGTGTTTCAGCTCACCAGAGGGTGAGGTTGCTGAATGGCTCTGCTACAGAGGGGAATAAATTCTGCAAACCTGGCAAATGAGACTGGCCCCACTCCTTTTGTATACCATACTTCAAGTCAGAGCTCCAGTACGATCAGGGTAACACGGTGGTTCAGTGGTTAGCACTGCTGCCTCACAGTACCTGGTTCGATTCCAGCCTTAGGCAACTATTTGTGTGGAGTTTGCATGTTCTCCCTGTGTCTGCATGGGTTTGCTCCAGTTCCCTCCCACCGTCCAAAGATGTGCAGATAAGGTGAACTGACTATACTAAATTGCCCATAGTGTTCAGGGATGTGTCAATTAGGTGTATTAGTCGGGGGAAATGCAGTGAAGTGGGGAACAGGAATGGGTCAATGTGGACTTGTTGGGCCAAGCGGTCTGTTTCCACAATGTAGGGGCACTATGATTCTTCTATGATCAGATCATTTGCTTCCAAGCATTACATTTAAAAACAAAACTGTGGAAGATGAAGTCAGTAGGACAATATAGGGGGAAATGTAGGTAAAGGTTGCACACCGAGATGCTTGGTACATTCTCAGGTGATCTCTTGTTGTCGAGGAGTAGCCCTGGCTCTATCCTGACAGAGGGCAACATGTTAAAGCTTGCATTCTCTCCATTCACTGGAGAAGAGATGGCCAACATCCTGGTCACACTCAGACCTGCTGTGATGCTGACTGTCTCTGGCAGACAACCTCCAACTCCGCAGAGCTACTGGGAGTTTAGAGCGAGGGTGCACAGTCCATGCTTGCTGCCATTTAGGTTCCAAATGCTGCTGTCCCTGTTGCAGATTTCAATGCTCAAAGCCAACAGACCAGCTTTAATGGCAGTCCAGCACTGTGTTCTTCAACAGGTCAATAGGATTGTTGTCCTGAGGAGGTTGCCAGTGGCTCTTTGGAAGAGAATCCTGCTGTCCTCTCCCAGGCTATCAAGGCACCTCCCCCTCCCACCTCCCTCTAGTGCACAAGTGTCCATGCAGTATTCTCTCAGTCAGACAGCCCAGTGTTGCCCAGGCAGAGGAGGTGCAGTCTGATAACAAACCATCAAGGACACCTATAGTCTTGCCTGGTAAATGTCAGCAGTTTTCCATCAGTTGTGTTGCAGCAATAGACAAAGGACTACACAGGACTATACACCAAGGAAGGACACTTGCAAGATGGGCTCTAAAGCAATGCACAAAAGCAAATAGTTTGTTTTTGTTTGTAAAAGTAAATGTGTGTTTAGATGAAGAAACTTAGCAGCACTGTCCTTGCCCAGGTCAAAGGATCCTGTTGGTTGTGAAGTGAGTGGTACAGTTCTCTAGCCACCTCCTTGATCAGATTGGCATTGTTTCTGTCTTAGCTAGACAGACACAGAGGAACTGCATACCTCTTTCAGGCTATAGAGGACAAAATTCTTGCCCCTCCCTGAATGACAGACCTCCACACTACTTCCACAAACATCTCCACAAACAGGTCAAAAGTATCTCTGCTACAAGTTGGGTGGTCATCCCTTTGAGTAAAGCTTGCTCAGGTTTCTTGGGTAGTTGAACACAGGTTCAGCAGACATTAATTACAATAGTCCATTTCCAGTCACCCGGGCCATCTTCCACTTCATGTGGAGATCAAAGATGGACCGGGTCCGAAGAGACACAATGTACAAAGACCGGTGCAATGGGGGAAAAAACACGCCCAATGCCACCCTCACCCTGATGGCCACCTTTGTGTGTGGCTGCATCAAGCTGTCCCCGGTACGCAAACACCAAGTGTCACTACGTACTGAGGTTCTACCTGTCCACGGTGTTGCGAAGGATGGGCCTGGCCTCGCAGCCACGGAATGCTCCGAGTAGTTGGACCGGTCCGTATTATGTGTCCTTCGTGGAGAAATTTATGAGGAAAAACACCTTTGACCACAAGTCCATCAGGAAGTGGTCAGCACGTAGTGTCCATGAGACCCTTCGGGAAAAGGAGAGGGCGGATCCTGTCGAGTGGTTCCCTGAGCAGACTGTCAAAGCCATTTGGCAGAATGCCTCATCGCCAGAACTTTCCAATAAGCACCAAGACATGGCTTGGCTGGTGGTGAGAAGGGCTCTGCCTGTGAGATCCTTCATGCACGCCCGGACTCTCAGCCGCACCGCACGCTGCCCTCGAAGTGGCTGCGGTGGGGAAGAGACTGTCACACACCTCCATCTGGAATGTGCCTATGCAGAGGAAGTCTGGAGAGGAATGCAGTGGTGCTTGTCGAAGTTCGTCCCGAGCAGTGCCGTGACGCGGGACTCTGTGCTCTACGGCCTGTTTCCCGGGACTCACACCGAGACGAACATTTACTGTGCCTGGAGGATCATCAGCTCAGTGAAGGACGCTCTCTGGGCGTCCGAAACCTGTTGATCTTCCAGCTGAAGGAGCTGATCCCGACTGAGTGTTGCAGACTGGCACATTCCAAGGTCCAAGACTACGTGTTGAGGGACACGCTGAAGCTTGGGGCAGCTGCCGCCAAGGCGTGGTGGGGAAAGACCACCATGTAACATCGGCCTGCCTAAAGAAGAACAGGGGGCCCATGCGGACGTTCTTTTGGGTTCTGCTGATGCCTCAGCCAAATATATGTGCATAAGATTGAGAAATACACAGACCTGTATATAGCAATGATAAATTCTGATCTGTGTATGTAAATGTTGACATATGTATGGCATGACCAAATGTACAGACCATCAAATCATTTTATGAATAAAGTATATTTTTGAAATAAAAAAAAAGGACATGTACTGTCTGCAGGATTTCCCTGGGGCAGGCTACTTTGATGTGACCTTCAGAAGCGTGAAGCAGTGCGAACAGCTCCTGAAGGTCTTCAAGGAGAAGGAAGGGGAGCCGCTGTTTTCCATCTTGTCAGCGACCCCATTGTGTGTGCTTCCTGCACAGAGGAATCGGGTTATTACAATCCATATGTACAACCCCTATATTCCAGCGGCTGATGTCCTGACCTTCCTGGGAAGGTACGTCCAAGTTGAGGGAGAAGCCACTGATGTGATCGACCCCTTTGGGATCTGGACCAGTAAGCGGCAGGTCAGGGTAACTCTGAGGGCCGATGACAGTGGGAACATCCTCCACCCACCCTCGAGCTTCGCAATTGGAGGGAGCAGAGGCTACCTGACATATGCAGGGCAGCCGAAAGTGTGCCGAACCTGCGGGAAGTCGGGACACGTGGCAGCGGAATGTAAGGCGACCGTCTGCCGAAACTGCAAGAGGGAAGGCCACCCGACCAAGGAATGCATGGAGGCCAAGAACTGTAATCTGTGCGGAGAGGCGGGCCACATGTACAAGGCCTGCCCAAGACCAGGAGCCGCCACCTACGCACAGATGGCCGGAGGTGGCAACACGAGCCGCGGACCGACTAAGTCCAGCGAGGTACCGCAAATCAGCACAGGAACGGTGTCTGGAAGCACCCAGAAGGAAGGGCAGGCTGTAGCGGAGCAGGCGGCAGACAGCGGGGAGATGCAGCAGCCAACCCAAGCTCCTGCAAGACAGACGGAGGAAATGGAAGAGGAGGGATCAAAGGAGGCAGAGCAGTGGATTATCGTCAAAAACAGGAAGAGGAAACCTCTCGAGGGCCCCAAAGCCACTAAGCGAAGGGGGAAGAGACACCTACAAGATGAGGATATAGGCAGCTCCTCCGATGGGGAGGATGGGTACAAGAAGGGTCGCCACCGGAGGAAGAGGCAGAGCGCCGTGGGGAGAAAGGAGGGCAGCACCGCCCAAGAAGGAAAAGTCGATCCCTCTGAGGGGATGGGTGAAGGCCTCCCCCCTACCCGGTGACAACCAATGGGTACCCACCGGCCCACAGCTCCAGGTAACTGGGAGCAGCGGCCCTGTGACAGCCCTGCTGTCAGATGGAGAACGGGGCGATGCGGACCTTGGGTCTGACACGATGACATCAGAGCGGGGAAAGGACTCCAGTGTGGAGCTGGACAACTACCTCAGCCCTGAGAAGGTCCAGCAGTTTGCCGCCACCATGGGGATGCACGCAGCTACCCCACAGGAGCAAGACCAGAAGAAAATGGACACTGGTAACCCCGTAAACTGGTAAAATGGGGTTCAAAATTGCCAGCATAAATGTGCGTAGCATCAAATCGGCTACGCAATGTGTTTCAACGCTGGCCTTCCTAGCCAACGTCAAAGCCGATGTCCTGTTTCTGCAGGAGTGTGGGATACCGCACCTCAGCAGTTACAGGAGATGGTTGAGCTTGTGGGTCCATGGGCCGTCAGTGTGGTCGGGGGGCAACGATAACCGCGCCTCCGGCCTGGGTATCCTGTTGCGGGGAGGCAACTTCACCATCTGCGAGGTTAAGGAGGTGGTGGGCGGGCGCCTCCTCGTCGCGGATGTTAAATACAGAAACGCTCCCGTGAGACTAATCAACGTGTACGCCCCAGCGGGTAAGAGTGAACGGTTGGCCGTCCTGCAACAGCTTCCACTGCTGCTGGCTACGTCCAGGCCGGTCATTCGGGCTGGAGACCTCAACTGCATCATTGATGCAGATGGACGATCTGGCGGGGGGTACAGTAAACCGGACGCTACGTCCAGAGCCCTGATGGAAACGGTCAAAGACGCCAAGCTGCACGACGTCTTCAGCACCCCTGCAGACAGAGCACAGCATAGATACACCTGGTCACGGGCAGACGGGTCTATTCACTCAAGGATAGATTACCTGTTTGGGTCCTAAACGCTCTTGGTCAGATCCACCGACGTCAAGCCGGTGTTCTTCTCTGACCACTGCCTCCTGCTGGCTGACTGTCACCTACAGGACGAACAGTGGGCGGTCAAGGGAACGTGGAAACTGAACACTAAGCTGTTGACCCTGGGAAACATCGAAGAGCTCAAGAGGGATTACGCAGGTTGGAGAACCGTGAAGCCCCTCTTTGAGTCTCCAGCAGACTGGTGGGAAACGGTAAAAGGGAACATCAAGAGGTTCTTTATCCTCAAAGGTGTTCAGGAGGCGAGAGAGAGGCAGGGAAAACTGTCCCAACTCCAGGAAAGTATGCAGAACCTGCTCCTGCTGCAGACGATGGGGGTTGATGTCATGGAGGACCTCAAGGAGGTGAAGGGCCAGTAAGCCTCGCTCTTTGCCTCGGAGGCCTCCAGGATAATCTTCCGGTCCAGGGTCCACTCGGTGGAGCAGGACGAGACGTGCTCATGTTTCTTCTTCCAGAAGGTGCACAAAGAGAGCTCCAGGATCAGCACCCTGAAGGAAGAAGATGGCTCGGTAACGTCATCTCAGGCTGACGTCATGAGGATCAGCAAATGCTTGTATGACTCGAAGCCAACCGACAGCGCGGCCTCCCAGTCGTTCCTGTCCTCTATCACGGAGGTCCTAGACGACTGAACACGAGAGAGGCTGGACCAGCCGCTATCTCTGGATGAGCTGACCAAGGCCCTCGAGTTCTTCGAAAAGAATAAAACTCCCGGAAGCGACGGCTTACCGGCCGAGATTTATTCCTCTCTTTGGGACTTGATCGGCCAGGACCTGCTGGAGGTGTATGTCAGTATGCTTCGGGCAGGTACCATGAGTGAATCCATGAGGAAAGGCATCATCACCCTCATCTACAAGCAGAAGGGGGAGAGGGAGGAAATTAGAAATTGGAGACCGATCTCACTGTTAAATACAGACTACAAAATTTTGTCAAAGGTCATCGCCAACCGGGTCAGGTCTGCTCTGGGATCGGTGATCCACCCGGACCAAACCTGTGCTGTACTGGGCAGGAAGATCTCTGAGAGTCTCGCACTCCTCAGGGATACGATCGCCTACGTGCAGGACAGGGGGGTGGACACCTGCCTCATCAGCCTGGACCAGGAGAAAGCCTTTGACAGGATATCGCATACATATATGAGGGATGTCCTCTCCAAAATGGGCTTTGGGGAGGGAATCGGAAATTGGATCAGACTGCTCTACACCAACATTGTCAGTGCAGTCTCAATCAATGGGTGGGAATCAGATAGCTTCCCTATAAGATCTGGAGTCAGGCAGGGATGCCCCCTCTCACCCGCCTTGTTTGTGTGTTGCATAGAGCCATTTGCCGAATCCATCAGGAAGGATGAGAGCCTGAGAGGGGTGACTATTCCTGGCAGCGGAGGCCTACAGGTTAAAGCCTCCCTGTACATGGATGACGTTGCTGTTTTCTGCTCGGATCCGCTGTCCGTGCACAGACTCATGTGCATCTGTGACCAGTTCGAACGGGCCTCGGGGGCCAAGGTAAACCGAGGCAAGAGCGAGGCCATGCTCTTCGGGAACTGGGCTGACCAATCCTCTATCCTCTTCACCGTCAGGACTGACCACCTGAAGGTGCTGGGTATTTGGTTCGGGGGGGCTGGGGCGTGCGCCAAGACCTGGGCGGAGCGGATCAGGAAGATGAGACAGAAACTAGGCAGATGGGAGCAACGGTCGCTCTCCATCGCGGGAAAAAACCTGGTCATCAGGTGTGAGGCACTCTCAGTATTGCTATATGTGGCACAGGTCTGGCCTATTCCCAGAACCTGTGCCGCTGCAGTCACCCGAGCCATCTTCCAGTTTATATGGAGATCAAAGATGGACCGGGTCCGAAGGGACTCGCTGTACAAAGATCTGGGCAACGGGGGAAAAAATACACCCAATGCCACCCTCACCCTGATGGCCACCTTTGTGTGTGGCTGCATCAAGCTGTGCGTGGATCCCCGGTACGCAAACACCAAGTGTCACTACGTACTGAGGTTCTACCTGTCCCCGGTGTTGCGAAGGATGGGCCTGGCCTCGCTGCCGCGGAACACTCCGAGTAGTTGGACCGTTCCGTATCACCTGTCCTTCGTGGAGAAATATATGAAGAAAAACACCTTTGACCACAAGTCCATCAGGAAGTGGTCAGCACGTAGCGTCCTTGAGACCCTTCGGGAAAAGGAGAGGGCGGATCCTATCGAGCGGTTCCCTGAGCAGACTGTCAAAGCCATTTGGCAGAATGCCTCATCACCAGAACTTTCCAACAAGCACCAAGACATGGCTTGGCTGGTGGTGAGAAGGGCTCTGCCTGTGAGATCCTTCATGCACGCCCGGACTCTCTGCAGAGGGGACGAGACTGTCACACACCTCCTCGAAGCGGCTGCGGGGGGGACGAGACTGTCACACACCTCCTTCTGGAATGCAGAAGAAGTCTGGAGAGGAATGCAGTGGTGTTTGTCGAGGTTTGTCCCAAGCAGCGCCATGATGCGGGACTCCATGCTCTACGACCTGTTTCCCGGGACGCACACCGAGACGAACATCAACTGTACCTGGAGTATCATCAACTCGGTGAAGGACGCTCTCTGGGTGGTCCGAAACCTGTTGATCTTCCAGCTGAAGGAGTTGACCCCGACTGAGTGTTGCAGACTGGCACATTCCAAGGTCCAGGACTACGTGTTGAGGGACCGTGCTGAAGCTTGGGGCAGCTGCCGCCAAGGCGCGGTGGGGAAAGACCACTGTGTAACATCTGCCTGCCTAAAGAAGAACAGGGGGCCCACCCAGTCATTTGGGCTCTGCTGACACCTCAGCTAAAAATGTAATCGTGCAGACCTGTAAATAGGAATGATTACTCTGTTTTCGGTATGCAAACAAATGGAATGTTTACATATGTACAGCATGTCCAACTGTACAGACCATTAAAGTATTTTATAAATAAAGTATATTTTTGAAATGAAAAAAATGTGTACTGTCTGCAGGATTTCCCTGGGGCAGGCTACTTTGATGTGACCTTCAAACGTGTGAAGCAGTGCGAACAGCTCCTGAAGGTCTTCAAGGAGAAGGAAGGGGAGCCGCTGTTTTCCATCTTGTCGGCGACCCCATTGTGTGTGCGCTTCCCGCACAGAGGAATCGGGTTGTTACAATCCATATGTACAACCCCACTGTTCCAGTGGCTGATGTCCTGACCTTCCTGGGAAGGTACGTCCAAGTTGAGGGAGAAGCCACTGATGTGATCGACCCCTTTGGGATCTGGACCAGTACGCGGCAGGTCAGGGTAACTCTGAGGGCCGATGACAGTGGGAACATCCTCCACCCACCCTCGAGTTTAGCAATTGAAGGGAGGGTGGAGGCTACCTGACATATGCAGGGCAGCCGAAAGTGTGCCGAACCTGCGGGAAGTCGGGACACATGGCGGTGGATTGCAAAGTGACCATCTGCAGGAACTGCAAACAGGAGGGTCACTTGACTAAGGACTGTCAGGCAGCAAAGAACTGCAAACTGTGCGGAGAGGCGGGCCACATATACAAGGCTTGCCCAAGACAGGGGGGGGCCCCACTTACGCACACATGGCTGGAGGTGGCAATGTGAGCCGTGGACCCTCAAAGACCAGTAAGGTCCACCCAGACAGCAGGGAAACGGAGTCTGGTGGCACCCAGAAAGAAGAACAGGCTGGAGTGGAGGAGGTGGCAGCCAACGGAGAGACACAGCAGCTGATCCTAGTTCTAGCCGGGCAGATGGAAGAAATGGAGGAGGAGGTAATCGAGCAGGCAGAGGAGTGGATACCTGTTAAAAACAGGAAGAGAAAATCCGGCCAGGCCCCCAAAGCCTCCCAGCAAAGGGGGAAAAGACAGCTGCACGAGGGAGGGACGGCCAGCTCTTCGGAGGGGGAAGATGGACGCAATGAAGGCCATCACCACCAGAAGAAGAGACAGAGCGCAGTCGGTAAAGAGGAGGACATTTCCTCCTAACCAGGAAACAACAGACCCCCCGAAGTCCACCCTCTACCCAGTGAGAACCAGGGGGTACCCACTGCCCCACAACTACAGACAACTGAGAGCTGTGATCCTCTGACAGTCTCATTGTCAGACACAGAACTGGATAGTGTGGACCCTTGCCTTGGCTCAATGACACCAGAGCAGGTAAATGACCCCAGTGAGAGCCTGGATAGCTACCTCAGCCCAGCGAGGGTCCAGCAGTTCGTGCTCACCATGGGGATGTAGACAGCTACCCCAGAGACAGGACAGTCAAATGGACAACGGTAACCCCATAATCTGGGGTTAAAGAAGGTTCATTTGCTTCCATATAACAGGGCACCCACTCAGTAGGTGGGTTCCGCTGAAGCCACAGCTAAATAATAAGAGACTGGATGGTTAATAAAGGGAACTGTAAATAGGATAACTGTAAATTCGAATAATTCAATCTGTTCTTCGTAATGTTAAGACATACAATGTATATATCTATGAATGACATGACAAATTGTACAAGTACCAAAGATTTATTTCTATGAATAAAGTATATTTTGAAATTTTTTAAAAATTAAGAAACTTACTTTGCGTCTTTAATGCATTTACTTTTACATTATCCACACTGTTCAGTATGATCAAAAGCTGATTACACATCTATACAGAATGGTCTGGTGTATTTTCTGCATTCAACTCTGATTCTTCACTTGATCTCTGTCTTGTGAGTGTTGAATCACTCACTGGAAAAAAGCACTGTTGATTCTAAATTAGCAATTTAATGGAAATAAAGATCAAACGACAAATACGGAAACATTTCCAAATGGAGTGAAAGGCACATAAAAGACTATAAGAATTGCCACTTTTTACTGCTCAACTAATGATTATCTTTGGGATTTTATCTTTAGACATTAACCTGATACTTCCAGCAGTCATCTTAATCTAACTGAGTTGTGCTTAGTGGTAACCCAAACACAATCGGAACAGAGAGGTTTAAAAAAGACTTTCTATCAGAAACCTTGAGTTAATCTAAAATCTCTCAAACACAAAATGAACCTAAAACACCTGCAGTGCTCTCTGGACCAGACTGGATGCTTGACAATTCAATGATAAATTGTTCAAGTCATTCTAATTACTTGCAGCTGAAAATATTTGATGGCTAATTAACATTAATCACATATGGAACTTACCTAGTTACACAGTAACAATGCAATTCCACTTCACACTTTTGAAATTCATCTAAGTCATTTACTTAGGGAAATATATTCTAGGCAATGGTTGGGCACAGTTATGTTTGAGATTTTGGCCTAGAGTAATAAAAATGCATTCACACAGGATGGAAGCTCAAGGTATGCCCTATATTTATTGTTAAGGCACTCACTTGAGAGGGGTCTGTTATATTGAACTGTTCATTACCAGGAAAGAGCAAACAAATGTGAATAATTGGATAGCTCTTTCAGAGAAGTGACACAGGAGCAGAGTGGCTATTTGACCTCCTTCTTTTTATTTTCAATCTATAATTCTGATAGCTTGAAGTTGAAGGGAAAGAAAAACACCAATAGGAGGAATGTTCCATCCTACACTGTTCATGTCCACTTGCGACATTCACAACAATTTCCGTATCTTGCATTGTCTCAAGACCATAAGATGTAAGAGCAGAAGTAGGCCATTTAGCCCATCGAGTTTTCTCCTCCATTCAATGATACCATTGCTGATATGGCTCAGTGATTAGCACTACTGCCTCACAGTGCCAGGGACCCGACTTTGATTCTAGCCTCAGGTGACTGTCTGTGTGGAGTTTACACAGTACCCAGTGTCTGCATGGGTGTCCTCCAGTTGCTCCCACAGTCCAAAGATGTGCAGGTTAGGTGGATTGGCCATGCTAAAATTTTCCAGGGATATGCAAGCTAGGTAGATTAGCCATGGGAAATGGAGGGTTAGAGGGATAGGGTAGGTGGATGGGTCTGGGTGGGATGCTCTTCGGAGGGTTGGTGTAGATGCAATGGGCTGAATAGCCTGCTTCCATATTGTGTAGATTCTATGATATCCTCACCTCCATTTTCCTACCTTTTGCCGATAACTCTTGATTCCATTACTGACTAAAAATTCATCTGTCTGCCTTGAATATACTTATTGACCCAGGCTCAGCAATCTTCTGTGTAAATAATTCTACATATTCACTACGCTCTGAGAGAACAAACTTTGGAACTGACTGTCCAAAACTTCCTTCTGGCTTGTTAGAAGCTTTACAGTGAACCCACATCATGATACTGTTGCGTAGTAGATAGCCAAACTAAGTTCTATCCCATCACGCAAACAATAATGCGACAAATACATTTCAGTTCTGCAGTGATGTCAGTTATTTAGGCTGAAGGCCCACTGGCAGATTATATCAAAGTCCACATTCCTTTTGCTGTTCACAATATGCAGACTGTGTACCCAAACTGTCTGCAACTGCAAAATTCACAACAGGGTGTCAAACAATCAGAATGGCTCTGGAATCAGACAACATTTGCTAAATAATCTTGAGTTATGAAGAATAATGTCAACAACCAATTTAGGATTGCAAGTCTGGCTCACTGATGTATGTTGGAAGCGACAGATACCAATACAGAGGACCCTACTCTTTGCAAACAGCAAGAACATCTGCACTTTTTCAACTCAATAAAATAGGAGACAGCCATTTGCTGGTTCATTTCTCAGGGCAATGCCCTGAGCAATCAGAGTCAACTTCCTTAGTTTAAACTTTAATCAATGCCTGGAAGTTAACTGTCAATCATCATTAATGGTACATTTTCCATAGCAACACATCTACCAATCAGAGTTGACTTGCTAACCAACCAGCACTCTTCTCTCATGCAGTGAAGCAGTTGTTTTCCACTTGAATTGGTATTCTTGTGAATTGTCCAAATGAGTGCAAAATGAAAAGCTTTGATCCATTGTGTCTTTTGCAGCAATACTCAAGTTCTGAATTATCAAATAACTAGATAAAGACATTTTCAATATATGTTATAATTCTAACAATAATATGGAAGATTAATATGCAACCACTTTCATAGTTATTATAGAAGAGAATGTTTCAAACAATATTAAGTGCTATAAGGATTAATTAACACATAAATATTATAGAGTTGCAACCCACAATTTTCCTGCAACAAAGGCATATGCAATAACAAAGTCATCAAATACAACACTGGGACTGAAGCAACTATCTTGAAACACAGTGAACGAGCACAGAAAGAGGGCACTTGTCCCTTTGTTGGTGGTGCCATATCTCTGAAACACTGACCCTGTTGGTCATACTCCTTTGCTCCTCCTGCATAATGGACAAGTAATAAACTATCATGGATCACAACATATACAAATGGCATTGATGCCTTGAAACCTTCCACAAATGAAGGTCGTGGAGTGTAAAAGGAAAACCATTGGTTGTTGGATCAGTTGGTCACCATTTTGAAATGTGAAAAAGACCAGAAAGCCAGTAATACAAATTAAAGCAATTGGACACATTTTGTGAAATGAATTAATTCTATCTTTAAGTACAAACAACATATTTTTTTAAACTGCCAAATTAATCACCTCTGACATCCAACATAAAGAGTACAATTGCTTATTTGTAGTTGAAATATTTTATCCAATGAGATCTGTGGCTCAGAGTGATTTTCCTCACACCACCTTTCACATTTCACCTCATTAATTATGCAGTTAGGCTCTTGGATGTCTCTGTTGGGAAATCACATGGCCAAAGAGGTGGGAATATTTGCCACTCCACGGACCTTCAAGACCTCATGCCTCTGGTGCCAGATTTAATGGCATCTGCACACCAGTTCAGATAGTGCAAGCCAAGAATTGGCTCAAACAGTATGGTGCTCAACTGTTGTTGATGAATCGCATGTTGAAGAGCAAGGTGTCCAAATCACCAAATACAACAACCCTGGACACAAATTGTAGCCCAGGACAGTGTCCCAACTTAAAAAAAACTGAACACCTAGCAATGTAGAAAGAAAGTCAATGATCTTATGTGCTCCACAATTGTAAGCACCACCATCTTCTCTTTGCAAACTCTCACTTATGGGGCCTGCATTCATTCTAAATTTGCCGCTGTTCATGCATCTCACCAAGACTCACAAACACAACTCTCAGTATTGTGTGCATCATATCCATTCAATAGCTCTTACACACCACATCTTTCCAAACTATTAACCCTTCCAACCTTCTGCACTTCCTACTCACTAAATGCGTACACCACCATATTTCACACTCTTTTTTAACTAGAATGTGTATATCACCCCTCTTCTTCATGAACAGAGAGGCAAAATACATACATAGAATCTTTTATGCATGCATACCACAAAGGCTGATTTACATGTTGGAAATTTGCACCATCTAAAACCTCAGTGAAGGATGCAGTGTAGGTAGCATGGAAATATGGCAAATCAGGGTTTTAATTAAATTATGTAATAATAATATCACACAATTTGATAATAAATCCACACACAAAAATAGCAGAGTTGTCTGCATATTTCCACTCTCACAACTATCTGTCTATTCCATTTGGAGTGAACATGATCCTTGAATGGTTTATTGATGAACACATCCAAATGTTCAATCACAAATATTAGACTGCCTGATGTAACTGCAAATTCTTTGTTATTGCTTTACAGTGTTATCGACCAGGCCAGACCCCCCTCAAATATATTAAAGAAAAAGCCCAGACCCTAATTTTGCTAGTTGTTTTAAGGAGGTGTAACACAGATATTCCAGGAGGGATGCAGTTGGTCAAACCACTTAGTTTTAAACAAGACAGAATTTGTTTACAAGATTACCAAATGAAACACAAACAAGAGGACAGAATACAGAATAACCTAACCTATCCAAAAATGCAACAGATTATACCAATTTAGTGATGCTGTTCCCAATACTTGCAACAATCCCATAAACATCCCTTGGCACAAAAGGTAAAATCAAACATAGGGTCTTACAGGAGACAGAGAGAGAGAAAGAGAGAGAGAGAGAGAGAGAGAAAATCAAACCAGAGAAAACCTGAACTGGAATAACTGGCCACTCACCTTTCATTGTACAAGTGTTTTTTTTAACTTGAAGGCCTTTTGTCCAAGGCAATATCTGTTAGCTATAATCAAATTGGCCCTAAAACTCATCTAAGCCAGACTTTTCAGAATTGCTGCTTCTACAACCTCTCTGAGAAAAACACCAAGGACAGCAAAACCTTGTTATAGGAGCTGCATCATAACAGCAGTCACCTCTTAATGTCATTGATTATATAGGATCGCATTCATAACCTGGTGTTCTTTTATCAGGTCATTGAACAGTATTAGTCCAAAACCTTAGTCCATCCTCATCCATTGTCATAGACTTGCACAAGACCCCCTGAAGGGAACTTGATTTTTGGCATTGTTTCACATTTAAAAACGACCATAAGCTTTACTTTCATTCCATCAGCCATGCAAGTGAATACCATTGTGAACGTTGTCTTCTCGTGTTCTGTAGCTTTTTACTGGAACTGTTTTTGGAAACTTCCACATCACTGTTCATTTGCTGAACATATCGAAATTCACAGATGTTTCATCCCTGTTGCTGATGTGACATGATGTGTGTGTCCTTTTGCTGCTGTCTGATGACGATGTGTTAGGAATTGGTAATAAGGACATTGAGGTCTTTTGGTCGTCACTTGGTCTTCAGCAACAACATTAGACATTTTCATTCCATAAAGCATCGACAAATACCAGCTGTCACTCTAAAACCTTTACTGGGTTTAAAAATTGGTTTGCCCATTTAAATGTGTATGTACACATTATTTTTCTGTTGATGATATAACTATTGTCGTCACTTTTGAGGATCCATTCTGATGTATGCATCTCAAGATCATGCCAATGGCTGGTCCCTGTTTCTCATGATTTATTAATCTTGGACAACTTTAGGTCAGATTCCTTCTTCCATTCTTGCAACATTCTTTCAATAACACCAAATTCTCTCATGGCAACACAGTTATTTGACATACCAGCAAATGGTATGTAATGTTTCAGTGAAGGTAATGTGCTATTCCCAGAGGTACTACAAAAGTTAAAGTTTTTATAAAAGTAAGCAAAATTCCCCAATTTGCCTGCCTTTCAATCCCAAATTGAGAGAAAGTGCAGACCAAGTTTTGGTACTTAACGCGAATGTTATTGATCACACATAAACAGATCGGAGATAAAAATAAACATTTATGAACCTTTGATATATACTGCTTAAAATGCGAACCCCTTATAAAACTTCCCGACAGACATGTACAGACAAACACAGAAAAACATGGGTCATAATAGAAGATAAAGACTGGGACGGCCACTTTTTACAGGGCTCAATGAAATGATCATTTTGAGTTGTCAGGACATCCCGCTCTTCTTTCCTCCTTCTCCAGTAACATCACTTTCTTGCACAAAATACAAGATGACGGATTCATACATTGGTTAAAAGCCACCACTTATAGAAACTGGTGAAGTGAAATAAACTGGCTTGCTTCAAGCTTGACGTGTTTCTTTCACTTCAGAGAAAAGACTGAAGGTCCAATGGCTTCTAACCAAACAGACAAACCCAGAAGCTGTTCAGCTGCTTGGGTGCCAATCACATAGTTGTTGGCACGCAGAAGGACTTTGTTTTCAACAACTATTCAACACCCCACAGACCAATCATCTACTTGCTTCTCCCTTAATGTATGCCCCCAGGCTCTAGCTCATCTGTAGTAACCTCCCCCAGTGTTTGAGCAAACAGCAGTGTAAATAATGCATCCAATGAGTGTCAAGGAATTTGATCATTAGAAATGTATTACACTATTCTTAGTTTTTCAGACAATTGTTTCTCTATTTTAGTCCACAATCAAAACTACAGTAAAAAGTAATCAATACGGTCTTTACAGTTATGAATTTTAACTTCAAACGAACTTCAAATTATATTCCTTTTGCTAGATGACCCATGTCTGTTTGTCATTTCCAATGTGAGGTCTTCTCTGTGTGATCATGTCTTAAACTCTCACAAATGTTTTCGACATCATCTTTACTTCATGCACTGACTTATAGCGTGAATAAAACATACATTTCTAGGGTGAAAAATCGAACCCAACTCCAAAAATGAGTATAGTATTTCTGAGTAGAGAACGGAATCGACTTATTTGCCAAGTATAGGACTGAACATGATTTTGGCATTGAAAAAGCAGTCTAATATCTTATACAACAGGTCAACTCATATACTGGAATATGTGGTAATACTGTAACATTCAATTGGAAGGTTCTAACCTTATTTAAATTATCTTGAAAGATATTGTACAGAGTTTTATTTATAGATAATCATACCCAATGCTTCAAGTTTTTAAAGTAATTATGAGTGATGCTATGGAATTGAGAAAGCTGCATTCTTATCGAGTACAAAGATCCCTTTCATAAAGACACCAAACAAACCAACAAAAGAACTGTCATCTGAGTCAATTCAGTGTTTGAAAGCAGTAACTGTACAAAACACTGCAGCAATGAATATAATAGAGGGTTTTCAAAGAGGGCTATTAAACCTCATTGTAGCTAAGCAATCTGAAATGTAGAATATCACATTTAGAATATTAAACTGTTACTGTACCTGTTATACAGAGGTTAAAGCCTCCAACATGTTAAAACTTCTCTTCAAAAGACTCAACTGCTGTGTTTTAAACTGAAGAAGCTGGCTGTGACAGCTGTTGGCTGTACTGTGAACTCGGTATTATGCCGTATGAAAGAACTGGCTGCCCTGTACATTCATATACTCCAGGAAGGATTGTTAAAATGCACAAGTGCTACGTCAACTGCTCAAATGCGTGACTGAATTTAATGAAAGGAGCAGCAGAGCTGACAGAATACTTTACCTCACTGAGGTAAATTAAATCTGTGTTCAGATTGGCTTAGTATAACAATACAGGATTGGTGTCAAAGTGAGCTATTTTGGAGAGAAGAATATCAGCCCTCTGCACATTAATGCTGATTGGTGAGGCTCCTAACCATGAATTGCCTTAACTGAGCATTCATACAGATAAATAAGCACATATTCGTATGTAGCTCACATACATCCTCTAATACGGATATAATTTAACAAAAAAGACTATGAATGATCTTATGGGGATATCTGAATATATGCAAAACCTAGGCTATACTTATCTATTTTGATAAGTAAATTCAAAATCTTCTTTATACAGTCAATTTTTTTTGTAGTATTATGAGCTAGTTCATTCAGTTACAGGAACAGTCTTGATGTGTTAAGACAGCTTACTTCAATTTTGATTTTCACATCACAAATATATAAATAACTATATGGGGTATGTGATACTATATCTGGTAACCCTCCAGGCTCCTGCAGCCTTTTCTCTCCTCCTCTTTGCAGGATCACAATAAATCTTATATTTGAGGATAATAGAGAAAGGCTTTAATGAAGAAAAAGAACATTTGTGATTTAATTTTCTCATTTTTGGTGAAAATTACATCAGTAAGTTCCAAATCTAGCTCTGTCGATAATCACTGATCGCTTTTACACATGGAGCTTTCTTAAGGGTGAAATTATTTAAATCCTAAATGTTATATGGTATCTTGTTTTCATTCCATTGTGCTCACCTTGTACAAACCAATTAAATTGCAACTGTCCAGATACAATCTTCAGGAGTAGTGTCTCCAGTCATTACTACAGTTCTGACCAGTGTTGAAACAAAAGCAGACGCACTATCCACAAATTAAATCCTCATGAGAATTCAAACTACTGAAAATCCCTGGGAAAAAATGAGGGCATAATCCTTCGGAAAGTTGCATCTCTTTCCACATTCTCATCTCCTGTCAGCCAAAAGTAATCACAATGATGTGAAAAACTCATGAGAGTTTGCTTAAGTTTTAAAGTTTTTGCCCTCTTGTTACTTTCAACTTGCTTTCATCCACTGCCAAAGCTGAAAATGTTATCCATGCCATTGTCACCTCCAGTCACAACTAATCCCAAGCAGACTTACATTCTCCACCTGCCATAAGCTTAAACTCATCCAAATCTCTGCTACCTGTAACCTACTCTGTACCAAAGCACACATTAGCCCTGTCCTTGTTGACCTATGGAGACATTGAGGTCTGCAGATACTGGAGATCAAAGTTGAGAGTGTGTTGCTGGATTCCTGATGAAGGGCTCTGGCCTGAAAAGTCGATTTTCCTGCTCCTCAGATGCTTGTTGACCTATGATAGCAACTGGCTCTCAACATTTCAAAGCCAAAATTATGATCTTCATGGCATCTTTTGTCTCTGTCTTTGAAATCACCACCATCCTCAAAGGCCTTTCAGAAGTCTGTGTTGGGCCCCAGCTATGCCTGTCTCTTTGTCGGCTACGTAGAACAGTCCATCTTCTGTAGTTACACCGGCACCACTCCGCACCTCTTCCTCTGCTACATTGATGACTGCATTGGCGCCACCTCGTGCTCCCGTGAGGAGGTTAAGCAGTTCATCAACTTCACCAACACATTCCAGCCCGACCTTAAATTCACTTGGACCATCTCTGACACCTCCCTCCCCTTCCTGGACCTTTCCATCTTCATCAAAAATGATCGACTTGACATTTTTTACAAACCCACAGCTACCTGGATTACACCTCTTCCCACCCTACCTCCTGTAAAAATGCCATCCTGTATTCCCAATCCCTCCACCTCCACTGTATCTGCTCCAAGGAGGACCAGTTCCACCACAGAACACACCAGATGGCCTCCTTCTTAAGAGACCGCAATTTCCCTTCCCATGTGGTTGAAGATGCCCCCCAGCGCATCTCATCCACATCCTGCACCTCCACCCTCAAACCCCACCCCCTCCAGCTGCAAAAATGACTGAACCGCCCTGGTCCTCACCTTCCACCCTACCAACCTTCGCATAAACCACATCATCAGCTGACATTTCCACCACCTCCAAACGGACCCCACCACCCCTCTCCACCCCTTTCCACTTTTCGCAAAGACCGTTCCCTCTGTGACTACCTGGCCAGGTTCACGCCCCCTCCAACAACCCACCCTCCCCTCCTGGCACCTTCCCCTGCCACCACAGGAATCACAAAACCTGCGCCCACACTTCCTCCCTCACCTCCATCCAAGGCCCCAAAGGAGCCTTCCCACATCCATCAAAGTTTTACCTGCATATCCACCAACGTCATTTATTGTATCTGTTGCTCCCGATGCGGTCTCCTCTACACTGGGGAGACTGGAAGCCTTCTCGCGGAGCGCTTGAGGAAACATCTCCGGGACACCCATACCAATCATCCCACTGCCCTGTGGTCTAACATTTCACCTCCCCATACCACTCTGCCGAGGACATGCAGGTCCTTGGCCTCCTCCACCGCCACTCCCTCACCATCTGACGCTTGGACGAATAACACTTCGTCTTCCGCCTCGGAATACTTCAACCCCAGACCATCAATATGGACTTCACCAGTTTCCTCATTTCCCCTCCCCTCACCTTATTCCAGTCCAACCTTCCAGCTCAGCACCACCCTCATGACCTGTCCTACCTTCCAATCTTCCTTCCCACCTATCCACTCCACCCTCTTCTCTGACCTATCACATTCATCCCCACCTCCATCCATCTATTGTACTCTTGGCTACCTTCTCCCCAGGTAAAAACAATGACTGCAGATGCTGGAAACCAGATTCTGGATTAGTGGTGCTGGAAGAGCACAGCAGTTCAGGCAGCATCCAAATAGCTATTTGGATGCTGCCTGAACTGCTGTGCTCTTCCAGCACCACTAATCCAGTATCTTCTCCCCAGTCCCACCCCCCTTCCATTTATCTCTCTACCCCAGAGGCTCCCTACCTTCATTCCTGATGAAGGGCTTTTGCCTGAAATGTTGATATTCCTGCCCCTCGGATTCTGCCTGACCTGCTGTGCTTTTCCAGCACCACTCTAATCTAGACTCTGATCTCTAGCATCTGCAGTCCTCACTTTTGCCTAGTTTCTCTGACTCAGTTTGTAAAGTAATTCAACACACTATTGTACTAAATGTGGGCAGAGTAAAGCAAGGGCACAATATTGTACCATGTGTGACATGAACTCTGCACCTTCTTTGAGTCATGATTCAGATGCTGTCTCACTGTCTCATTGACATCACACTCTGCTCCCTTAGGAATAAATTCATTATGACTTTGTATCAATAATATATATGCAAGCCACTTCAAACTTATTGCATTCTTTTTGGTCTATAATTAGTTGCTTCTGTGTAAGTTAACAGTCCAAATTTTTATTTTGAAAGAGTCTTTGGCCTATTAGAAGGTCATGAGGTAATAAGGAGAAGGAATTCTTACTTTCAATCGCAAAAGCTCTTTTCCAATGGATATTCTCCATTGTGGTTTTGCAGTTGCTTTTATTTTTAATACACCAGGAAGTTTCTGTCTTTCTATTATTTTTCCTTCCTTTCTCCATTGGCATTCTCAATAAACGAAAAGAAGAACTGGCATTTTTATAGCACGCCTCATGACCTCTGGTAATCCCAAATTGCTTCATTACTAATTAGGCATTTTTGAAATGTAATTTAATATAAATGATTCCGGGGCTCTTGTGATGCAGGGATAGTGTACCTACCTATGAGCCAGGAGACCTGGGCTCAAGTCTCAGATGTTCAGATGTTCCAGAGGTGTGTAACAACAAGTAAGTTGTTTAGTAAATATCTATGAGTGGTTCTGTTGAGCCTAACATTGTCCAACATATAACCTAGAGACCAAGGGTTTCCATCCAGTTGCCAATAGCTTACAAACTTGTGCCCAACATAAGCTGCCCATTAGGGAATTGATGGTGAAACGTTCCATAAGGAGCTGCTAGTGAGACTAACAACAGCAAGCAGGGGTCAGAAACAGCCTGCAACTGGAAAAGCAGCAAGCCATGGAAAGGTACACAATAACACTTGATCAGTTTTCAGAGGAGCAGTGAGTCAGCAGGGAAGAGAGGTTACCGGCCCAGAGCCTTCTACACTGACAGGAAGTGGGCAGGAAAGGTTGCTGGATGAGAGGTTTGTGTAGAGAGGTGAGGGAAAGGGGAGACACTACCAACCACACCACTGGAAAGTTTACCCTTCTGATCGGCAATGTTTGCCTGACCTCAAAAACTTAATGGGGCAAAGTCCCAACCAGTTTAAGCTCTTCATCACAGGAAAGAATCAAATGAATCTTCAGTGTAACGATTGTGTTCTTTTTTGAATAAGAAAATCAAAAATTGTACACCGTCCTCAAGACGTGGTCTCACCAAGGCTCTGTACAGCTGCAGCAACATTACTCTTATATTCCTGTTCCCTTGCAATAGCCACCACTTTTCTTTCCTAATCCCTGTACCGTTGAGTTTTGCAATCTCTTCATTAAAATAACAACTGTTTGTCTATATGTTGCCAAAGTAGACAACTCAAAGTAGACAAGCAGGAGGCTGGAAGAGCACAGCAATCCATGCAGCATCAGGAGGTGAAGAAGTCGATGTTTCAGGTGTAAGCCTTCTTCAGGAGGTAGACTAACTCCACATTTTACCACATCATACTTCATCCGTCAAATTTTTGGCTCTCTCATTTAAGCTATGCATATGCTTCTTTGCAAATAGTTTAAATTCTTGCACTGATCATTGTGGCTCTCCACTACTTACAGTTCACCAACCCAAGAAACAACCCATTTATCACTATTCTCTGCTTCCTTTTGGCTAATCAATCCTTTCCTCATGCCAATGTTACCCTATGCAGAATGAACTATTTTATGCAGTAATCTTTAATGTGGCACCCTACCAAATGCATTTTAGCAATTCAAGTACATATGTTGGTTTCTCTTTGTCAAAAAATTCTGATGTCAGATGTGGAGGTGCCGTTATTGGACTGATGTGGATAAGGTCAGAAGTTACACCGCACCAAGTTGTCGTCCAACAGGTTTATTTGAAATCACAAGCTTTCGGAGTGTAGCCCTTCATCAGGTGAAGAGAAGGAAAACATACAGGCACAGAATTTATAGGCAGAGAGATCAATGAGCAGAGAGATCAAAAGATGTTTAAAATGGTGAGTGAAATGTCAAATTATAAGTCTCTGAATGTGATCAAAAGTGTCAGACAATATGAATAATGTGTCAACAGCTGAATAACAAGCATAGGGATGACCTATAATCCAATTTATTGAGGCAAAGAGATAATTACAAAAAATTAAAACTAAGGTGGTGCTGGAAACAAACCAAATGACTGGAATAACATGATAGGTATAAGAGTCATATGCTGAGGGTCTAACTAAAGTAATAAGTAATCCAAAACTGGACAAATTAATTAAGGTAGAGAGATCATAACAAGTTATCAAGGTAATGGTGTTGAAGCAGGACAGTAAGGAAGATTTTACAACAGTATAGTGGGTTACATGAAGCATGACATGAACCCAATATCACAGTTCTGGTCATCTCCATGGGTACGAAACCGAGCTATCAGTTTCTGTTCTGTGATTCTGCATTGTTGCGTATCTCAAATACTGGACTACAATCTGGTATCATGTGACTTCTGATAAACCAGATAATTACTATTTCTCTTTCACAAAACCTTGTTGACTCTGTTTGATCGAATTATGATATTTGTAATTAGTCTGTTGCAACATCCTTAATAATAAATTCTTGCAATTTTCCTGTGACAGTTGTCAGGCAAACTGGCCTGTAATTTCCCACTTCCAGTCAGTCTGCTTTCTTGAATAATTGTGTTAGGTTAGTTATTTTCTCATTAACTGGGACACTTCCAGAATCTAAAACAAAATTTAAAAGATGATAATTAATACCTCTACTATCTCTGCAGCCACTTCATTTAAAAGCTGAAAATACATGCCATCTGTTTCTGTACACTTAATTGTACTTTAGATTGAATAGTTTCCCAGAACTTTCTCCGTAGTTATGGTGACTGACTTAAATTCCATGCCCCCCTTCTTTCCCTGCACTCCCTTCAACCATTGACACTCAGTTGCAGCAGTGTATACTATCTACAGGATGCATTACAGAAATTTATCAAAGACAAACTACAACAACTTCCATCTAGAAAGACAAGGGTGGCAGACACATGGGAACATGACCACCATCTTAAAGTTCCCCTCCAAGCTGCTCACCATCCTGACTTGGAAATATATCACCATTCTTTCATTGTCACTGGCTCAGAATCTTGGAATTCCCTCCCTCAGGGCACTGTGCCTCAACCAACAGTGCATAGTCTGCAGTTGTTCAAGAAGACAGCTCACTACCACCTTCTCAATGGCAATTAGGTACAGGCAATAAGTGCTGGCCAGCCAGTGGCATCAATGTCCCATGAATGAATAAAAAAAAATTGTGTAGTGGCTTGTGTCATGGGGCACTTAATTGGGTAAGATTTGGCAGGCTACCCCAAATACACTTAATTTTGAACAAACATCCTCCTTTGAATGCTGCCAGTATTAATCCAGAGGCCTGTGAGGTTGTTGCCATGTGGAGACCATGACCCACATGTTGTTTATGGCTTCCTGGGAGGGTCCTTCATTTCTTCATGCCTGATCAAGGCACCCAGCACCAGGAAGGGATGGGGCCCACTGAAAACCAACCCTGGTTGCCCTATACTGCTTCCCTTATTACTCTCACCCCACAAAACCCTTCCTGCCATTGCTTACCTCTGGTCTGAGTTGGTCCTGGGGCAAGCAGGTGGCATGGTGGTCCAGTGATTAGCACTGCTGCCTCACAGCACCAGGGTCCCAGGTTCGATTCTGGCCTCAGGTGACTGTCTGTGTGGAGTTTGCACATTCTCCCCATGTCTACGAGGGTTTCCTCCGGGTGCTCCAGTTTCCTCCCACAATCCAAAGATGTACAGGTCAAGTGAATTGGCCATGCATTAGTCAGAGGGAAATGGGTGTGGGCGGGTTACTCTTTGGAGGGTCAGTGTGGACTTGTTGAGCCGTAGGGTCTGTTTCCACACTGTAGGGAATCTAAGCGATGGGCCCCACTCTCCATGAGTAGAATGTTCCTTCCCCATCTGCTGTCCTCTCAACTGCCTGATTAGCATGTAATACAATTGGGCGATGTTCCCCATCACCTTTAAAACCTCTCCCCCCAATTTCTGGCTTTGACTTTTTTTAATTTTAACCACCATAGTGACAGATTGATCTGAAATACTCTACTTGTGAGTGTGGTAGGGCAGATTCAATCACAACTTTGAAAAAAAAACTGGACAAGCACCTGGGAAAGAAAATCTGCAGGAAAGGTTCAGAAAGTGGAGCAATCTGAAATTGTTGATTCTATATCAGCATAAGAACTTCTCCACTCTTATACATGAATGAGTTAAGAGGGTGAATGCAGACTTGGGTTTAACATGATATAATCTCTGACAATGCAGCACTCCTTCAAAGCTGCATTGAAATACCAATCAAGATAGTGAATTTAAGTCTTTGGAGTGGATCTTGAATTCTTGATCTTCCAACCTCACGATCCCCTGACTTAGAGACAAGAGTACTACCACCAAGTCAAAGCTAACACTCAACGGTGTAGAAGCAAGTATCTACTAAACATGAGGTACTTGATGTGGATGATGAAGATATGGAAACAATGGAGGCAACATAAATGAAGGTTTCTTGCCATCATTTCTTCCTATTGTTGACATCTTTCAGAAGTAAATTAAGCCATTTAAATAGGGCAAATACAAAGTTCTGTCTAGAGTAGTAAATGAAGAGATGTATTGGCAAATTGCTATTTATAAAAGGCCTTACATTCCTTTAGTAGCTGCAAGTTAGGTTATTTCCAGAAATTTTGAGTTTGAGTTTGATTGATTGTTGTGCCATGTACTGAGATACATGCAAAAAGTTGTTTATTTTGCACTCTACAGGCAGATTGTACCATACAAAGTGCATCAGGATAGCAGAACAAAATGCAGAATACAATGTTACTGCCACAGAGAAGATGTGTAGAGGAGATCAAAATTAACACTTGAGAGGTCCATTCAAAAGCTGATAACAGTGGGGAAGAAGTTGTTCTTGAACCTGTTTGTGCATGTATTCAAACTTTTATATCTTCTGCCTAATGGAAGAGGGTTGAAGAGAGTATAACTGGGGTGGGAAGGGTCTTTGATTGTGTTGGATGCTTTCCTGAGACAGCAGGAAGTATAGAGGGAGTCAATGGATGGAAGGCTAGTTTCCTGATGGACTAGGCTATGTTCATGACTCTCTAATTATTTGTGGTCTTCAGACCAGCAGTTGCCAAACCATGTAGTGATGCATCCAGATGGGATGCTTTCTATGGTGTGTCTCTAAACATTGGTGAGAATTGTTGTGGACATGCTGAATTCCCTTAGAGTCCTGGGGAAGTTGAGGCATTGTTGTGCTTTCTTGACCTTTGTGTCAATGCGGATGGACCACTCCATGGAACATGGCGTTCTCAACCGTCTCCATCTCAACACAACCCAGTGGTGTCATTAGCAAACTTGTAATAGAAGTTGGGGCTGAATCTGGCCACACAATAATGAGTGTATAAGGAGTACAGTAAATGGCTGAGTACATGGCCTTGCGGGACACCAGTGTTGAGGACTATTGTGGACGAGGTGTCTGTCCTTACTGATTGTAATCTATTGGTCAAGAAGCCAAGGATTCAGTTACAGTTGATGGAGCCAATTCCTATGTCTGAGTTTGGAGATAAATTTGTTTGGAATTATGGTATTGAAGGCAGAGCTATTGAGAAATACCTATAGTCTCACTGAGCCCCTGCTGAGCAATAGCTTCCATAACTCAGGCTGCTGTCGATTGTCCTGAATTGGTGCTGCGCCAATCTGGAATTTACTCTTTAATTTCAAAGAACCAATCAATGGGTTGGATTTTCTCCAATTGGCAGGGCACCATTTGTATTGAATGTCCATATGAAACCTTTTACAAACCAATAGATTTCAGCTCTGGTGTCGTTAATTCAGGACGGAGGGCAGGTTCACAAAGATAACATGCTCCCCATTGTCTTTGGAGAAGAGGTGACATAAAGTTGTCCTGTAGGCTTTGGAAACCTACAGCTAACAAAGTAGGCCAATATTTGCCACAAAGACAGACTGACCACTACTTCAGATCCTCAAGAGTGTTAACAGCAATGATGGTTCCCAAATGGTCAGGTACATTTGCTTCCATTTTACTGACTGAAAGGAAAGCAAGATTGTTCAGTGCTGAAAAAGCAAGTCTCATAAGACAGAGGCTCTGGTCACCAGTACCCACAACAGCCTACCACAAGAAGTTCTGCTAATGTTGAATGTCAGCTGTTCCAGAAGGATACTGCATGTCAACGTTACATGAAACACACACTCGTACAGGAAAAAGCAATGGACATGTTAGGTGCCTCTACATTTCAAAACTTGAGGTAACTTATCTCAACAAAGTGCTGCCTCAGAGGAGTCAGCTTCTGACATTGTTGCTGGCAAAAGGGAAGATGGGCCATATATTCCCACACGTGTGATTTTGAAGGTGTCTTCAAGAAGCAGGTTCATTGACACTTTCTAGAAAGACAATGGCTATTGTAGCTCCCTGCAGCCCCTTGAATGTGGCCAGTGTCATTCTACACGGAATGAACCAAACCAGCCTTTGAAGCCCTAAGTATAGGGGCATTCATACAGATCCTCAATACATCAATGGCAACCACTCCAGAAGCCACCAATGCTGTGAGAAACTGTTCCTGCTGTCTTGACACAGTGATAATTTTCTGGACTGTCGCTGCCTCCTTCCATTCTGCAGATAACATGAAACTTCCAACAGAATGTTCAAGGTGTTATGGAATTCTATATGCCCATAATTGGAGGGCAACTATCTCAATGTTTCCAAATCATTTTTTAAACTAAACCTCTAAGGCCTAAGTTTTCATGTATGAGGGATGATGAGAGTAAGACAAATGCTAATGAGTCTGAGGAACATATGACAGACACTGACAAGAGGGAAGAAAATAGGGTGATGGTGACAATTTAGATGCGGCAGCAAAGAAACTAATGGATGGTGATGAAATTAGATTGGGAGAAACTGAGGACCGCAGATGTTGGAGGTCAGAGTTGAGAGTGTGGTGCTGGAAAAGCTCAACTGGTTAGGTAGCTTAATCCCTTCAAAAGGACATAAAATTAGATGGGGTAATTTTACAGCAACTGAGAGGGGTAGGAAAATCATTGAGGAAGATGGAAGCAATTCTGAGGGAGTTGGGAATGACACTGAAAGTTTGTTCAAGTATGGAGGGAATTTGGAATGACAAAGAGGTCATAAGTCTGACAATGGTGTGAAGGATGGTGTTAGCTCTGGTGGAGACAGAATAGACATTGACATTCTTCCACATGTCAATATCACAGGAACAAGATCCCTCACAAATTAAAGGTGAAAGCTCATTGACATTTGAGTTAAAGATCATTTCATACTAAATCCAAAAGCAGTACTGATGTCAATTCTTAATAGCACCAGAGATAAGAATTAATTCTATCAAACCTGAAGTTTACATTGATTGGAACCGTCAATGATAAGAGAGAAGTAGCTCCCTGTGGTGTTTCTGAAATCAACAAAGCAATTTCAAAGATAAGTAATTCCATGGATCCAAAGGTTGATTCAATGTAAATTGACAACGAAAGCAGAACACTGTGTTAAGCCAAACTGGAATTATTTTAACTTGCCAGTAAGTCTGGAGAAGTGTCTGATGATCTTAAATTGAATATTTCACTTCGCTTGCAGCATTATGCAGGTATTTGTTTTTTTTCACGTTCATGGGACATATAAAGTTTATTGCTCATTCTCAAATTGCACTTGAGAGGGTGATGGTGAGCTGCCTTCTTGAACCGCTGCACTTTGGCAGTTTTTCTTCCCTGAAGATACACCTGCAGAGGTATTAGAGAGGAATTTGCTGAATTTTAAACAAGAACAGTGGCCACAGTTCCAAGTTTGAATGGTGCGTGGCTTAGTGGGGAACTTGCAGGTGGTAGTGCTCCAATGCATCGACTGTCCTTGTCCTCCTAGATGCTAGTAGCCACAGTTGTGGAGGATGCTTTCAAAGAATCCATCTCAATATATCTTGTTGCTGATGGACACTCTTGCCACTGAAGGAATTAATATTTAAAGTGATGGATGGAGTGTCGATTAAACCAGCTGCATTGTCCTCAGGGTGTTAAGCTTCTTGCACTTTGTTAAAATAGCATTTCATTGTATTCCTGTATAATATTCCTTGTAGATGGTGGACAGTTTTTGTGGAGAGTTACTCATCGTAGAATTTCCTGCCTCAAATCTTGTTGTTATCATGACAGTATTTTACGGAAAGGTAAGATCATATAATGTCAAGAGAAGATTGTCAGACTCTTTCTTGTTGGGAATGGTCATTATGATGGCCAAATATGATTTGGCAAAAGCCTGTGATTTCTTTTCGTGTAATGTCCCCTTTAATAACAAAGTGAAAGTGGAGGCTATTCTGTGGGGGATGGGGTTTCCTGGTTATATCATCAGTTTTAAAGAATGCCCATGTGACATAGAGGTATGATAGTTGAAGGGAAAAATGATAAATAAATAGAAGTCAGGAAGAGTATACAGAAGAGAGGCTAAGGCTAGAATAAGGGAGAGTAAGAGGAAACATGAGGAAAGGATGGCGGGCTGCACTAACACAAACAGAAAAATGTTTTTCAAACATATTAATAGTAAAAAGATAAGCTGGTCATTGAAGCAAAGGGTATAGCAGAGGTACCAAATAAATACTTTGCTTCTGTCTTTACCAAGTAATGGTCCAGGTGAAAATGTGGGTGTTGAGCTACTGAGCAGTATAATGATAGATAAAGAAGAGTTGGTAAAAATGCTGGCAGCACTCCAACTAAAGAGGTTGCCAAGCCCAGGTGGGGTGCATCCTACATTGTTGAGTAAGGTACAGGAGCAAATCACAGAGCCATTGATAGAAAGATTTCATGGCCTCTCCAAACACAAGATTAGTCCAGGAGGACTAGAGAGTTGTAGATGTGGCACTGTTACTCAGGAAAAGGTAAAGGTCAGTGCAGGAAACTACAGATCTGTCAGCCTGATGTCGATAGTGGGAAAATTCACACAATACGTGATAAGATAAACATACATTCAGAGAAAAATAAGTTAACACTAGTCAGTCAACATAGCTTTGTCAAGGGTAGATCATGTCTGACACGTTTGATTGAGTTCTTTGAGGTAACACAAGCAGTGGTTGGGGGTAGTGCTGTGGATGTTGCAGATTTGGATTTTCAAAAATCATTTGATACCAGGCCACATGGCTAGTTGGTAAGCAAATTAGAAATGTTTGGCATTAATGGGTCTATGGCAGCTTGGATTAAAATGTGTCGAAAAGATGGGAAACAGAGGGTAGGTATAGTTGGGTTTTTCTCAGATTGACTTTGAGTTGAAAATGGTGTTCACCAGGGATCAGTGTTGGGATGCTCGCTTTTTCAGATCTATATAAATGATTTTGAGATGGACCTTGAGGGAAAAATGTTTAAATTTGCAGTTAATATTAAGCTAGGATGAATAATGAATTTTGAAGATGATTTTGAGTGACTTTAGAGGGACATTGACAAGTTGGCCAAATGAGCAGACACTTGGCAGATGAATTTTAATACAGAGAAATGTGAAGTGGGGCATTTTGGTAGAAGAAACGTGCAGAGCAACACAGATTCAATGGTGCTACAAGTTTTGAGAAGATTTATAGCTCATATTGAGGTTCTGGATGTAGGTTTGCTCTCTGAGCTGGAAGGTTCATTTTCAGATGTTTCGTCACCATACTAGGTAACATCTTCAGTGAGCCTCCGGACGAAGTTTTCATGTGGAGGCTCACTGAAGATGTTACCTGGTATGGTGACAAAACATCTGAAAATGAACCTTCCAGCTCGGCGAGCAAACCTACATCAATGGTACAACTTTGAGGGGAGAGTACAGGAGCAGAAAGAACAAGGGTTCAAGTGCAACATTCTCTTAAGGATGCCAGGCAAGTTGAAATAGTTGTTAAGAAGGCTTATAGGATCCTTGTGTTTATAAATACAGGCATAGAGTATAAAGGCAAAGAAGTGATGTAACACCTTGACAAATCATTGGTCAGAATATTGTGTTCAGATGTGAACACCTTATTTAAGGAAGAATATTAAAGCCTTGGAAAGAGTGCAAAGGAGGTTTACTGGGATGGAACCAGGAATGAGGGATTTTAGGTACAAGGAAAAATTAGAGCAATTGAGCTTACTCTCCTTGGAGCAGAGAAGATTAAGAGGTGACCTGATTGATTTGTTCAAAATTATGAACAATTTGACAGGGAAAAGAAGGATATCCTGTTTCCACTAGTTGCTATGTCAGTAACTAGGGGTTACAATGTTAAGATTGTCAGCAATAGAGGAGTCAGATGAGGAGAAACTTCTTTAATCAGAGAGTTGTTAGGATTTGGAATGTGCTGTCTGGGAGAGTGGTGGACGTGGATTCTTTGGGAGGTTCCAAAAGAGAGCTGGTTATTTATTTGTAAGTGATGAATTTAGAGGGCTAAGGAGATAGGACTCGAAAACAGCACCAGCTGGGTAGCTCTTTAGGGATTCAGTACAGACACGATGGGTCAAATGGCCTCCTTCTGTACTAAAATTCCACGAAAGGTAGTTGTAGCTGCGTCACGTTCAAGTCTATCTTATGGCAGCAGTTCAGAGTACAGAAGTCATTGTGAGGGAGCAAGCAGGGCTATCTACAAATAGCTTAGTTTTCCAGAAGAAAATATTACTGCACATGCTCTTGGTGAGGCAACATACAAGCAAGGGTTGTATCAGAGAGCTGGCCATAAGCTAGATGTGTTGATCATTCAGTTATAAAGAAATTCTGGATTTCTAATCCATCAAGACTATCATGGCCTGAATGAGAGAGGGTTCGTTGACATGTACCTGGTCAATGTTATCCATGACCAGGAACTTTGGATGGAACATGTCTGCTGCAGAATGCACCTCAAGGATGAAAACAATTGAATGGGACATGAGAGAGCCAACATAATGGAGGTTCAGTTGGAAAAGCTGAGTGCTTCCAACAAAGGGACAATTGGGTCGAATCTTTGGAGTTTAACTTGAACTATCCTTCAACTGTGAATTATTGTTTGGTTTATGACGATTTTAGTTTGGCTTGTTTACATTAAATACTATATAAACTGCAGTTGTTCTTGTGAATGTGTCATTTTGCCTGGGACAAACAAAACCACCTTCTTCTGAGTCACAGAGGCTCCTGGAGATTTAACTTCATAATCAGATTAACTTTGATACAGCTAAAGCTCCTTGACATATTCAATTAAAATGGTGAGACATAGACAGATAGTTCATGTAATTTCATGTTACCATAAAATTGCTTTGAAATTTTGTAAGTTACAAGTGCAAGGTTTTATAAGAAAACTGTGTTTTAAATTGTCTCCTTTACCTTAAGATGAAATAAATCAAAATGTATGATAAAACGTAAACTGAAAATTACCTCTTACTAGTTCTGATAAACAATATATCCATGAGAACTGGTGGACCAGGTGAAATATTTTTGAAGAAGAGTTTTTATTCATTCACATTTATTCAGCCACTGGCTGGGTGGGCATTTATTACCCATCCCACATTGCCCAAAGAGCAATTAAGAGTTAATTACATTGCTGTGGGTCTGGAGCCGCAAATAATCAGTTAGTTAGTTGGGCAGATTTCCTGCATTAAAGGACATTAGTAAACTGTTTAGGTTTTACAATAATCAACGATAGACCCATGGCCATCATCAGGCCAGCCTTTTATTCCAGATCTTCAAATTTCATCATCTACCTTGTTGGGTTTCAAACCCATGTACTTAGAACATTAACCTGAGATTCTGGATTACTATTCCAGTGATATTACGTTACTACTACATCACCTCCTCTCCATAGAATGCTATTTTTTCACACATGGAGACGGAGGTAATATCAGCTAACCATGAACATGAGGCAAAAGACTTCCAGAAAGAGAGACAGAGGAACAGCAGCTGTTGTGAATCGAAGAGCTTTTATTCCCCTCTGGTAGTCTCTAGGCAAGCTGCTGGTGGGTGCACATCATTGAGTCAAAGGTACT
This sequence comes from Chiloscyllium punctatum, assembly GCF_047496795.1. Lineage (NCBI taxonomy): Eukaryota > Metazoa > Chordata > Chondrichthyes > Orectolobiformes > Hemiscylliidae > Chiloscyllium > Chiloscyllium punctatum. The sequence continues at coordinate 31,490,932 of NC_092744.1, forward strand.
GAACCTATGGTAATTTAGGGATACTAGAAGACTCAATCTGGATGGCCAGAAGAAGGAGTCACAAGAGGGATTCTTGGTGTTGGAAGTCAATTCAGGTATTTTCAGAACTTGGAGGGAAATGACTTTCAACAGATACTAGACATTACAACTCAGTAAAACAGGGAAAATCAAGCCTGTTGTAAGCTAGCAATAACTTTGGATAGTTGCTATCAAAACTTCAATTCTGTAGAGAGTGCTGTGTAACATAAAAGAGTCAAGAGTGTGGTGCTGGAAAAACACAGAAGGTCAGGGAGCATCCGAGAAGCAGGGATGTTGCCTGACCTGCTGTGCTTTTCCAGCACCACACTCTTGAATCTGATCTCTAGCATCTACAGTCCTTACTTTCTCCCTGTGTAAAATACAAACATGGTTTGGGCTCTTCAGTTTTGTGACAAGTTCAATGTGAGGTGAGGGGGTAGGGGGAGATGAAGTATCTTTTCTGTAGTTTACTGTATTTGAGTCATAGAGATATACAGCACGGACACAGACTCTTCTGTCCAAATTGTCCATGCCAACCAGCTATCCCAACCCAATCTAGTCTCACCTGCCAGCACCCGACCCATATCCCTCCAAACCCTTCCTATTCATATACCCATCCAGATGCCTTTTAAATGTCGCAATTGTACTAGCCTCCACCACTTCGTCTGGTAGCTCACTCCATACACGTACCACCCTCTGTGTGAAAAAGCTGCCCCTCAGGTCTCTTTTATATCTTTCCCCTTGCACCCTAAACCTATGCCCTCTAATTCTGGACTCCCCAACCCAGGGAAGAGACTTTATCTATTTAGATTAGAGTGGTGCTGGAAAAGCACAGCAGGTCAGGCAGCATCCATGGAGCAGGAAAATCAATGTTTCGGGCAAAAGCCATTCATCAGGAATGAGGCTGGGAGCCTCCGGGATGGAGAGATAAATGGGAGGGGGGTGGGACTGGGGAGAAGGTAGCCAAGAGTACAATAGGTGGATGGAGGCGGGGATGAAGGTAATAGGTCAGAGAGGAGGGTGGAGTTGATAGTTGGGAAGGAAGATTGGCAGGTAGGACAGATCGAGAGGATGGTACTAAACTGGCAGGTTGGAACTGGGGTAAGGTGGGAGGGAGGGGAAATGAGGAAACTGGTGAAGTCCACATTGATGCCCTGGGGTTGAAGTGTTCCAAGGTGGAAGATGAGGCATTCTTCCTCCAGGCGTCGGATGGTGAGGGAGTGGCAGTGGAGGAGGCCCAGGACCTGCATTTCCTCAGCAGAGTGGGAGGGGGAGGTGAAATGTTGGGCCACAGGGCGGTGTGGTTGGTGCGGGTGTCCCAGAGATGTTCCCTAAAGCGCTCTGCAAGAAGGTGTCCAGTCTCCCCAATGTAAAGGAGACCACATTGGGAGCAACGGATACAATAAATGACATTGGTGGATGTGTCGGTGAAACTTTGATGGATGTGGAGGTGGCGGAAATGTCAGCACATGATGCTGTTTATGCGGAGGTTTGTAGGGTGGAAGATGAGGACCAGTGGGGTTCTGTCCTTGTTGTGGTTGGAGGGGTGAAGTTTGAGGACAAAGGTGTGGGACATGGATGAGGTGTGTTGGAGGGCACCTTCAACCATGTGGGAAAAAAAATTACAGTCTTTAAAGAAGGAGGCCATCTGGGGTCAGGGGGGAGGGGAAATGGGGAAACTGGTGAAGTCCACATTGATGCCCTGGGGTTGAAGTGTTCGGAGGTGGAAGATGAGGCGTTCTTCCTCCAGGCGTCAGGTGGTGAGGGAGTAGTGGTGGAGGAGGCGCAGGACCTGCATGTCCTCGGCATAATGGGAGGGGGAGTTGAAATATTCAGCCATGGGTCAAAGCCACTTCCACCCCTCACGATTTCACATGCAACATGCATGACATCATTTCCGCCCCTCATGTCATTGCTGACATCATGCGTTCAGCGACTTCCTCCCTCTAATGCCGTGTTCGCCACCACTTCTGCCTCCACCAACGCCACTCACCTTCATTCTGCCGACTCGCTCCCCCCCCACCCACAGGTTCCACTGTCATCATCCCCACCCCCCAGAACCCTGAGGGGAACATCACCCCTGCTCAACTCCACCCCCATTCCCCCTACCACCATGCCCACTCCAGTTACAGGCTCCGCCCCCACTTCCAGCTCCACACCCAGACCGGGTCCCAGCTCCCAGCCCTACCGAGTTTTCACCATCTCCCCAGACCTCCCCCTCACTGAGGACAAACGATCAGTCCTCAGCAAAGGACTCACCTTCATTCCCCTCCGCCCACACATCAATGAATTTAATATGCATCGTGACGTCGAACTCTTCTTACACCGCCTCCGCCTCCGAGCTTACTTTTCAATCAGGACTCCTGCCCACCTTCCGAGGACCCCTTCGCCCGCCTCCAACACACTTCATCCACCTGGACACCCCCCGCTGTCCTATTACCCGCCCTCAATCTCTTCATTTCCAACTGCCGCAGAGACATTAACCGCCTCAACCTGTCTACCCCCCCTCCCCCACTCCAACCTCTCACCCTCATAACGTGGAGCCCTCCACTCCCTCTGCTCCAATCCCAACCTCACCATCAAACCAGCGGATAAAGGGGGCACAGTGGTAGTTTGGTGCACTGACCTCTACACTGCTGAAGCCAGCCGCCAACTCGAAGACACCTCCTTCTATCGCCCCCTCCACCATGACCCCACCCTCCCATCACCAAACCATCATCTCCCAGACCATATACAACCTCATCACCTCAGTAGATCTCCCACCTACAGCTTCCAATCTCATAGTCTGGGAAACCCGCACTGTCCAATTCTAACTCCTTCCCAAGATACACAAGCCTGACCACCCCGGCCAGCCCATTGTTTCGGCCTGCTCCTGCCCCACCGAACTTGTTTCCACCTACCTTGACACTGTCCTATCCCCCCTCGTCCAGGAACTCGCCACATACATTCAAGACACCACCCACGCCCTCCACCTCCTCCAAGACTTCCGTTTCCCCAGCCCCCAACGCCTCATCTTCACCATGGATATCCGATCCCTCTACACCTCCGTCCGCCATGACCAGGGCCTCCAAGCCCTCCAATTCTTCCTCTCCCGACATCCCCATCAGTACCCTTCCACTGACACTCTCATTCGTTTGGCTGAACTGATCCTCACCATTAACAATTTCTCTTTTGAAACCTCCCATTTCCTCCAGACCGAAGGGGTAGCCATGGGCACCCGTATGGGCCCCAGCTATGCCTGTATCTTTGTTGGCTATGTGGAACAGTCCATCTTCCGAAGTTATACCGGCACCACTCCCCACCTCTTCCTCCGCTACATTGATGACTGCATTGGCACCACTTCATGCTCCCATACTGAGGTTGAGCAATTCATCAACTTCACCAACACATTCCACCCTGACCTTAAATTCACATGAGCCATCTCTGAACCTCCCTCCCCTTCCTGGACCTCTCCATCTCCATTAATGACGACCGACTTGACATCAACATTTTTTACAAACCCACCAACTCCCACAGCTACTTGGATTACACCTCTTCCCACCCTACCTCCTGCAAAAATGCTATTCCGTATTCCCAATTCCTCTCCCTCTGCCATAGCTGCTCCAAGGAGGACCAGTTCTACCACAGAACATACCAGATGGCCTCCTTCTTTAAAGACTGTAATTTCCCTTCCCACATGGTTGAAAATGCCCTCCAATATATCTCATCCACGTCCCTCACCTCCACCCTCAGACCCCACCCCTCCAACCGTAAAAAGGACAGAGCCCCCACGGTCCTCACCTTCCACCCTAACAACCTTCGCATAAACTGCATCATCTGCTGACGTTTCCGCCACCTCCAAACGGACGCCACCACCAGAGATATATTTCCCTCCCCACCCCTTTCCGCTTTCCGTGAAGACCCTTCCCTCCGTGACTACCTGGTCAACTCCACACCTCCCAACAACCCACCGTCCCCTCTTAGCACCTTCCCCTGCCACTGCAGGAATCACAAAACCTGCGCCAACACCTCCCCCCTCACCTCCATCCAACGCCTCAAAGGAGCCTTCCACATCCATCAAAGTTTTACTTGCACATCCACCAATATCCGTTGTATCCGTTGCTCCCAATGCGGTCTCCTTTACATTGCGGAGACTGGACTCCTTCTCACAGAGCGCTTTAGGGTACATCTCCAGGACACCCACACCAATCAATCCCATTGCCCCATGGCTGAATATTTCAACTCCCCCTCCCACTCTGCCGAGGACATGCAGGTTCTGGGCCTCCTTCATCGCCACTCTCTCACCACCTGACACCTGGAGGAAGAACGCCTCATTTTCCGCCTCAATGTGGACTTCACCAGTTTCCTCATTTTCCCTCCCCCCACCTCACCCCAGTTCCAACCTGCCAGCTCAGCACCATTCTCATAGCCTGTACTGCCTGCCAATCTTCCTTCACACTTATCCACTCCACCCTCCTCTCCAACCTATCACTTTCATCCCCAGCTCCATTCACTTATTGTACGCTTGCCAACTTCTCCCCAGACCACCTACCTCCCATTTATCTCTCCACCCCGGAGGGTCCCTGCTTTCATTCCTGATGAAGGGCTTTTGCCCAAAACATTGATTTTCCTGCCCCTCGGATGCTGCCTGACCTGCTGTGCTTTTCCAGCACCACTCTAATCTAGCCTCTGACCTCCAGCATCTGCGGTCCTCACTTTTGCCACTTTGTCTATTTATCATATCCATGCCCCTCATGATTTTATAAACATCCATAAGGTCACCCCTCAGCCTCCGACGCTCCAGGGAAAATAGCCCCAGCCTATTCAACCTCTCCCTATAGTTCAAATCCTCCAACCCTGGCAACATTCTTGTAAGTCTTTTCTGAACCCTTTCAAGTTTCACAACATCTTTCCGATACAAAGGCGAACAGAGTGGCCTAACCAATGTCCTGTACAGGTGCAACATGACCTCCCAACTCCTGTACTTAATACTCTGACCAATGAAGGAAAGCATACCGAACACCTTCTTCACTATCCTATCTACCTGTGTCTCTACTTTCAAGGAGCTATGAACTTGCACTCCAAGGTCTCTTTGTTCAGCAACACTCCCGAGGACCTTACCATTAAGTGTATAAGTCCTGCCAAAATTTGTTTTCCCAAAATGCAGCACTTTGCACTTATCTAAATTAAACTCCATCTGCTATTTCTCAGCCCATTGGCTAACCTGATCAACAACCCGTTGTAATCTGAGGTAACCTTCTTCGCTGTCCACTACACCTCCAATTTTGGTGTCATCTGCAAACTTACTAACTGTACCTCTTATGCTCACATCCAAATCATTTATATAAATGATGAAAAGTAGTGGACCCAGCACCAATCCTTGTGGCACTCCACTGGTCACAGGCCTCCAGTCTGAAAAACAACTCTCCACCACCACCCTCTGTCTTCTACATTTGAGCCAGTTCTGTATCCAACTGGCTAGTTCTCCCTAAATTCCATGAGAACTAACCTTGCTCACCAGTCTCCCATGGGGAATCTTGTTGAACACCTTAGTGGTCCATATGAATCATGTCCACCGCTCTGCCCTCACCAATCCTCTTTGTTACTTCTTCAAAAAACTCAACCAAGTTTGTGAGATGTGATTTCCCACACACAAAGCCATATTGACTAACCGTAATCAGTCCTTACCTTTCCAAATACATGTACATCCTGTCCCTCAGGTTTCTCTCCAACAAGTTGCCCACCACCAACATCAGGCTCACTGGCCTATAGTTCCCTTGCTTGTCCTTACCAGCCTCCTTAAACAGTGACACCACGTTAGCCAACCTCCAGTCTTCTGGCACCTCTCCTGCGTCTATTGATGATACAAATATCTCAGTAAGGGGCAATCACTTCCCTAGCTTCCCACAGAGTTCTAGGGTACACCTGATCAGGTCCTGGGACTTTACCTACTTTTATGCATTTCAAGTCATCCAGCACTTCCTCCTCTGTAATATGGACATTTTTCAAGATGTCACATCTATTTCCTTACATTCTATGTCTTCCGTGTCCTTTTCCACAGTAAACACTGATGCAAAATGATCATTTAGTATCTCCCCCATCTCCTGTGATTCCACACAAAGGCCGCCTTGCTGATTTTTGAGGGGCCATATTCTCTCCCTAGTTACCCTTTTGTCCTTAATGTATTTGTACAAACCCTTTGGATTCTCCTTAACTCTATTTGCCAAAGCTATCTCATGTCCCCTTTTTGCCCTCCTGATTTCCCTCTTAAGTATACTCCTACTGCCTTTATACTCTTCTAAGGATTCACCCAATCTATCATGTCTATACCTGACATTTGCTTCCATCTTTTTCTTAACTTCCTGAAGAAGGACTCATGCCCGAAACGTCGATTCTCCTGTTCCTTGGATGCTGCCTGACCAGCTGCGCTTTTCCAGCAACACATTTTCACCTCAGTTTCTTTAGTCATCCAGCATTCCTTACACCTACCAGCCTTTCCTTTCACCCTAACAGGAATATACTGTCTCTGGACTCTCGTTACCTCATTTCTGAAGGCTTCCCTTTTGCCAGTTGTCCCTTTACCTGCAAACATCTGCCCCCAATCAGCTTTCGAAAGTTCTTGCCTAATACCAACAAAGTTAGCCTTTACTCCAACTTAGAACTTCAACTTTTAGATCTGCTGTATCCTTTTCTGTAACTATTTTAAAACTAATAGAATTATGGTCGCTGGCCTCAAAGTGCTCCCCCACTGACGCCTCAGTCACCTGCCCTGCCTTGTTTCCCAAGAGTAGGTCAAGTGTTGCACCTTCCCTAGTAGGTACATCCACATATTAGTTGCCTTCTAAGTAATGCTTAGTCCACATTAATTTTACCTTATTTGTTACAGTAACTCTTAAATCATGAGATCTAGTTATATAATCATTTTCGTTAGTCACTTGGAATCCAAAGCTCATTTTAAAAGTTATTGATTTCAACAGGTAATCTGGACAAAAGCTGGAAGTCAGATACTGTTACTGAATAGACTGTTGGTATTTGTGATAACAATGTTTACACACTTGGTGGCAGCAAAATGCCAATGGACAATAAGGACATTTTTTTTGTTTCAAGAGCAAGATTGTACTTGGACGAAAAAGCTGTACTTTTCCACTGGGTGGTGCACAAGTTCTGCCTGATGGGACTGAGTGTTAAACTGCTAACTATAGAGAAAAGGTTCAAGTACCACCCGCTCCAAAGGTGTGCAATGACCTTCTTGGACAGGTCAATTAAAGTTGTTTTTTAAGACAGGGAAGCACAAATGTAGTGAAGAGGTACTACAGGCAGGAAGAAGACTAAACCCATTCCACAGAAAGCCACAGTTGTAGTTCCAACAGTCATTGTTCATCACAGATACCTGAAGTAAGAACAGATGAGATATGTGTCTCTAAATGAAAACCTGCATTACAAAATCTCAGTTTTGAGGCAGTTTTGCATCAGGATAGTGTGCACCGGGTTGTGAAATTCATTGCTAGCAGGCAGCTCACACAATTTAACATGGACCACTGCTGATGCTGTATCAAGGATTCACATCACTTACCCGAGCAAAGCTGACAAAACATTTGCTCAAGCAGTTGAGGCCTTTACGGTCTGAACCATTCTCTATTTGCTAGCCACCAGGAAAGAGTTGCAGGAAGTTCGTGTAGTTCAGAAATGTGATGAAGACCCATAGGTTCTGCAAGGAGAGTTGGTCACAGTATGCTATCAATAATCCAGCCCTGTGAGGTATTCTGAACAATGCCATTGCATCAGTATTTTTGATGATCTTTTGATTTGTAAGAAGCAGTCAGTGACCCCATGAGCCACCTGTCAAGCCATCCTATCGAAGATCTAGAAACAAATTTGAGGTTTTTCTAAGTGTTGGGCTAAGGCACAATAGGCTGTGTGGAGGCCTAGTATTTCTCAGTCTGTAGTTGAAATAGTCTCCAATTTCACCACTTGGACCTTCTCATGAACAGAAATGGAACAAACCTCTTTTGCCTCCTTTTTTCTAGATGGTCTATGAGAATGCCTTGATATTGATCTGTATTAAATCAAGCGAACAGCTTATAAAGTTGCTGAAAACGTTAGCAAGCCTGAGAAGCAAAAGGATTTAAAATTCTGCAAAGCAGGATCAATAAAAATATTAAGAAAGGAAAAAAACAGAAAGTGAGAAACGTAGAAGCTATAGAATCTATAGTTGTATCAAATATCTGTCATAAAGAGAATCGTAGAATCTATAATATCAGGTGCATTAATGGGATACTTAGAAAATAATTGCAGGTCGAACAGAATCAACGTGAATTTATGAAGGACATTTATATTTAACATGTCTGTTGGAACATTAGAGAACATATCTAGCAGAATTGATATATGAGAACCAATGGATGGAGTATATTTAGATTTTCAGAAGGATTTTAAGAAGTTCACCCAACAGATTGGTTATCAAAGTTAGAGCACATGAGATTAGGGAAAATGTACTGGCATGGATTGAGAGCTAGTTAACATGCTGAAGACAGAGTAGCAATGGTTTGGCTGTGTATAGTGGGGTATTGTAGGATTAGAGCTTGTGCCAAGCGTCTTACCATCTGTATCAATGATTCAGGCATAGAGGTTAAAAGTATTTCCAAATTCTCAGATGACCACAAAATTAGGTGAGTTGTGAGAAAGATGCAAGTATGTTTCAATGGATTTGGAGAGGTTAAGAGATTAGGCAAAAGCATGTCAGATTGAATACAATGTAGAGAAATGTAAAGTTATCCACATTGGTAGAATCAAACAGAAATACCAAATGTATTTGGTATTTCTGGGAAATGTTGAACTTCAAAGGGACTTGTTCACGAGTCACTAAATGATAGCATGCAGGTATAGCAAGTAACTAAGAAGGCCTTTATTCCAGGAGAATTGTGTATAGGAGTAAAGGTGTTTTACTGGAATCATATAGACCCTTGATGAGAGTACATTTGGAGAATTGTATACAGTATTGATCTCCTTATCTAAGACAATATATACTTGCCATAGAGGGAGGGCAAACAAAAGATCACTAAACTAATTCCAGTGGTGGAAAGTTTTTCCTATGAATAAACATTAAGCAAAGTGGGCCTATATTCCCTGGAGTTTACAAACAAGAGAAATTACCTTATTCAAATATTCAAGATTCTTACAATGATCAATACGGTGGAAGCAAGAAGGTTTTTTTCCCCGGCTGGGGGTTTAGAACCAAAGGATACAGTTTCAGAATAAAGAACAGGCCATTTTGAACTGAGACAAAGAGGAACTTTTTACTTAAAGCCTGTGACTTCTTTTGGAATTATCTGCTCAGTTGGTATTGACTGATATTGTTAGATTTCTACATCTAAAAACATCAAGAGAAATGGAGATAATGCAGGGATATGGTGTTGAAGCGGTAAGTCAGCCAGGATCTTAGTAAATGGTAATTAAAGATCTGAAAATGTCTCCTCCAACTCTTGATTCTCATGTTTTTATGTTATGTTCACGGGAGTGGTTTTCTTTATTGTAGTTGATGACTGTTTTTCATTGGATTGAAGTGCAGTAGCTCCATAAACCCATCTGTTTGAAAACAATATTCTCCTTGCAAAGAATTTTAGGCTTATAGTCAATATCAATTCTGATCAGCAGAATTCAGAGTATTTCTAGCATGTCCTAGTTTTTGGGTGCATGCTGCAGTAACAAAGCCGTTGATAATCAAGTCAAGGGCCAAGAGTCTACAGTTTACCATTCAATACTCCCCCACAACCTACTATGGAATTCCATGAACATTTAGGGAGATTGGTCCCCACAGGCATTTCTCATAAAGCACAGAGAATTTGGAGAGGTGGACTGTAGTGTAAATAGTGCATATATTCCATGGAAACAAAGGAACTAGGAGTAAAATCAAGGAAAGGGAATTATACTTTTACTCTATGGACAATTGACTGAACATGGGCAAAAAAGAAAAATAAGATTAGGTTCCCTACAGTATGGAAACAGGGTTTTCGGCCCAACAAGTCCACTCCAACCCTCCAAAGAGTAACCCACCCATTCCCCATATTCACCCCTGACTATGGGCAATTTAGCACGACCTGCATATCTTTTGGATTGTGGGAGGAAACCAGAGCACCTGGAGGAAACCCACACAGACACGGGGAGAATGTGCAAACTCCACACAGTTAGCCACCCAAGGCAGGAATCAAACCTGGGTCCCTTGCACTGTGAGCAGCAGTTCTAACCCCTGAGCCACTGTGCCACCCATGTTTAGGATTGTCGGATAACATGGAACCAAGGCTTCCAGGAAAGGCGCGATGCCCTGCTTTTCTCCAGTAATGTTTAATAAAGCCTGCTAATGTTCTGATGAGTGCAAGCCTCACCTTACTACAGAAATGAGCCAATGCTGCTCCCCAAGTTTAGATCCTGAACTTAAATATACATGGAAGTTTGCAGCATGTATCTGGAACACCTAAAAATAGAATAAGCCTCTATCTTGAAGTGATCATTGGGCCCAATGGCTGAGCTACCCTCTCTCCTTCCGACCTGAAACATCAAGCAGGCCCACTCCTTGTCCTTCAGCTCTGAAAGTACACTCAGTCTGGAATTGGTGCACAGCACAATTTACTTGGTCAATCAGAGAATGATCACTGTGGAGTGACTGTTCCCCACATGTTGTCGGGTACAACCTATACTGGCCCCCAAAGTTAGGGCATGCCCAAGGTCGGAGGCAAAATCCTACCCCAGGTTTCTTCTATTGCACATAGAAAGCAACATTGTTAGTAGAGCTTGAGCTTTAATCAACAACTCCTTGCAATTTGCTGTCAAATATAATTTAAAGATGTTTTTGCAAGATAGCTAATAAACTAATTCTGCTTTATCTATTTTATTGCTGTACTGTAAAGCAAGTACAATCCAATTGCTTGCAGCTAGTTGTAAAGCATATATTAAATCATGATTCCAATTAATTAACTAATGTTCCAGCACATGAATTGAACCCATTACATAGAATAGCAGTTAGAGTAAGACTGCATTCATGTCATGACTAGTATTTTTACAGCAAAATGTATGTTACCTCTCATATGCTTCTAAATAAATAGATTTAAACTCTCTGCAGGTTGGCATACCTATCTGTGGCTCTACTGTTGACATTATGTAAGATGTTTTTACTTAGATATAAATCACACAACACCAGGTTATAGGTGCTCCTTCATCAGGTGGTTGGTAGAAGCTGCGCTCTGAAAGCTTGTGCTTGCAAATAAACCTGTTGGACTATAACCTAGTGTTGTGTGACTTTTAACTTTGTACACCCCAGTCCAACACCGGCACGTCCAAATCATCTATTTATATAGACTTAAAGTACCATCAACTTTGGATTTTGGAGCACAGAATGAGGCAATTTAGTTTTTATCCGAATGCTGGCTTTTGAAAGAGCTATCCAATTGTGAATCACCATTTTATTTACCGTATATACGCAAGTAAAGGTCAATCTCACGTAAAAGTCAAACTCCTAGTTTTGGCCAAAAGATCTGGAATTTTCCATATATCTTGTGTAAAATTCAACCCTAGTCCTTCAGAGATAACCGATCAACATTTATGAGTCAAGGTGTTATCCTGTACATAAATGTTATGGTTACAATGATCAGTGAGGTATGAGAGTCAAATATTTGGCAACTTTATCATAAATAAAAGCTTAAAATGTTAGCTTGAAAAATGAAAATAACAGCAAATGAGAGGGAGCAGAGGGAAATGGAAGAACTTGGCGGGAACATTTAAGACACATCAGGCCAGAGTCAGGTGTGTATAGCTCAGCTGAGCTCAGTTCCCCTGTATAACCCATGGAATTACTGATGAAGGGCTTATGCCCGAAATGTCGATTCTCCTTCTCCTCTGGTGCTGCCTGACCTGCCATGCTTTTCTAGTACCACACTCTCATCTTGTGGAATACAGTCATTTACCTAGCTGAGGTTTTGTAATTTCTTTATCATTTTGCATTAAAAAATGCCCTCCAGAAAAAGCAAAAAATATACAGCAGCGTTTAAACTGAAAGTTGTTAACATTGCAGAGAAGACAAATAACTGTAGCAGCAATTACCGTAATTTGTTGGTTTTTTTTGTTTGTTTAGGGATCAATTAGACTTCTGCTAATGGTACAGTATTTTGGACTGTAGCATGAATTTCAGCCCCTCAAAAGTTGTTTCCCTGTAATAGTCAACCCCATAAACTTAACCTTAAAAAGTAGCCTAAAAAATTAAACTTTTACATGAGTATATGCAGTATATCGTAAATAGGTATTCAATTAAAAAAAATCAAAGAAATTACAAGTGCTTAAAATCTAAGTTCAAAGGAAAGGTCACCAGAAGTTATCCCTTATTACATCTTCACAGATGGTGCTGAATCTGTTGAGTGTTTCCAACCTGCTGTGTTTTTATTTAACCGAAAGCTTATAATGTGATTAAAGCAGTTGATTTATTCATGTAATTTTCAAAGCTTTGCAAAAGCTTACTTATAAGCAAAGTCAGTGCTTGAAGTATGAACACAATTTCAATGCACTGATCCTGTGGCCTTTTGGGGGATTTTCTAAGATTTTTTTTCTGTTCTTGACGCTGTTTTCATGGTATTTAACTGAAAAAGACGACAGTAATCGTCAAACTGCAATAATATGGAGCAAAATGAACTCAATACATGTAAAAACGTAACAATGAAAAGGTCATAGAAGAACGTTCTTTCCATCTGAGTTAATGTTCTTTATTGTACTTGACTGAGAAACCTCAAATGGATAAGTCTTTACTGAAGCAGCAGCAGCAGAATATTCCGAGTATTTTATAGCGTCTACAAATTGATTTTAAGAAAATATTTGAGGTGGACTTTTGCACAATGAAGACAGCTGCTGATTTAGTCTACTCATTGTCAGCCTGACAATCCCAACAAGAAGCCATTTTGAATCCTCGGTCTCATTCGCAATCAGCAGGAGGCCCAGGACAACACAACAACACTCCTTAGCAACTATACCTCAAAAGCAACAGGAACTCAATTGAAAGCCAGAAGAGATCCAGTATGTTATGTTACAAAATAATTTTCATGGTTACATCCAGGCCAGGTGGAGCAGGAATGATTCTTGAAGCCTCATAAACAAATCTTTGCTTAACACATTCCCAAACCCCAATCTTCAGTGACTATTGGACTATCCCTTCACTACTGACCTCACACTAGGGACTATTCCAATGGAATTCTAATGGCTGCCTGAACTCTCATTCCATTCCATTGGCTACTACCAATAATTCCAATCAGTTAAGGAGTCATAGATTCATAGAGATGTACATGCAGATCAGATATCCTAAATTAATCTAGTCCTATTTGCCAGCATTTGGCCCATATCCCTCTAAACCCTTCCTATTCATATACCCATCCAATTGCCTTTTAAATGTTGTAATTGTACCAGCCTCCATCACTTCCTCTGGCAACTAACTCCATACACACACCACCCTCTGCATAAAAATGTTATCCCTTAGGACCCTTTTAAATCTTTCCCTCTTGCCTTCTACGTTTTGGATACCCCTACCCTGGGGTAAAGACCTTGACTATCCATGCTATCCATGCTAATTATGATTTTATAAACCTTCGTAAGGTCACCCCTCAGCCTCTGATGCTCCAGTTAAAATAGCTCTAACCTATTCAGCTTCTCCCTCTAGCTCAAACCCTCTAACCCTGGCAACATCCTTGTAAATCATTTCTGAACGCTTTCAAGTTTAACGACATCTTTCCTACGGAAGAGAGACCAGAACTGAATACAGTATTCCAAAAGTGGTCTAACCAATAGTGTGTACAGCCGCAACATGACCTTCCAACTCATATACTCAATGTGCTAGCCAATAAAGGTAATCATACCAAACACCTTCTTCACTAACCTGTCTACCTGCAACTCCATTTTTAAGGAACTATGAACCTGCACTTTTTGTTCAGCAACACTCTCCCCATTAAGTCGACTGAAACTTAAATATGTAAATGAGGCTTGACAGTTATATCCTAACGCGAGTTAGAATCAAGGTCTAGCAATTTATCATAAAGATGAAAACTGAAAAATCTTAATCCTGCACAGACCACAGCAGATTAGTAAATTATGAGATCTTACTAAGAAATGAATTAAAAAAGATTACACCATTGTACCACACTTAAGCAGGATTGTGAAGTTTAACCATTTAAGCAAGTGTTGCTTTTTGGAAAATTAACTGGTAAGCGTTGCATTTGAACAGTAGTGCTGCGTCACTTGAGGTGGTTGCACAGTTTGTTGGATTTTATCATCTATTGAAGACCCAATGGCCATTTGTTTCAAAGGAGAGAAAAGCAGTAACATGACAGACAGATGCCAAGATTATTTGTCCCACATTGTCTTCATGTATCTATGTTCAATGCGCTGAATGAAGCACAGACATATTGTCAGACTTCTATCACTGAATGCACATGAGGTTCCAAAATGTGTTCTGGGTGTGTGAGATTGCAATTTGACCTGAGCACCATCTCCAGCGTGTGATAGAATATGAGGCAAAAATGTATTTTCTCTGGGATTCCAGACTTCTGATGAGTGCATTAGGTGTGTTGGGGGAGTGAAGAGGGATACTGGTGTTGATTGAATGTATGGGTGCTCCACTTTCCAGCCTCAGTGGGAGAAGTCTGGGAAGAAGGAATGATCACATCTGGCCTTGCTCATCTTCATCATTAGAAAATATCACCTCACACAAGAATAAAATGACAGAGAAATCAATGAGACCATTTAGCCCTCCTCGCCTTTTGGACTATATTTAAATTATTTCATGGAATGTGGGCATCACAGGCTAAGCCAGCAGTTATTGCCCATCACTAATTGCCAGGAGGTCAGTTAGGAGCTAAAAGCATTGTTGTGGGTTCAGAACCACATATTGGCCAGACCCGGTATGGATGGCTGCTTCTTTCCCTAACATTCATTCAGTGAACCAGCTGGGTTTCTCCATTGACAATTTAAATCATCTAATGACCATTAGATTCTTGATTCCAGATTTTTATTGAATTCAATATCTACTATCTGCAAAGATGGAATTCAACCAACCCAGGTCTCCAGAACACTACCCAGACACAGGCTATATAGTCTAGTGATAATACCATGAGACCATCACCTTCTCAACACGAGATGTATGGGTTAGGAATTCTTCTATCTACAAGGATAAAGGGAGATAATTTTTGTGATAAAATAATTGTTGTGGATGCATGCTGATTACATAGAAAATATGGTCAGACTAACTCTACTCCAAGTGGTTTTATTAGCTGAAGGAACATTGTCTGACCAGAAATGATCATTTTAGGTAGGTGCTGCGCATTATAATGTCTCATACAAAACTAATTTAACTATTCACTTGATTTATCTCATGAAAAATAATTAACCATTAACACATTCAAACAAGCTTTCATTCTGTCTCAGTTCTCCCATTCCATTGTGCTTGTTTTGAGCATTCCTTGTTGTTGGGTATGGAAGGGTCACACGACGGGCATGAGATCTTGCTTCTTAAACATTGGAATCTCATGCTGACTAGCTTGAAGAATTACTAGCTTCTCTTTCTTTTACTACTTGGAGAGGTGGGCACAATGGC